>NC_080163.1:183309963-183609963 GCF_950295315.1 Erinaceus europaeus
TGGCTGTTATGTTGTCTTCTCTGCTTGTTCATTTGATTTGAAAATGTTTATTGACTTTATTTTATTTTTATTATTTATTTATTTATTCCCTTTTGTTGCCCTTTTTTTTTTTTTTTACTGTTGTAGTTATTATCGATGTCATTGTTGTTGGATAGGACAGAGAGAAATGGAGAGAGGAGGGGAAGACAGAGAAGAGGAGAGAAAGATAGACACCTGCAGACCTGCTTCACCGCCTGTGAAGCGACTCCCCTGCAGGTGGGGAGCCGGGGGCTCAAACCAGGATCCTTTCACTGGTCCTTGCGTTTGGCGCCACCTGCGCTTAACCCGCTGCGCTACCTCCTGACTCCCTATTGACTTTATTTTAATGAGAGAGATACAGAGAAATAGACGGGGGGCAGGTGGTGGCACACCTGGTTAAGTGCACACATTACACTGTGCAAGGACCTGGGTTCAAGCCCCTGGTCCCCACCTGCAGGCGAAAAGCTTCAGGAGAGGTGTAGCAGGTCTGCAGATGTCTCTCCTTATCTCCCCTCTCAATTTCTCTGTCTATATCCAATAATAAATAAATAAATAAATAAATGAGAGAGAGAGAGAGAGAGAGAGACTAGAATTCTGCTCAGCTTTGGCTTACGGTGGTGCTGATACTTGAATCTGAGACCTCAGTGCCTCAGGCATGAAAGTCTTTTTGTATAACTATTATGCCCTCTCTCTCTGGCCCTATATATCTTAATACTATATATATTAAGTGATACTATTGATGTGACATGTTTATAGTATGATATTTATTTATTTTCAGATAGAGACAGAGAAGCTGAAGCATAGAGAGAATTAGAAAGAAATCATGGGAGTCGCGTGGTGGTGCAGCGAGTTAAGCGCACGTGGCACAAAGCACAAGGACTGGAGTAAGGATTCCGGTTCGAGCCCCAGCTCCCCACCTGCAGGGGAGTCACTTCACAGGCAGTGAAGAAGGTCTGCAGGTGTCTTTCTCTTCCCCTCTCTGTCTTCCCCTCCTCTCTCCATTTCTCTCTGTCCTATCCAACAACAACAACTTCAATAACAACAACAATAATAACCACAACAATGTTAAACAACAAGGGCAACAAAAGGGAAAATAAATAAATAAATATATAAAATTAAAAAAAAAGAAAAAGAAAAAGAAAGAAATCACATCACTAAGGCTTCCTTGAATATGTTTGGGACTAGGCTCAAATCAGAGTTGAACAGATAACAAAGCAATGAGCTGTTTTGCCAGCCATATAGCTGGTTTTACACCCTGATAACTGTAGCAGCAGTTAAAAGACAATAATATGGTCCAGTAGGTGGCACAGTGGATAAGGCATTGGTCCTGAGTTCAACCCTGGAAGCACATACACCAGAGTGACATCTGGTGCTTTCTCTCCTATCTTTCTCATAAAAAAAGGATAATGATAACTGTATTAAAGTAATACTAAAGGATGTAACAATAATAAAAATTATTCACTATGCTACATTCTAATCAGCATGTAGCACTCCAGTAGTAATGAGTTAATAATAGATACTAATGAATTATTAATGAATGAAACTATTTTTTAATTTAATTTATTTATTATTGGATAGAGACAGAAAGATATTGAGAAGGGAGGGGGTGGAAGAGAGGGAAAAAGACAGAGAGACACCTGCAGCCCTGTTTCACCCTGTTTCACAGTGGATACCAGTGCCTTGATCCCAGGTTCTTGTGCATTGTAATGTATGTGCTTAAGCAGGTGTGTCACTACTTGGCCCCCAATAAATGAAATTATAAAATGATAGTAATAACTGAAATGGGAAGTTCCCAATATGTGCTTGATTTCTTTTACCTTTCCCTTTAAAGACATTTAAATATTTTTATTTATTATTTATTGGATGGAGACAGAAAAAACAGAAGGAAGGGGGAGAGACACCTGCAGTACTGTTTCACTGCTTGTGAAGCTCCCCCCTGCAAGTGGGGACAGAGAGCTTGAACCTGGGTCCTTGCACATGATAGCACATATGTGCAACCTGGTGTGCTACCTCTTCACTCCTTAAAAAACACTTTTCACTTATTATTATTATTATTATTATTTGGCCTCTAGGGCTATCGCTGGGGCTTGGTGCTTACACTATCAATCTACTGCTCCTGGTGGCCATGTCTTTTCTTTTTTTCCCCCCTCTACTTTATTTGATAAGACAGAGAGAATTTGAGAGGAGTGAGGGGAAATAGGGAGAGAGAAAGGTAGACACCTGCAGACCTGCTTCACCGCTGGTGAAGTGTCACCCCGGCAGGTGGGGAGCAGGGGTTCAAACCTGAGACACTGTGTATCCTTGCACATAGCACTGTGTGTGCTTAATCGGGTGTGCCACTGCCCAGTTCCCTACATCAGTTTTCAACACACTACAAAATGTATTCACTATGTTGGTGTCTCTTACCCCATTGGACTACAGCCTTCATGAAGGTGGGGATTTTAGTCTGTTTCCTTTCTCTCCTTTCTTTCTCTTTCCCTTGTTCTCTCTTTCTCCCATTTTAAAAAGATTTATTGACAAGAAGAGAGAGAACCAGTTCATCACTCTGACTTCTGGGGTGTCATGGATTGAACTTGGGACCTCATACATTCAAGTCTACTGCTCTAATCACTCTGCCATCTGCCTAGGCTGTCATTTCTGTGTTTTGTTCACTGCGTGTAACCCCTGGAAGCCAACACTAGTGCCCAGGTCGATAGGTGCTCAATACATATTGTTGAAGTGAGTTGAAATACAATGAAATGTACACAACTTCTACTATGTTTCAGGCATGTTCCATGCATATATCATGACACTCTCACAATAAAACTACTGCCTAGGGCCAGGAAGGTGGCTAGCCTAAGGAGGTTCTTGCTCTGCCATGCACCTGACCCAGCACACCACATGGAAGTACTCTGACACAGGGAGAAGCTTCTGTGCAGTGTCTCTCCCTCACTCTGTCTCTTCTCTCTGAAATTTGGCCTGGAGTAGTAAAGCCATAGTGATGGCCAAACAAAAAAACTACTGCGTAGATACAAATATGATTTTTAAAAGAATTTTAATAATAAATATTTTCATTTACTTTATTTTAGTGAGAAACAGTGGATACAGAGGGAAAGATACCGAGAGAAAGAGACCAGAGCACTGCTCAGCTCTGGCTTATGGTGGTGCTGGGGATTGAACCTGAGATCTCAGAGCCTCAGACAAATATGATTTTTTTTCTACCACTAGGGTTATTGATGGGACTCAGTGTCTACATGACTCCACTATTCCTGGCAATCTTTTTTTTCTAGTATGGGAGAGACAGAGAAAGAGAGAAGGAGAAGGAGAGAGATAGACAGAAGAGGAACACCTGCAGCATTGCTCCACTTCTCATGAAGCTTCCTTTCTGCAGGCAGGGACCTGGGCCTTGAAGCTTCTGAGCCTCTGAAGCAACACCCTGACTTCTACTTTTTTCTAAAATCTATTCTGCCATAGCTGACAGGGAGAATCCTACTCAGAATCCTCCACAAGTTTTCCTTTTTCTTTTCCTTTTTTTTTCCTTTTTCCTCCCCCTTCCTACTGAGGTTTTCCTGGGATTTGCACCTACATGAGTCCACTGCTCCTAGTGTGTTCTCTATGTACCTTTTTAAATTTTAAGACAGGCAGATAGTAAAGAAAAGACACTAGGGGACCAAGGTGATGTACTCCGCTGAGCACACATATCACCACACATAAGGACCCGGCTTGAGCCCCCGGCACCCTACCTGCAGGGGGGGAAAGCTTCACAAGCAGTAAATCAGGTCTGCAGGTATCTCTCTTTCCCTCTCCCCCTCTACCTCCCCAGCTCTCTCAATTTCTCTCTGTCCTATCAAATACAATAGAAAGGGAAAAAGAAAAGGAAAAAAAATGGCTGCCAGGAATAGTAGATTTGTAGCGCTGGCACCAAGTTCCAGCAATAACCCTGATGGCAATTTAAAAAAAAGAAAGAAAGAAAAGAGAAGGAAAGAGAAGAAAAGATACCACAGTACTGTTTCTCTGCACTTCCCCTTTGCATGGGGCTCTCATGTGGTGGCTGGGGATTTGACCCTGTCAAATGTGTGTTCTAGTGAATGAACTATATCCTAACCCCCTCCCATTACAAACTTACCATCCGCCCTAAAGTAAAATTTTTGTTCTACACCATGACTCAGGGTGCCCTGGCTCTTTGCCCTTGCCCTCAATGCCACTCTGGACCTGCTGAGAAGGACCCTCTGTGTTGCTTGCCCTAGAGCTCAGGTCTTAAAAGGCTGAAGCTTTAATTTCTCTCAGTCTAGATACAGGGTCAGAAACAGTTCGCTGGGTGGGCATGTGCCTTGCCATGCTTGTGAGGCCCAGGTTCAAGCCCTAGCATCTTATGGGAGTGCCATGGCATCAGGGGAAGCTCTGGTGCTACGATATCTCTGCATCTCTCTCATCTTTCTCTGTCTCTGTTTGAATGAAAAAAGTTAGTTGTGAGTAGTGAAATCATACATGTGCAAGGCCCTGACTATAATAATAATAATAATAATAATTATAGTTATGGTAATAATGATAACAAGGTCAAATTCAAATGTACCCCCACTCCCACAAGCCAGCATAAGCAAGTGTACAAAGCAAATCACTATTACATCACCCTGTTTATTTTCTTCTCAGAGTTTTTTCATTCTCTGGCTCGCCTCGTGCCCTAGTTCCTAATCAGATCACCGTTCGTCTCCCCCCACAGAGTGAACACTCCTCTCCCACCAAGTGAGATGCCATGCCCATTCTTGGTTCCCAGCATCAAGAGCCACAGTTCAATAAATAATTTGCTTACTAGAGGATGGAAGTAAGGTTAGGTCTGAGGTGGGAGCAATCCAGGAAGTCTTCCTGGGAAAAATTTAAGCAATGGGTACACAGAGACAGAAGGTGGGTATCAAAGGAAAAGCCCAGACCTGCTGGGCTGCGTGACTCTCTCTGGGGTGTGAGGGTAACCTGACAGAAGGAGGAAAGGAATGGACTGGGGCGCCCTGAGGGCTGCCTCCCAGCACCCCACACTCTAGCCCCCCTCTCCTCCATGGATTACAGGTTTTCATCCACATGTTTACAGAGGCCCCAGTGGTCCTGTGCTCTCTCCAAACCCATTCCCACCCAGCATCCAGGCGCTGACTTCCAGCCTCTAGTGTGGCTGTAATGTAGCAATCGGCCAGCCTCACCTCCTACCTACACTCAAGTTCCAGCAGATTCGGGGTGGGGTGGGGGTAGGCCTGTGAGAACACATGGGTTGAGTAGGACCCTGAGGCTGGCTGCTAGGAGGTGGATCAGGCTTGCAGATGGTGAGACAGAACCAGGCTTCTGTGATTCCACAAAGTCTACATGTGCAGCCGAAGCAAAGCTGACTCCCAGGGGGCTCCTGCTACAGCCATTACTGGAAGTGCTAGGGCCCTCTGCCAGTGAGAGTTCCCCCACTGCACCCCCACCTACCTTCTTCATCCCCACCCATCCAGCCATTGGGCATGGGGACCCTCAAGGTACGTGAACTCACTGAATAGCATAAATGAGGAAAGGAGAGGAACTGGAAGAAAGATACCAGGTTCCAAAGTTAGCACTTTACACAAGTCACTTTTAAATTATAGAGACAGAGAAGGCTGAGAGGCAGGGGAGAGAGACAGAGATAGATAGATAGATATATAGATAGAGACTATAGCACCAAAGCTTCCTTTAGTGGGTGGAGGCTGAGCTCGAGCCTGGGTCACTCACATGGCAAAGCAGCACACTATCCACATGAGCTATTTCACCAGCCCTACACAAGTCACTTTATGGACCTTGAGAGCTTGTTTGGAGGTTCTAGCAGGGGAGCGCAGCTACTCACATACCCTCCGCCGAAGACCGGACCGTCTCTATTCGGGGAAGGCCGTCCTCTTTGACTGAGCGCACAGCTTCGGGAGGGACGCACATGGAGACGTGAGGGAGGAAGGAGACACCCGCCTAGCCAGCCAGATCAGCCGAATGAACCCTGGCGATCAGTGGGGTGACAGATGTCGCAGCCAGATCGCTCTCACATCCAACAAAAGTCACTTTATGTAAGCCAACACGACCCTTGAAAACCCAGAAGGAAATCACCAAGTGAAATAAGTCCAGCCCATGGTTGTGCACATGGAGCAACTGCTCTGTATTTTAGAGGTACTATAAAACTATACCCATCTTTAAACCATCAAGCTTAACTAGTTTTAATCACCCACTGGCTGCGGTAAGATGCTCCTGTCAGAAGAGGCACATGGAAGGTGAAGCAATTGTGGACTCACTTCAGGACACATGCTCACCGGTCTGCATTCATCTCCCAGCATCTTGTTTGTGTTGCACTGGGAGTGTTGAGATTAAGCCATTAAAGTGGATGCATATAGGCTTGGGGCTGCTACCTACAGATGTGAGGCTTGCATACTTAGCTAAAGGGGCAATAGCAGCGAAATGCAGCCTGCCCCCCACCCCATCTCAGAGGGCATGGTCTGAGTCATATAGGGGGGCTGGCCAAGGCCTCTTGCTGGATGCCACACCACAGGAGAGCAAAGGAGCAACTCAGTGGGCAGGCCTGGAATCCCGGGCTCCTGACGCTGCCTTTGCCACATGTGGCTTGTGGAATCTGGGCTGAGTGGTCTTACCACCACCTGCAATGGTTTTTCTGCCCCCAGAATGTGGGGACTCATAGAGCTTACTTACCTCCTAGATTCTGCACTGCCAGTGAGATCAGACAGTGAGAGCATTTAGCACAAGTCCTGCGACCTAGCAAGACAATAGTCAGCTAGTTCATATTTGTTTACTTATTTACTATAACAGAGATAGAAATAAGGTGAGAGATAGATAGATAGATAGATAGAGAGCTGTAGCACTTGTAAAGCTCCCCCCTGTAGGTGAGACCTGGGGCTTGGCCAGGGATTTGAACCTGGGTCATCATATATTGTAACGTGTGCTCAGCCAGGTGTGCTATCGCCCAACCCCCAGCTTGATAGTATTATTGTCAGAAGCATTAGCAGTAGGTGGAGAGGAAAGCATAGGAAATCCATTTTTCAAGTTTTAATTTTATTTATTTTTTTGGATATAGATAGAGAGAAATTGAAAGGGGAGGAGAAGATAGACTGGGGGAGAGAAAGAGAGACCCTTACAGCACTGTTTCACCACTTGTGAAGTTTTCACCTCTGTAGGTGGGAGATCGGATGCTTGAACCTACATCCTTGCACCCTATAACATGTGTGCTTTACTGGGTGTGCCACTGCTTGGCTCCTATTTTTATTTTTGCCACCAGGGTTATCACTGGGGATCAGTGCCTGGATGACTCCACCACTCCTGTTGGCCATTTTTTTTTTTTTTTGCCTCCAGGGTTATCGCTGGGGCTCGGTGCCTATACTACAAATCCACTGCTCCTGGAGGCTATTTTTTTCCCTTTTGTTGTCCTTGTTTGTTTATTACTGTTGTTGTTATTATTGTTGTTGTTACTGCTGTCATTGTTATTGGATAGGGCAGAGAGAAATGGAGAGATGAGGGGAAGACAGAGAGAAGGAGAGAAAGATAGACACCTGCAGACCTGCTTCCCTGCTTGTGAAGTGACCACCTCTGCATGTGAGGAGCCAGAGGATTATGCTAGTCCTTGTGCTTTGCACCATGTTTGCTTAACCTAATGTGCTGAGAAATTTTAAAATTAAATGGCCACTGGTGGCCATTGTTAAAAATATTTTTTTTCTAGATAGAAGATGAGAGGCAGGGAGAGAGAGAGAGAGAGGGAGAAATAATGACGGAGAAAGGAGAGATGTAGCAATACCACTCCACTGCTTAGGAAGCTACTGTCCTGCAGGTGTTCTATTTGGTGGCCCAGGGCTTGAACCTGGGTCCTGGAGCATCGTAACATAGGCGCTCTGTTAGATTAGCCACCTGCCCTAGGGAAACCAATTGGTCACCAAAGAATTGTGGGACCAAGCAGATGATAGGGTTTGGATGACCCACGCTGATGTGTCCCCCTACCAGCATGTTTTGTTGAGTTGATGCTTAACTCTCAGTTCCCCTTTGTCCCATCTTCGTCCTTCTTCTTCTCCTTCTTCTTCTCCTTCTCCTTCTTCTCCTTCTTCTCCTTCTTCTCCTTCTTCTCCTTCTTCTCCTTCTTCTCCTTCTTCTCCTTCTTCTCCTTCTTCTCCTTCTTCTCCTTCTTCTCCTTCTTCTCCTTCTTCTTCTTCTTCTTCTTCTTCTTCTTCTTCTTCTTCTTCTTCTTCTTCTTCTCCTTCTCCTTCTCCTTCTCCTTCTCCTTCTCCTTCTCCTTCTCCTTCTCCTTCTTCTTCTTCTTCTTCCCCTTCCCCTTCCCCTTCCCCTTCTCCTTCTCCTTCTCCTTCTCCTCCTCCTCCTGCTCCTGCTCCTCCTCCTCCTCCTTCTTCTTCTCTTTCTCCTCCTCCTCCTCTTTCTCCTCCTCCTCTTCCTCCTCCTCCTCTTTCTCCTCCTCCTCCTCCTCTTTCTCCTTCTCCTCCTCTTTCTCCTCCTCCTCCTCTTTTTCCTCCTTCTCCTCTTCCTCCTCTTTCTCCTCCTTCTCCTCCTTCTCCTCCTCCTCCTCCTCCTCCTCCTCCTCCTCCTCCTCCTTCTTTTGCCTCCAGGGTTATTACTGGGGTTCAGTGCCCGCACCATGAATCCACTGCTCCTGGAGGCCTTTTTTCCCCCCTTTTATTGCCCTTGCTGTTGTAGCCTTGTGTGGTTATTATTGTTGTTGATGATGTTGTTCGTTGTTGGATAGGACAGAGAGAAATCGAGAGAGAAGGGAAAGACAGAGAGGTAGAGAGAAAGATAGACACTTGCAGACCTGCTTCACCGCCTGTGAAGTGACTTCCCTACAGGTGGGGAGCTAGGGGCTCAAACTGGGATCCTTATGGATCCTTACTGGGGTCCTTGAGCTTTGTGCCATGTGTGCTTAACCTGCTGTGCTACCGCCCAACCCCCCTTTCTTCTTTTTTAAAAAAATTTCTTGATAGCACAGAAAGAAATTATGAGGGGGGGTAGAGTTGGAGAGACATTTGTAGCACTGTTTCACCACTTGTGAATCTTTTCCCTTGCAGGTGTGTGGGGGGCTGTAATCCAGGTGCTTGGGCATGGTAATGCCTACTTGCTACCAGATGTACAACTGCCTGCCCCCCACCCCACTCTTCATCATTGTTCCCCCTCCCGAAGTTGGCCCTGACTGACAGGAGGTTGCTGAATAAGCTACTGCAGTCATCTGCTAATTAATCAGCAGGAACCCACGTGCAGAAACATGTGTCCTACAGAAAAGCCTTTTGGGAGATGTTCCATCCACCCTAGTCATTTCCTCAGCTGCCCCTCCAGGAGCATGCAGGGTGCATGCCATCCAACGTCACATGGCCACCTGGGCTCAATGAGTGCAGCTCATTGAGTGCAGCAAATGGGGGTCGGGGAGTAGGGGGTTTGCCTTCCTGAAATCAGCAAGGCCAAAGCGGTAGTTCACATGGTGGAGCATGTGATTTACCAACATATGTGCGCAGACCAGGGTTCAGGTTCCTGTGCCACATAGGTAGGTGCACTCTGGATGGCAACAGGGGAAGCTCCACAGATTGTAGAATGGTGCCAGAGTGTGTCTCCTTGTCTGTCTATATGTGACTCTCTCTGAAAAGGAGTTAAAAGTTAGACATCCAGAGTGGAATCGTATATGTATGAGGTCCTGGCTTCACAAACAGCAAAACAGAGGATAGCTCAGCCAGTCGAGCTCACACTTTATGATTCATGAAGACTTGGGTTCAAGATCCCGACATTACATAGGAGCACTGCACAAGAAAGCTTCATGAGTGGTGGAGCAGTGCTGTGGTGTCTCTCATTTCCCCCCTCTATCTCTCTCTGCTTTTTTCTATCTGAAAACAAAACAAAAAAAAAAAAAAGAAAAAAAGCAAGAATTCATTGGGAGTAGTGGAATCATACGAGTGAGAAACTCCAGGCAAACAAAAAATGAACCAAACACAGAGGAGTCTTCTCTGGGTTAAAGAGAAGCAGGATGTGGGTGGAGGCAGCTGGTGGGGGAGCTTGTGGGGGTTGCTGTAGGGTCGCTTTCTCAGTCGGGTTTCAAGGATGGTCCCGAGTGACAGCTAGTCCTGGGCCCAGCATCTGTGCACATTGCATCAGGCTGGGGCATGGAAGTCCACCCTTGAATAAACCCTTGCTTTGTCCCAGCAGCACCCGGATGTGTCCCAGCACCTCCTGATTGCACCAGGAACCGGTCGGGCCACCCGAACCTCATTGTGAGGAAGGTTGCTTGATTGGGATGTTTTTGTCACCTTGAAGTGATGCAGCTACCCAAATGAGGGTGGGGTGGGGTGGGGTGAGTTCATAGAAATGGAGCAGCACTCAAAATTCAGGCCTTAGTATCCAGCTCCAATTGGCTACCTTTGAGATATTTCTTTCTCTTTCCTCCCATTTTAATGTTTTTCTATCCTGTATCTGTAACTCATCAGTTATCTCTCTGAAGACCCAAGAGTGAAAGATAAACAGCTGCATCCAGTCAAGTGCACATATTATCATGCACAGGGATCCTAGTTCAAGCCCCCAGCCTCCACTGCAGGAGGGGAGCTTCATAAGCAGCAACTTTGACCTAGCACGTTATGACTGGGCTCTCCTCAATCGCTATCGAACAGGCCATGGCCAGTGCGCCGCTATGTTCCATCGCTGGGGAGCCAGAGACGACCTGAACTGCCCCTGCGGCTACAGACAGACTATGACCCACATAGTCAACGACTGCCACCTCTCCAGATTCAAAGGAGGTCTCGAAACTTTACATCAGGCTCAACCTGACGCTGTTGACTGGCTACGGAAGAAGGGCAAATGCTAGAAGAAGAAGAAGTAGTGCTGCAGGTGTCTTTTTCTCTCCCTTCTTATTTTTCTATCTGTTCTATCAAATAAAAGGAAGAAAAAATAAATATGAGCATCTGGCTAATGATTATAGTCCCGGGGGAAGCATGTGATTTGGTGAACGACGCTTGGGTTTTGAGAAAGTTAGTCTGATACTTGTTGACACCACCTGCATTCTGTGTGAGGCCTGGGGCCAGGGCAATGGAAAAGTGATTGACATAGAGTTCTGGACCTCAAGGAGCTTAGCATACTAAGAGGGGGAATGAAAGGGTACAGGTTACTCTGAGTGCAAAGCCAGAGGGAATCGAATAAATTGATGTAGGTGGGAGATGATGGGAAAAACCAGGGAAGCATCTTCCAAGGTGGGTGTTGGTTTTTGGAAAGTGGAGAGGAAAAGAGGGCATGTTAGGGATTAGGGATGGCATAGGTAGGTGCTTGGGAGAGGTGGGACTAGAAAGGGGATGTTTGATTAGGAGTCCAGCAAAGGGAGTAAGAGAAGAAAAGTTGAGGGAGGTGAGATGAAGTCAGAACATGAAGGTTCTCTAATGCTACTAAGTGAAAAAGAAAGAAGTGAATCTTCTGAAAGCATTTAGTAGCACACAATCACTGGTAAGGGAAACAGAATGTAAAAATTTTATTAGAAAGAACAGTTGACCAGTGGGGGACAGGAGGTGTGCCTCTCAAATCATTCCCCCTCCCACCCCATCATCATTGCCGTTTCCGATCATATAGGTTTTTCTCTTCTCTGTGTTTGTGCAGGATTTCAGGTTTTCAGACTCAGTCACATGTCGAAAGCCCACTATGTGAAGCTAAGTGTTTCTTTTCAGCACAGAATCATTCCTTCTTTCAAGATGAGTGTTTTCATGGTTAAGCACTAATAGATAACAAAACTACAGTTCCTTTAAAACAGAGTTCCTATCTTTTTTTTTTTTTTTTTTTTTGTCTCCAGGGTTATGACTGGGGCTTGGTGCCTGCACTACACTATAAATCCTGGTGGCTATTTTTTTTCTCCCATTGTTGCTGTTGTTGTTGTCATGTTGGATAGGACAGAAAGAAATTGAGAGTGGAGAAAAAGACAGAGAGGAGGAGAGAAAGACACCTGCAGACCTACTTGACTGTATGTAAAGTGACCCCCCTTGCAGGTGGGGATCTGGGGGCTCGAACTGGGATCCGTAAGCCTGTCCTTGTGCTTTGCACTATATGTGCTTACCCTGGTGTGCCACCACTCAAACCCCAAGTTCCTATCTTAAAGAGTAGTGTTTTAATGGCTAAATTATTATTACACTAATATTTAAAGTACAATTCCTTTCTCAACAGTAATCATGCAAACCAGAGTTCCTTTCTTAAAGATGAATGTTTTAATAATTAACTATTTCTTGAGAGCTTGTTTGGAGGTTCTAGCAGAAGAGCACAGCTGGGGAAAGTCTTTCTCTTTGACTGAGTGTGTTGACTCAGAAAGGATGACCAGAGAGCAGTGAGGAAGGAAGGGGACACATGCCTGGCCAGCCAGATCAGCTGAATCAACCCTGGTGATCAGTGGGGTGACAGACTGCCTTCACATCCTTTCTCTCTTAAAATTTTTTTATTATCTTTATTTATTTATTTATTGAATAGATACAGCCAGAAATTGAGAGGAAGGGGGAGATAGAGAGGGAGAGATACAGAGACACCTGTAGCCCTGCTTCACCACTTATGAAGCTTCCCCCATGCAGGTGGGGGCCAGGGGCTTGAACCTGGGTCCTTGTGTATTGTAATGTGTGCACTCAACCAGGTGTACCACAACTTAACCCCTTTCTATTATCCTTTCTTAACACCAATAGGTGCAAATAATAATAATAATAATAATAATGATAATAATAATACAGACCAAAGTTTCTATCTTGACAATCATGGATGTTAACTACATTTTTTTTTTCCAATCAGGGTTATTGCTGTTGCTACTACTTCCGAGTTTCTTTTTTATTTTTATCTTATTTGATGGACAGAGAGAAATTGAGAGGGATGGGGTGGTAGGTGGGTTGAGAGGCTAGAGAGGGAGAAAGAGAGACACCTGCAGACCTGCTTCACCCCTTATGAAGCTTCCACCTTGCAGGTGGGGCAGCAGGGGTCAGACTGGGACCTTGCACATGTGAATTGCACTCAACAGGCTGTGCCGCCAACTGACCCTCCCACTTTCTTAATCAACTTTTATTTCTTCTTGCTAGTATATATAAGGAGTTTAGATAGAATTAGATAGGGTGTGGGAAAAAAGCCCAAATTACAGAACTGGCAAAACCAGCTCACCTGGATAGTGCACCTGCTTTGCTATGTGTGAGACCCACGTTTGAGCCTGTACCACCCCCACCCCCTCCACCCCCGTACTGAGGGAAGCTTTGGTGCTGTGGTATCTTTCATCTGTCTGTCTGTCTGTCTGTTGTCTGTCTATCATCTATCTATTTGGAAAAGACAGGCTGGAGTGCAGAAGCCCCAGCAAAGGACAAATTAAAAAAAAAAAGCCTGAATTATGAGAGGAATAAAGGATGTGAGAAGCAGCAGCAGTGACAGAAGGAGAGGAAGTGTGGCCAAGGCCACCTTGGCTCCTTGCAGGGACAGGTCTGACCTGTCTCCACAGCTCCTTCTGCATGAGGAAGCCCATGTCCATCTCGCTTTCCCAGTGCCAGGAGTAGAATGGGAATTGGGAAATACAAAGTAAGTGGGGGAAGAGTCTGAACACACCCTCTCAGGGCCCTGGGGATGGGTGGCAGGATCTGGGGGTGAGTCAGTGGGGTGGGAACCCCATTTGTGTTCACATCCACCTCCCTGGGAATATAAAGTGCAAGCAGGTGTGGTGTGGCCTCAGAGCACCCCAACTTGACACCATGAAGATGCTAGTCCTCCCTGCCGTGGCCCTCCTCTCTCTTCTGGTGCTCCACTCAGCCCAGGGAGCTTCCCTGGGGAGTTCTGAGGTGAGCTCCTCACCTGGTCCTCCCTGACCTTGATGGGCCACTGGGGGTGCAGGGCTCCTGTCTATGGCTAAGGGAAAATCTGGGGCTGTGAGGGAGGGGAGGAAGGAAGAAAGCACAAGGGATGGATTTCTGGAAGAGATCAGTATGTGAGCTGGAGGCTGCACCCCTGAGCCTCTGGTGGAGGTGATGGGGAGCTGAGGCTGGTCTCTCAGCCCCCTTCTATCTCATTTGCATCCCTAGGGGTGACTGGAAGATCCTTATTCCTTGGATTCTCAAGCCAAGGCAAGAGTCCCTTTGAGCAAGTCTCTAGCAGAGGGCAGCCAGAGACCCCTGCATCCCCATTACCCCAAGGTGGGGGGCAGATGTCTCTATTGGGTGTTGAGGTTGGGCTCACAGACTTAGCTGCTCAGCATCCAAGCACATGTGTGTGTGTGTGTGTGTGTGTGTGTGTGTGTTTATACATGCATGTGTAGAGGCTTGTGGGGAGTGGAGTGCTCAGGCCCCATCTAAATGGTCTATAACCCATCTGACTGGTGCCCAGTGGGGAAATGTACCCAGCATGACCAGAGCACTAACAGTCTTTGGAGGAAATGGAGATGTGAGATTATTGACACAGTTTTATTTATTCAGAAATGGGAAAACACAGAAGCCAAAATATTGTGCACTGAGAACATACTGTAGGCTCCCCTGTTCTGACATCTGCTATGGGGGGTAGGGGGTATGGGACAGCGGAGCTGGGTGACTCAGGTTGCCAGAGTGACAAGATGGACTGTTCTGAGGCCTGGAGGAGAGGGCAGGAAGTGGGGACACTCCCATCTGGTGGTGATAAACTCACAAAGCAGACGGACGCCTATCAGTTAAAAAGGAGGCCGGAGAGCTCAGAGGGTAGCTCTCACCAGCAACCTGGTCTCACCCCTGTCCTGTCCCCAGTTCCAGGTGCCAAGTGTGGGTGTCTCAGGAGCACCCACAGTCCATGGCAGAACTGCTCCTTGTTCTTGGGGGTGGGTGCTTTTTGCTGCCTTTGTGGCTGCAGGCTGAGGTTTCTAACTTCTCTGTCTCATATAAGCCACTCTTCATTCTGCACTACTGTCACCCACTGCAGGTACTGGGACAGAATGAGTCCCCTGAGGCTCGATGGGGACTGGCTGGGGTGGGATGGCAGAAGGATGAGCTATCAGGGACAGTCTGGCAAGAGGTGCTTGCCATCCTGGGATCACTTGGTTCCTTTCTCTCCTTCAATTCCCAGGAGGAAACCACCCTTGGCAACTACGCAGTGGAACCCGAGGTGAGTGGTCTGTTTCCCACGCTCTGGCCAGGAGCTTGTCCCCCCCCCCCCAGCCCTCTCCTCACTTCCCCCTCCCTCTCCACACTCTGGCGACTTTCTTCATCTCTGACTTCTTTGTCTAGGCCTTTAAATCTCAGTTCCTAAACCTTGACAAGCTGCGATCCGTAAGTACCGTTTTCTGTGCTGCATCCGCAAACTTTCCTGTCGAAGGAGCACTGCCTCGAGAGTGAGCTGGCCAGGCGGCCATGTTGCTCCAGTTTTCCCAGAGGGCAGCGGGCTGGGTTCTGTGCTCCCCTGGAACTTTTTCCTGGTTGTTCTCCCCACAGGCTTTTAAGAATGAAGAATTCCTGAATTGGCACGCTCTCATTGAGGTAAGTACTTTGAGTACTCTCCTTGCCTATTTGTGACTT
Source organism: Erinaceus europaeus (assembly GCF_950295315.1). Lineage (NCBI taxonomy): Eukaryota > Metazoa > Chordata > Mammalia > Eulipotyphla > Erinaceidae > Erinaceus > Erinaceus europaeus. The sequence goes on from NC_080163.1 coordinate 183,325,455, forward strand.
TGCATGGGAGTGTGACACATTCCAGCCCTTTAGGGTCTCCCCCATACACACTCCAGATTGTAGGGGGGAGAACTGTCCTTCTTGGTTGTTGCCCAATATAAGCGAGTTTTCCTGGGGCTGGCAAGACAGCTCTCCTGGATAGTGTGCCTGCTTTGCCATGTACTCGACTCAGGTTCAAGTCTGGCTCCCACTGCCCCGGAGGAAGTTTCAGTGCTGTGGTGTCTTTCCCTGTCTTTCTGTCTCTGCCTCTTTCTTTCTATCTGCAAAGATCATCCTAGAGTGCCAAAACCCTGGTGGCAACTCCTTTTCCCCTACCACCCAACTCCAAAAAAAAAAAAAAAAGTTTCCCCAAAGCTGACATGGCCACACCCTCATTTCCCAACATGGCTGTACATGCGGGGGCGGGGGGGTTGGGGAGGGTTGAGTAAGGTCTGGGAGACAATTCCAGAAAAAGAAAAGCTCAGTCAAGAGTTCACTTGAGTCCTGCCAACCTCTGTGGAGAAACCACGGTACTAAATTGGGGGGCCTACCCAAGCCCAGAGGATGGGGTTGGTGACAGATCTGTGGGAGAGCTAGCACCTCACAGCCCACACACTTGTTACTGAGGTCTTCAGTTCTTGGGGCCTCAGCTTCCTCACCTGTGATGTGTGCAGGTTGAAATTTGCTGTGAAGCAGCCAGCACCAGGCAGGCCCAGAACAGGGGAGAGGGGAGGTTCAGGGAATGGTGGTTACTAGACTGATTATTGGGGAACAGAAGATGCCTGCCTGGCCCAGGTTCAAACCTTGGAGACCTGACGAGGAGTGAGCGCTATGGTGACACTGTGGGAAGCTCCAGTGCTATGCTCTTTCTTCCCTGTTTCTCTAAATGATGACAAATTAGCTCTGAGCAGTGAAATGAGTTAGGCTGGGCACTAAAAATAAACAGAAGCAACCCCTACCCCTTTAAAACCACACACCACATCATGCCATGCCACGCCATGCCACATCACACCACCATGGCCACCAGGAGAGCTCATTCAGTGAGTGTCTCCTGAACTTTCTCGCTTGACCTGAGACACAATACTCTCTGCTTGTCTTTTAGTCCATCAAAAGGAAATTGCCTTTCCTCAACTGGGAGGCCTTCCCCAAGGTGAGAGGGGTCGACACTAGCATTGGAAGGATAAGGACACTGGGGATGAGGACAGGAGGCTGAGGGGCTGGGAGGTTGGGAGAGTGGGGGAGAGGTGGATGGAGAGTGGGCCTCCCCCAAGCTAAGGGGAATCTAGGTGGCTGTGTTTAGAGGAAAGGGTTTTAGCCTGGATCCTGCTTCCTCTCTGTCTCCATGCCCTGGACTTCTTCAGTAAGGACTAAGCTCCTGCAGGGACCCTGACCACACCCTCTCTCCCCCCAGCTAAAAGGACTGAGGAGTTCGAGTCCTGATGCCTAGTCACCGTGCCCTTTGAAACCAGCACTGCTAGACCCCTCAGGGAGCCCCTGCCCTACAGTCATCTTTCCTGAATCAATAACTCCAATAAAATGTTTTCCAACTAAACAACTCCATTGTCTGCACTTCGGACTAGTTCTACCAGCTTCTAGAAAGAGATTAAGATGGAGTGGGCTCAGCTTCTGAAAAAGGAGTAGGGGGAGAATTGTCAGACTTTATGGAGATGGCAAGAGAGCACCGTGTCTTAGCTTCTCAAGGAGCACAGAGCTGTTTGTTACCTGGTAAGATGCCCAAGGATTCATACTCCACCTGCAGGCACCCTCCCCAACGGCCATCCCAGGGCCTCTTTTCAGGGTGACTATTTAGTATAACAGTGCTACTTGGAATCCAAGGATCAGGACCCAGTTTGAATCACATAAGTCCATCTGTGATAGTTTTTTGTTTTTTTTTTTGCCATCTCTGGAGCTTATCACTGGGGCTTGTGGATCCACCATTCCCAGAGGTGTTATTATCTCACCCCCTTCTCTCCTTCCTTCCTTCCTTCCTTCCTTCCTTCCTTCCTTCCTTCCTTTCTTCCTCCCTTCCTTCCTTCCTTTTATTTTTATTTTGGGTAGAGACAGAGAAATTTAAAGGGGATTGGGAAGACATAGCAAGGGGGTGGGGTGGGGGAAAGAGGGAGAGACAGACACCTACAGCACTGTTTCACCACTTGCAAGGCTTTCCCTCTGCAGGTGGGGATTGGTTGCTTGAACATGGGCCTTTACACACCATAATGTGTGCACTCAACCAGGTACACCACCACCCAGTCCCTATTATTTCTTTTTGATAGACGGTGAGAGACAAAGAGAAAGAGACAACTGCAGCACTGCCCCACTGCTCATCAAAGTGTTTGCCCTGTCACAGGTGGAGTGAGGGGACTTGAACCAGGGTACTTGTGCATGGTAAAGTGTGTGACCTGAAATGTTTTAAAAATTAGCTAGGATGGGCAGGGGTAGATCACATAATGGTTATGCAATTAGACTCATGCCTAAGGCTCCAAAGTCCCAGGTTAAATCCCCTGCTCCACCATAAGCCAGAGCTGAGCAGTGCTCTGGTTAAAAAAATTAGCTAGGTTATAAATAATAATGCAATAATAAGAAAAGATAAAAATAGTGATGTGACCTTGGGCCTTTGTGAGCCTCCATTTATTTACCTGTGTAATGAGCGTAGACTTGAATAGGAGTGATAATAACTACCTCTGGTATTGCAATGAAGGTCAAATGAGATAAGGTATGTTTAGTTCCCTGCCCAGGGCCAGGCACACAGCAGATGCTTCACAATCACTGTTCTACCCCTCCCAGAGAGCTGCCACGGTGACCCAGATTCCTTCTTGCTCACTCACTGAGTTGTCTGTCCTTCAGTGATAGGAAAGACCCTGGAACATGGGCTAGGCTGGGTTTAGCTCTTGCACACAACTTGTTCTGTATGGAGGAGTCACTGTGCACACACTCTGTGTGCAGAAACTGCTAACCAGCAGGGGGGCATTTCCTGGTTGCTCTTGAAAACTGGAGGAATCAGCACACTGTGTAGCTGCAGCTGATTTTAATCCAAGTAGCAGTCATTCTCTTTATACAGGATATGACACACTTGGTGGGCTTCATTTATTTACTTAGCTGCCAGGTTTATTGCACCTATATTCTACCACTCCTTGCAGACTTATTATTTTATTTCTAGATAGAAAATGAGAGACAGAGTGGGGAGAGAGAGAGAGAGAGAACACCATGACACTACTCCACTACTTGTGAAACTTCCCTCTCCACCCCTGCAGGTGCTTTTGTGTGGTGATCTGGGGCTTGAACCTGGGTACTTGCACATGGGAAAGTGAGCTAGTCACCTGGTTATTTATTTATTTATTTGAGCTGGGGCCTTGCAATGAAATGATTTTACCACTCCAAAGATGACTTTTAACACTCAGATAAATAAAAGAGGAGAGGACACTGGAGTTCCCCATGCGGTGTGGGGTTTGAACCTGGGAACTTATGAGGCACTTGTCCACCATGGTGAATTCTCTCTTTGAGTTTCATTTACTGACATTGTCTTGGGCCTTAGAAGCAACTTAGTTTATGAGGTCCCACGCTGTCATTCTGTGTGCCAGAGGGATGCTCTGGTCTCTCTCTTAAAAACGGGAGTAAATTAGAAACAGAAGAAGCAACTGGGGAGTCGGGCTGTAGTGCAGCGGGTTAAGCGCAGGTGGCGCAAAGCACAAGGACTGGCATAAGGATCCCGGTTCGAATCCCGGCTCCCCACCTACAGGGGAGTCGCTTCACAGGCGGTGAAGCAGGTCTGCAGGTGTCTATCTTTCTCTCCCCCTCTCTGTCTTCCCCTCCTCTCTCCGTTTCTCTCTGTCCTATCCAACAATGACGACAACAACAATAATAACTACAACAATAAAACAACAAGGGCAACAAAAGGGAATAAATAAAATAAAATATTAAAAAAAAAAAGAAGAAGCAACTGAATTTGCAAAGTGTGACCTGTAGCTTACATGAGGGCAACAAAGGGAAATTAACTGCGGGTGGGGGTGGGGCAAGTGGTGGTGCACCTGGTTAATGATTTCATTTACAAATTGCTGTTCAGTTAAATGTGTATGCTTATACATCGGCTATTTAAAGTTAACCAGAAGAAGTGTATCAGCAGCATTGCCATGACTTTTTTGTCTAGTCTGTAAACTCTCTGAAAGGAGGAATCCAGTGAAGAGGATCAGAACATGATACCTTGAGATTTGCTCCTTTGGCCTACTGGTTACTTTGAGTTACAACTCAAAAGTTACTTAAGGGCAGATGCAGGTGGGTGGCCCTCTGACCTCACCCCTCCCTCATCTCTACCTGAAAGCAGGCCATAAATTTCCCTGAAGGAAGGTGACCAGAGACTGGGAGTGACTTCACTCTAGTGAGGACAAACATCACCAATATCATCCATCAATCTCAGTGGCTCCCACTAGATGTTTCCTGGATGCAATTTATTGCCCTTTGACCAAGAATGGCCTTTGCCTTAGAGGTTCATGATGAATTTACAGATGAAATGGTACATTGGGATTTGCTCCAAAATAATCCAGTGGAGTGAGGAGATTGGGGTCGACACAGGAAACAAAATTGGAAACTACTAATGCTAAGTGCCAGGCACACAAAGGTTTATTACGTTAGCCTTGTAATTTTGTGTATTTTGAGGGTTTATTTTTATTTTACCAGAGCACTGCTCAGCTCTGGCTTATGGTGATGCGGGGAGTTGAGCCTGAGACTTTAGAGCCTCAGACTTGAGAGTCTCTTTGCATAATAATCATTATGCTTTCTGTCCCACCCTATTTTGAGTTTTTTTCATAATAGAAGTTTAAAGTATATATTATTGGGGGGGAGGCATGGTAGATAGCAAAATGGCTATACAAAACACTCCAAAGTCCTAGGTTCAATTCTCAGCACCACTATAAGCCAGAACTGAGCAGTGCTCTGGTGTCTCTCTCTCTCTGTAAATATCTCTCATTTAAATTAAAAAATAAGGGCCAGGTGGTGGCACACCTGGCAGAACACTTTTTAAAGTAAGCAGGAGCCTGAATTCAATCCCCTGTGAGGTGGGGGAGTTTCATGGGCAGTGAATCAGGGCTGTAGATGTCTCTCTGTCTCTCTCCCTTTCTATGTCCCCCTTCCCTTTCAACTTCTCTGCCTTTATCCAATAAGTAAATAAAAATACTTGAAGAAATGATTATTTCCTGCTTCAGTATCATTTTGTTGAGGGGATGTTGATTTATAGGACTGGTGTTGCCACAAGGGTATAATACCACATTTCCTGAGACAGGTGTCCCTGCATCTCACCTTCCACCTAACCACCATCCTATTCCACTACAAGGCCTTAAATCTCCATCCTCCCCTCAGTGTTCCTCTCTCTGCCCTTCTGAGGCCCATTTATAGTCTGTAGTATAGTTCTGAGGCAATTATTCACCATGTTCCCATCAGGAGAACAATGTGGAAAGGCTCCCACTATACAGCCCCACTGCTAGGCCGCCAAGGTGTGGCTGTTCTCCTGAGTTTCCTGCTTAGTTCTCTGTTTCCAGATGTCAGCACAGGGCCTCCCTCCTGCTGCTCCAGCCTCTGAGGGCAGTAGCAATGGAGACTCACAGTTGCATTTGGTGAGTCTTAGGGGAGTCCTCTCCTCCCTTCTGCAGTCCTTTTGTTGGTAACACAGAATGGAGGTGGTGCCTCATTTTAAGCTGCTGGACTGTTACTAGCCACTTAATCTCTCCTTTGGCTCCTTCCTGTCCATGAGCCACATGTGTTTGCACTCACCGGTGGTTTGTTGGGTTCCTGAAGTTGTTCTAGTCCTGCCTTGTTGTGGTCCCAGTGGTCTCCTTTGGTATTCCTAGTTGACCCGGGAGAGGAGAGAAACACAGCTGCTGCTGCTCCACAGCCCCACCTCTGGAAGTGTCTCCATTTCTTTAATGATTCATTTAATTGTGAGAGAGGGAGTGAGAACCAGAGCATCACTCTGGCATATGTGATACTGAGGATCAAGTTCAGGACTTCATGTGTAAAAATCTAGAACTTTAAAATATTACACCATCTGGCATATTGTACCAAAGTAAAAGACTCTGGGGTGTGTGTGGGGGGGAGAATACAGGTCCAAAAACGATGACAGAGGACCAAGTGGGGGTTGTACTGTTCTATGAAAACTGGGAAATGTTCTGCATGTACAAACTACTGTATTTACTGTTGAATGTGAAACATTAATTCTCCAATAAAGAGATTAAATTAAAATAAAATAAAATATTACACCATCACCTGGGATGCAAAATTTCTTCCATTTCTTAAAAGAAAAGTTTGAGTGCCACCACTAAGGATGATGGGAAAATGCTGAACCACTCAAAGGAATATAGGCTATTGGTTAGAATGCGAATTTAAAAAATCTCAGATTATGTTTCTACCACTTTTCTAGTTACATGATCTTTGGGTGTTCACTCTGTTGGGTCTCAGTCTCATCATTTTAATGGAGGAGTAGGGCTAATACTTTGTAGAAGTTAAAGAACAATAAATGAGGCAAGGGAGATAGCTAAGACTATTACAGCACCAGACATGCATGCCTGACACTCCAGAGGCTGAAAGTTTAATCCCAGGCACCACCTTATTCCAGAGCAGAGCAGTGCTCTAGTCTCTCTCTCTCCCTCCATCCTTATTATTCACATTAACACAGGATAGTAGTCAATGTCATGCAATATAACTTTTAGTCAGACCATGACACAGACAGACTTATATTAAGATAACTAATATTTATTTAGTTTTACAATTATTTATTCATTCATGAGGAAGATAGAAAGAGAGAGAGAGAGAGAGAAAGAACCAGACATCACTCTGGTACATGTGCTGCCGAGTATTGAACTCAGGAGCTCATGCTTGAGAGTCCAGTGCTCCATCCCACTGCACCACCTCCCAGACCATGAGAACTAATATTTAGAACTAATATTTGCAACTGTACTTAAGAACATTCTTCTAACAGATAAGGAAGCTGACACTCAGGAGGGAGAAGGGATTTCCAAGGACAACCAGAGGGGAAGTGGTACAGTCAGACTTTTAAAAAAAATCTGTTAGTCTCTGCAGTCCCAGAGCTTGCTGTTTATTTACTAATTAATCAATCATCTGACTAATTTTTACTAGAACACTGTTCATCTCTGGATTAGATTATTAGTTTATATGGGAGAGAATGACATTATCTCTGATAATCTTTAGGAAAATTGAATAGTTACTTACTATATATTTTTTTTCAGGGCTCAGTTCTCTCCTGAGACTTTGAGAAAGACTTTGTGAGAGGATATTTAGCAGATGCTTAGGAAAACAACAACAATAAAACTAACTCATTTTCTGTCAGTTTCTTGGAATACGCCTACCACCCATCTCTGCTGATGCTTGGCTTCTTCATCTGTAAAATGGGGACTGTTGTGGAGACTTGATGAGATCATCGTGACAGGCACAGGTCTCGTGCGTGGTTAGCACTTCAGTGCTGCTATACTTCTGCATTGCTTGCACACTGAAGTTGTAATATGATGGCCAGTCAGATTGTGCCTGAACCTCTGCATTGCTATATGGATTTCATTTCTCTGAACTTCAACTTCTTTTTCTGTCAAGGGTTCTACTGATAATAGATACCCAGTTGTGAGGATCCAGTGAGTCTTCAGTGTGCAGTGCTAGGTACTTGGCACACTACATAAGAATAATAACAACATAATAATTCCTCAGTAAATAAGACCTATGTGCTAGAGTAAGTTGAGTTTTCTTCTGCATGTGTATTTGAGAAACAGAATTATTACTTAAGATAAGACAGTCTTCTAAAGTTTTAAAAATATTTATTTATTTATTGGATAGAGACAGCCAGAAATTGAGAGGGAAGGGGGCGATAGAGATGGTGAGAGACAGAGAGACACCTGCAACCCTGCTTTACCACTCACAAAGCTTTCCCCATGCAGGTGGGGACTGGGGGCTTGAAACTGGGTCCTTGAGCATTGCAACATGGGTGCTCAACCAGGTGTGCCACCACCCAGCCTCAAAAAGATGGTCTTTTTATGTGATACTATATATTCACTGGAAAAAATATAGATAATACATTCTGCAATTGTGCAAATTAGAAGATGAAAGTTGAATGATTTTCCCTAACCCCTTAAATAGCCACTATGGATTTTGTTTGGCTTTTCAGAATTTCACACACAGGGGTAGACATGCAGGCATTTTTCATGTGTGCTAGTCTTAGTGGGCGGTTTAGGGTAACAACACACCCAGGCTCTAGTCCTATCCCTGCTACTTGTTTGTTATGGGTTATTGGTGGTGCAAGCTATTTATCTGGCAGAATAATCTATTAGGAAAATTACTGAACAATCATGTTAAGTATTAATTTCTCTCTTTTTACTCCTTTATATACTTTATTTTAAAAATGGTGGGGGTGGGGTGGGGAACAGAGACCAGAGCACTGCTCAGCTCTGGCTTATGGTGGAGCTGGGAACTGAACCTGGAACTCTGGAGCCTCAGCCATGAAAGTCTTTTTAACATAACCATTATGCTGTCTCCTCTGGCCCCCTTTACTGTTTTCTTTCCCCTCTGCATCTGCTTTGTGTGGGTTAGTCTATTTCTTGAGCCCCTCTCCATACCACGTTCAGGCAGGCTTAAGCTATGGGCCCTCTTAATAGCTGTTCACCTTGAAGGTCTCATCCCTGTGTCTGCTTCTGAGAGTCCCAGCTACATGAGAGTGACAGTAGCCATAGTATCTGTGGCTCCTGGTCCTCTAGGCTTTGGAGACAGGTAATAACCTTATCTACCCAGGAGGTGGCAGGCATATTCCAAGAGAGGACAAAAAGTCTCACGAGGGAAGCAGGGAACCTTTTACACCTTTGATCTCTCAAACCTGTGCCCTTTGGAGTTTGATGTGACCTTTGAGATCCTATTTTGTTCCCCTTAAGGGTGTCTTTCTGCCCTATTTTCACTTCTCACTGCTGGGTCTCAGAGTTCTGGCTATCTAGACACCAAACTAACCCTAGATCTAAATGGCATTGTGTTTATAGGAGCTGATTTCTAGATTTAAAAAAAAATAGTAAGGGATGGCCGAGAAACTAGAGCACTGGGACTTAAAAATGGGAGGTTCCAAGTTTGACCTGGGACATGTGTCAGAGTGATGCTCTGATGTTCTCACTCTACTTCTTTCTTTTCTTTTAAAATTTTATTTATTTATTAATGAGAGAGATAGGTGGGGAGAGAGAGAGAGAGAGAGAGAGAGAGAGAGAGAGAGAATGAGAGAAAGAACCAGACATCACTCTGGTACATGTGCTGCTGGGGACTGAGCTCAGGACCTCATGTTTGAAAGTCCAACAACACTTTATCTACCTCACTGCCTCCAGGACCACTATATACTCTACTTCTCTCTCATGCCAGTAACTAACTAAAAATTTAAAGCAAAGCAAAGCAAAAACAAGACACAACTGGTGGGGTTAGGTGACAGCTCACCCAGTAAAGCACATTTATTTATTTATTTTTTTAATGTGCTAAGATTTGAGCCTCCAATTACCACATGGGAGCCCTAGGCAAAGGGGAAGCTTCATGAGCTGTGGAGTGATGCTATGATTTCTCTCTTTATCTCTTTATCTCTCACCCTCTATCTGAAAAAGGAAAAAAAAGGTCCACTAGGAGTGTTATAATCACAATCACAAAGCTCTAGGCAAGTCCTGGCAACAAAAAAAATACCCCCTCCCCCATAAAAAACCAGACAAACAGAAAAGAAAACCAAACAAACCCTGGCTTTCTAATTATATTAAAGCTTTTTTCTTTCCATTTCCTTTTTTTCAAAAGTGGCTCCTAGTCGTGACAGGTAGTTAGTTTCATCCCACCCCTGAAACTGTCCTCTCATTCAGAGAAGTCTGAATCCCTCTCCTTCCAGCCTCTGAGCTCCCTTGCAAGACCAACCTCTTCTTCCTGCTCTGCTAATTCAGGGACTCACTTTTCCTTCCTTTAAAAAATTATTTATTTATTTACTCATTTATTAGATAGAGACAGAGAAAAACAAAGATGGAAGGGGGAGATAGGGAGAGAGAAAGACACCTGCAGACCTGCTTCACCACCTATAAAGCTTTCCCCCCACAAGTGGGGTCCAGGGGCTTGGACCCAGATCCTTGCATATTGTAATATATGCACTCAACCGAGTATATCACCACCTGCTCCCATTCCATTTTTCTTCTTTTCTGCTCAGACACTGTGGCAGAGCTCATTCGTTCTCTTTGCTCAAAGGTCCTTAGGTGTCTCATTTTTGCCTGTGCTGGTTTGGTTTTATCTTTACGAGGGAGTTGGCCTTGGATTCTTAAAGAGTGCTTCTGTGAAGGTGACAAGCCTCTAAAGTCCTATCTGCAGAGGAAGTGATGGGAGGGACCAGATAGATGGCAGTAGCTTGGGATGAAAGGTCAGAGAAGGGGCTTGGGAGTGCTTGGGCTCAGGCTAGGGTCAGGATCAGCACTAAATGAGGGCTAGTGATGGTTCTCTCCCCCCCCCCCTTTTCCTTCCTTTCTTCTCTTCCTTTTTTTCCCCTCCTTTATTGGGGGATTAATGTTTTACATTTGACAATAAGTACAATAGTTTGTACATGCATAACATTTCTCAGTTTTCCACATAACAATACAGTCCCCACTAGGTCCTTTGTCATCCTTATCCAGGACCTGTACTCTCCCCTCTCTCCACCCACCCAAGAGTCTTTTTCTTTGGAGCAATACACCATTTAAAAAATATTATTTATTTATTCCTTTTTGTTGCCCTTGTAGTTTTATTGTTTGTAGTTATTATTGTTGTTGTTATTGATGTTGTTGTTGGATAGGACAGAGAAACAGAGAGAGGAGGTGAAGACAGAGAAGGGGAGAGAAAGACAGACACCTGCAGACCTGCTTCACCGATTGCAAAGCAACCCCCTGCAGGTGGGGAACTGGGGGCTCAAACCAGGATCCTTATGCCAGTCTTTGCACTTTGCGCCATGTGTGCTTAACCCACTGTGCTACCGCCGACTCCCCATTTTTTTTTTTTTTTACATTTACCAGAGCACAGCTCAGCTCTGGCCTATGGTGGTGCTGGAGATTAAACCTGGGACTTATCATTCCTCAAGGCTGAAAATATTTTTGCATGGCCATTATTTTGTCTCCTTAGTCCTGATAATTCTTTACTTTTTCCATTTTATTTGATAGGATAGAGAGAAATTGAGATGGGAGGTTAGTTTGAGAGGGAGAGAGAAAGATAGATGCTTGCAGACCTGTTTCATCATTTGTGAAGTGTCCCTGCTGCAGGTGAGGAGCTGGGGGCTTGAACCCCGGTCCTTGCACATGTGGGCTTAACTGGGTACACCACCACCTACCCTGTCCCCACCCAGTCTTGATAATTCTTTCTTCTCTGCCCTACGACTGAAATCAGGATCAAATGAGTCAAGGCTGTGAAGCCACTTTACCTTTTTTTTTTTTTTTTGTAATATTTATTTTAAGGATTGAGAGATAACAGAAAGATGCAGAGACACAGAGGGACCAAAACACTGCTCAAGTCTAGTTATGGTGGTGCTGGGGATTGAATCTGGAAACCTGGAGCCACAGGTATATAAGTCTTTTGCAGAATCATTATCCTGTCTCCCCAGCCCTGAAACAACTTTACAGCATGCGCAGGACTTCATGACTAGTAGGTGGCATTGGTTCGCATAGGGTAAAAAATCAGGGGCTGGGAGTTTCCTCTAGCAAATCGATTCTGTCACTTGGTGAAGATCACCTGTGTCCGGAAACAAGGTTTTAGGCACTAGAGATGTTTAAGTGTTTGGGAGTATGGGACACGATTGTTCACAGCTTCCATGGGTTACATTGTGCCTGTGCAAAGCCGCTGCTGAGCTGGTCCAGTGATCCCACCCTTGGTTAATTTACTCCCCTCTCTGAGGTTGAATTGAGCTTTGTCCTCTCTCAGAGACTGTCCTTTGTTGTTTCCTTGCTCTGGTGGAAACCAGCTGCTTTGTGGAGAAACCAGCATGGTAAGGAACCAAGGGAGGTCCCCGCGGTCCGCTGCAATCAGGGAGGAACTGAATCCTGCCAACCACTGTGCTTTTCTTGTGAATAATGTCCAATGCACCCAAAGTTTTGATAGAAGGTTAAATACAATGGAACCTGATTTGTCTATTGCCTAGATTCAGTAGTTCCTGAGATTTTGCCACATGCTCTTCTCTTGTGGCTTTCTTTTAGCTTTTTATGTTTCTAAAGCAAATGCTAGGCATGATATCATTGTCAGATCTCCAAACATTTAAATCCCTTCCTTCTTTTTAAGGTGATCAGACAACCAAGGATCACCAGATATCTAGTGACAACTTTTCTTCCTTTCTCTTCTCCTCTTCCTCCTCCTCCTCTTCCTCTAAAGATCTATTTATTTATTAGAAGAGGGAGGGGGGAAGATAACCAGTGCATCACTCTGGCACATGTGTGCTAGGGACTGACTTTGTGGTTGTATGTTTGTGACTACATTACTTTATTCACTTCCTGGGCCACAAACATGGTTTTTCTGTTTGTTTTTGCTTATTTTAAAACAAAAAATTATTACCAAAATATAATATTAAAATCAATACATGACGGGTGGGGGTAGATAGCATAATGGTTATGCAAAGAGACTCTCATGCCTGAGGCTCCGAAGTCCCAGGTTCAATCCCCCGTGCCACCATAAGCCAGAGCTGGGCAATGCTCTGGTGTTTCCCTCTCTTTCTCTCTCTGTCTCTCTTTGCATCTCTCTCAAAATTAAATAAATGAAATCAAAAAATACATGACAAACCCCTGTAAAGCAAAATAAATTATTCTAACATTGTATAGTATTTCCAAAGGTAGTTAAAGAAGTGCTATAGACCTTGCTCCACTGTTTGTTGAACAGATAAACTATTCTACCATGAACACAATCCTAGAGTTTTAGGCTTTAAGGCATGCAGCTCAATGTGCAGGATCATTTTACAAAATGCAAATCACCCCATTTTAATAAGATACAGTGTCAGAATTAACTGTAGTCTTTACATGTCAGTGTTCCAGAAATTTTTAGACTTTGATTATAGAAGCAATGCCATAGTAAACAACTTATGACATTGTCCTTTATCCTCTGTCTTTTGATACCCAAACTTATAAAGGCAACTCAGAGCAAGGAGATGAAAATTACTCCAAGAAGGGGCTGGACAGTAGAACATCTGGTAGACTACACACTACCAGGTTCAAGCCCCTGGTCCCCTTACCACTTGTATGGAAGAAGCTTTATGAGTGCTACAAGTGCTACAAGAAGCAGTGCTACAAGTGTCTCTCCTCTCTCCCTTCCCTCTCAATTTCTCTCTGTCCTAGTTACTAAAAGGAAAAAAAATCCTTAGAGACCAGAGTGGATATTACAATCATGACACAAAACCAAGGTGTTATGAAAGGAATAGAAGAGAGTGCTTGGAAATTAAAAAAAACGATAGCTGAAAGGATAGGAAAGTAAACCTGGGGAACTCTTATAGTAAATAGAGCAAGGGGGAAACAGAGGTGGAAATTGGAGGGAAGGAAAAATTAGTGGGCCAGTCTAAGAAGGAATTTGGAGGTGGGGGTGGAGAAAGTCCTGTGAGCAAATGGAATTTAAGTCACAAGGAGCCAGGAAGATGAGGACTCAGCTACATGAGAATCTGGGGTTACAGGCTCCAGGGAAAGGGAACCACACTGCAAAGCATCTGAACTTGGCATGAAAAGGATAATGATGAGAAGAGGAGAAGGAGGAGGAGGAGGAGGGGGGGGGGGAACTTGGGCCTGGGGTGAATGTCAGAGACGGCAGGTTTAGCTAGTAATGGAGAGGGCTTGAGATTTTATTCTGAGGGCCATGAGAAACCTCTGGAGGCCTCTAATCAAGGAGTGGAAGTATTATTTTTTCTTAAAATATATTTATTTTACTTGATGCAGCAGGGAGGAATTGAAAGGGAAATGGGGATGTAGAAAAGACATCTGCAGCACTGCTTCACCACATATGAAAACTGGGATAAGAGGGGAACAATTCCACACAATTCCCAACACCAGATTGTCATATCCCACCCCCTCCATTGGGAGCTTCCTTACTCTTTATCCCTCTGGGAGTATGGACCAAAGATCTTTATGGGGCACAGAAGGGGGTAGGTCTGGCTTCTGTAATTTCTTCTCTGCTGGAAACAGGCTGAGGGTATGGATCAATTTTATTGAGGGGGTTAATGGTTTAGAGTATAGTCTTTATCACATAGGCACAGCCTCTCATCTTCCCTCCATTGGAGTCTAGGAGACATATCAGGACCCCAGTGTCCCTTCATCTTGTCCCTCTCCCTCCTTCCTCATGTGCTGTGTTTCTTATCATAAACCCTTGAGACCACCTGATCCCCTGCTCTTCCAGCACCACTGAGCCCCTCACTGCCCTTTGTGCTTACTCAGCTTGCTCAAGTCACGCACCTGCCTCTACGTGCTTGGCTCCTCCACTTCTTGACATGTGGCATTCCTTCCTGTCCTTTCATGGACCCTCAAATCTCACTTTTTTTTTTTTTTTTTTACCAAGAGGTGCTGCCTCCTGCCTCCTCTAAGTCACTCCCTACCCCTGACTCCCAGCTATCCCCGCTTCCATTTTGCTTCGTGCTTTGGGAGGCCAACTCCAGGAGCAGGGAGCCTGCCAAGTTTCTGGCTCAGTACCTTGAACATATCCCACCACTTAGTAGGGCTCAGAAAAGCTTGCAGAGTACTGAATGCTAGCTGCCCCACAAGAAAGTCAAATGACATAATGTCTGTGGTGGTGCTTTGGGAACTAGACTGCCTTTCACAGGTAGACTTGGACAGTTTGTTTGCTTTCCTAATGCTGCTTCCTCCAGGCTGATTATAGCTGTGGATGACAGATGGCAGAGTCTAAATTCTGGGGAGAGGGAGCCTGAGATTGATTACACTATGATCCTGAGGAGGCCTCCCTTGGCCAAACTGAGGCAGGCAGCTGACATCGCCTTCAGTGGGCAACTGACCATGGTGTGTGTGGGCAGCGTTGGTGCCCCACTCTGGTCACATAGTCCTCCCCCAGTTTCCTCCCTTTCCAGACATAGGACATGTGGCCAAGTGGGTCACTGGACCATGGCTTCTGAGTGATCAGAGAGCTCTTTGGCCCAATTTCCTGCTTAAATGTGCAACTCGGAGATGAGAAATGTCCTCACTTCCTGTGACTAGAGAAAAATAATGAAAAGGGGAAAAAAATGGGGCAAAGTCTGTCACCACAGGAGGTCACGAAAGCTGGAGAGACAAAAAACACACACACATACACACAAACCAAAAAAAAAAGTGAGAATATCAGAAACTTGGATTTAGGGATAGGAGGTGGGTGAGCAGGTAGGGCAGCCTGGGTGAGTAGACAGGGAATGCTTCCTGGTGTTTCCTTTGGGGCTTTCTCCACACACGCCAGCCCTCCCTTCCCCACCACAGCCATCCTCAATGTGGGCTCTGGCTGCATGGTCAGAAGAGGATTTCAGAGAAAGAGGCACAAACAGTGGCACAGTGGCATCTCTTCTAGAAAGGGGAAGCAAAGCAGCCAAGGCCAGCTTCCCCTTCACTGCTGCCCACTCCCCTAGGTCAGGCCCAACCCCCCCCCCCAACTCCCTACCGAGAGCCCCCTGTTTCCTGGAAGCAACACAGGGATGCTGTCTGTCACTCATTAACCCAGAGCTAATAACCCTGTTTATCTACTGTCATCCTACAGGGGCGTCAGGGGAGCCCCACAGCTACCCGGATCCTCCTGGCTCATGCCCAGCCAGGCCCGTTCAGCTGGTGTTTATTGTGTCAGAAGTCCTTTGCCAGGGTGCGGTGAGCACGACACACCCATGTGTGAGTGTGAAACTGGACCCCTGGGAACTTAGAATCTTGTAAAGCCATGCTAAGTTGATAGCAATTTGGTAATAGTCATGACAAGAGACTTGTCATATCAACAGCAGATTTTTGTCAGGTAGTGTTTTTATTTGACATCCACTTATTCATGCCTTCTAAAAAAAGGTTTCATTTATTTTGAATGAGAAAGAGGCAGTGAGACATACACACGGGGGTGGGAAGAGGAGAGAGAGAGAGAGAGAGAGAGAGAGATGGAGAAAGATCAGAGCACAGCCTCTGCTCTGATGTATGATGGTGCTGGGGAGATTGAACACAGAACCTCTTGGATCACAGGCATGAAAGTCTGGTGTGCCATGGCAGGTGATCTCCTTGATCCTTTTATTTTATTTTATTTTGGATAGATAGATATATAGACAGACAGACAGACAGGCAGACAGGTAGGCAGGCAGACAGACATATGCCTGCAGCACAGCTTCACTGCTTGTGAAGCTTGTGAAGGTGGAGACTCGGGCCTTAAACCAGGTTCCTTGTGCATGGCAACATGTGCACTTTATCAGATACACCTGCCTGGCCCCAGTCTCCCTGGTCCTTATTAATACATCCATCAAGGCAGATGCTGTAAGACTAAAATTTGGATACGAGGCTGGGTGGTGGGGCACCTGGTTGAGCGCATGTGATACAATTGCAAGGACCCGGGTTCAAACCCCTGGTCCCCACCTGCAGGGGGAAAACTTTACAGGTGGTGAAGCGGTGTTGCAGGTGTCTCTCTGTCTTTCTTCATCTTTATCACCCCTTCTTCTCTTTTTCGATTTCTGGCAGTCTATATCCAATAAATGGGTAAAGATAATAAATTAAAAAACTTTGGACAGATCTTAAGAAAAAGCTGTATCTTGGAGTGAAATACATTTGCTAGTATGGAAACATGAAGAAAAAAAAATGACTGTGCCAGAGCCTATACCATTCATAACCAGGGAGAGAGAGATTCTCATGTCGGGTAGCATCTTCCTGCCAGCTGGACATGCACTGTGGGGGGTGAACCTGGCAATGATGGGCCGTCGTGCAGAGTTGATTCAGTCGCTTTTGACAACCCAAGCTCAGGGTTGGAAGCAATGGCCTCCGTGGGAGGGTGTGTGCTGCAGAAAGGAGCAAAGATTTCCCTTTCCTCCATGTATCCCCCAGACCTCCATGCCAAGAGTTGGCTGCTCACCTCTTTCCAGTATCCTACCGAGGTACCAGCTTACTAAGTAGATGCACGTGTCAACCCGGCTTTGACCTAGCACGTTATGATTGGGCCCTCCTCAATCGCTATCGAACAGGCCATGGCCAGTGCACCGCTATGTTCCATCGCTGGGGAGCCAGAGATGACCCGAACTGCCCCTGCGGCTACAGACAGACTATGACCCACATAGTCAACGACTGCCACCTCTCCAGATTCAAAGGAGGTCTCGAAACTTTACATCAGGCTCAACCTGATGCTGTTGACTGGCTATGGAAGAAGGGCAAACGCTAGAAGAAGAAGAAGAAGTAGATGCACAGTAGTTGGCAAGGCCACCTCCTGGATATTTGGTCCTGGGGCACCACGTTTAGGGAGCCTCTGGGCTGGTGAGAAGCCTGCCTGCTTACCTCAGTGCTTTACGGTTTGTCTTCTCTGCTGCGCACAATACCTTACTGATGAGGACAGCCATTGCTCTTCAGTGGAAGCACGGAAGCCAGGTTGATGGTCTTTAAGTGGAAATAATAGGACCTGTGAGAGCTCATCTGGGAGGGTGCCTGCTTCATTGTAAACTTGATGCAGATTTGAGCCTGGTCCCGGTTGCACTGGGGTAAGTTTTGGTGCTGTGGTGTCTATCTCCCTTACCCTTGCCCTCTCCCTCTCCTTCCCTTCCCTTTCCCTCTTTCCCTAGAAAAGTCATCTCTGAGTGGTAAATCCCAAGTGAAGACAAAATTAAAGCAATAAATAAATAAATAAATAAATAAAAATGGAAATCAGATAAGTCCATTTTCCTTATTTTTTTATTTTTTATTTTCACCAGGGTTATTGCTGGGGTTGGTGCTTGACAGCATTTTTTTCTTTTATTCTTTTCTTGATAGGGCAGAGAGAAATTGAGAGGGAAAGGGGAAATAGAGAGGGAGAGAGAAAAAGTGACACCTGCAGCCCTGCTTCACTGCTTGTGAAGTTTTACCTCTGCAGGTGGGGCGGGGGGAGGTGGCTTGAACTCAAGTCTTTGTACACAGTGTTGTGTGCACTCAACTGGGTATACCACAGCCCATCTTCAATCAGTCCGCTTTCTAGGCTAAAACCCTTGACTTGTTTCAGAAGCTCTTAGAATGTGTTCAGACTCTTGTCCATCGCCTAACAGACTTTGCATGTCCTGCCTCGATCTCCTCTTCTATGGTTCTGTCCCCAGTTCACGCTATTCCAGTACCCCTGGTTTTCCAAATGTGGTCCTGGAACCAGCAGTTCTGGTATTATATCTGAGAAATTGTTGGAAATATAAACTTGCATTCCTGTCCTAGACCTGCTGGTTCTGAAATCTTGAGGAGGAAGGACAGCAGTCTGTGCTCCCACTAAGTCTGCATGTGATTCTTCTAAGCCATGCTGACACTTGCAGACCACTGTTCTGGGCCTGCTGTCCATCTCAGGCCTCAAGTCACGAAGGTTTGCTCCTTCCCCAGGGCCTTTGCACCAGCTCACTGGCTGTCTGTCTAGCTCACACCCATGCACAGCAACGCTGTGCCATTCAGGTCTCAGCAGACTATCCCTGATTTAGGGTGGGGGGACTCCTAAGCCACCTTATCCCCTCTCTATACCACTATACTTTCTCTCATGCCTTTATGAAAAGAAATGTTTTTCCCTTTGTGAAAAACAATGGCCACATTCCAAAATGACCTTGACTGGTTGATGTGCTTGCTTTTATTTTGTTGCTGCAGGGCCTCATGACTGTGTGGCTCTGCTGCACAGATCTTTTTGTTCCTTCTAATTGCTGATAGAAAGAGATCTAATCTTTTTGTCCCTTCTAATTGCTGATAGGAAGAGATAGAAAGGAGGAGCAAGAGAGGCATAGAGAGGAGAGACCCCCACAGTACAGTTCCACTGTTCATGGCACTTCCCCTTGTGCTAAGCACAGTCCTCCTATGTGGTGGCTGGGGTCCTGAGCCCTGGTACTCACACATGATAATGTGAATTGTCTCCCAGCCCTGATTACTTACTTACTTTTTCTTAAAAAAAAAAAATATATATATATATATATAATTAGATGGATACAGAGAGAAATTGAGGGAGGAGATAGAGAGGGAAAGAGACAAAGAGACACCTGCAGCCCTGCTTCACCACTTGTGAAGCTTTCCCCCTGCAGGTGGGAGCCAGGGGTTTGAACCTGGGTCCTTGTGCACTGTAATGTGTGTGCTTAATCACGTGCACCACAGCCTGTCCCCAAATAGCTCTTACTTCTTAAGTATTTCCTGCCCTCTTCTCCAAAGGGTAATGACCTTGTCTCTTGTACATGCCCCATCCACAGCCCCTAGAAATGTCTGGTTTACAGTAGGTATTTAATACATATTTGGTGGAACACATGACTAATTCCCCAGTGAAGAAATGCACTCTCTAATCTCTATTGTCAACAAGATGAAACCAAACACCCCCTAGCAAAGCAGATCAAGGTCCCCCAGAAAGTCTCAGATCAGGTCCAGAGCTTTCCCTGGGCTTTCTCGAGTCTGTTTCATCCTCATCATCCTTGCACTTAGAGAAATGTCACCCAAACTGCAGACACTCACTTCAGAGCTCTGTCACCTTAATTTTTTCCTTCTGCCACACCAAACTGTCCTCCTATGCTGGCCCAAGTGGCCCTCTGTCCAATGGGGACTGAGCTGTGTTCTGGCTTGGGTGGGATGTCATGGGGGTGAAATAGGGGTGAGGTGGAAGAGATAAGCACCAGACCTCAGGCAGCTCCTAGCGTCATGGGGCAGACAGCTCACAGGTGCACATAGGTGGCAGCATGGAAATGAAATGACTGGTGCATACTTAAGCAGATCAGAGGGTCAGTGACATAGATGGATCACTAGAGGTCTAAGCTCCCAGCCTTCCCTCCTCATCCCTTGGCTCCAGGCCTCCCAGAGTCTCTTTGACCTCATTTAGTATTCTTCCTCTGACTGGCATCAATCCGGCCCAGACAGCCAGGGCAGTGTCTAGGTGTGGTCTTTGCACTCAGAGCAAACTTGCCTCCTGGCCTGGTCATTCCCAGCTGCCAGCCGCCTCCTGAACCCAGGACCGGCTGCCTCGTTTCTGAAACTGCTCTGACCATGCTTCCATTCTAACAATTTCTTCTCTGGAAGCAGATCTGTGCTCCTCTGGTAAGGAAAATTTAGTGGGGGAGGAAGTCCAAGGAGGTGAGAGAGAAAGAGTGTCATATTTCTAGTGGCTGAATCCAGAGCCGGAGGCATCCAGCCCAGCCCTCTCCCCACTGCTCAATCCTTGCCCAGCCCAGAGAGGGGGTGACAGTCCCGGGCCCTTCTAGTCGGTGGTGAAGTCTGAGCTTGGGGCTCCCTCTGCTTGGCTCATGCCCCTGTCCATGTTCCCCAGGTCCCCTGTCTCTTTGCCTCTGCGCCCCAGCAGGGAGGAGCCCTGATGTCTGAGAATCTGCAGACCCTTCCCAAAGGCCCTGCGCACGGCTGAAGAGGAGAAGTAGAAGAGCAGGGGGTCCAGGCTGGCGTTGAGTGAGCTGAACACCACTGCCTGTGCCCGCCACTTGGGGCTCTTCTTGGTGTAGAAGCCCACCAGGTGGGAGACGTTGTAGGGCCCGAAGCACACCAGGAAGTTCAGGAGCGTCACCACGGCCAGCCCCACGGCCCGGCGTCGCCGCTGGGCCCCCACATGTGGCTGGGTGAGCATGATCCACACGAAACGCCAGTAGCAGAAAATGGTGACAAACATGGGGATGAAGAAGAGGACCAGGCAGAGCTCCAGCCTCACGGGGAGCACAACACTCAGCTGAAACTCGGTGAAGTTCTCGTAGCAGGTGATTTCACTCTTGGTGGTGTTCTGGGGTGAATCCAAGTACTGGACGATGATGACGATGGTGCAGTGACCGAATGACATGACCCAGGCCACCACAGCAGCAATGATACCGTACACCGGCTTTCGGGACAGCTTGTACTGCACGGGGAAGGCCACACCCAGGTAGCGTTCAATGCTGATGCCCGCCAGCAACCACGTGCTGCAGTAGATGCTGCTGTAGAAGCCAAATCCCGTCATGGCGCACACAATCTCAGGCAGGTACCAGACCGAGTCGTTGGCCGCCTCAATCATCTTGAAGGGCAGCAGCAGCAGCAGGAGGAGGTCAGCCAGCGTCAGGCTGAGCAGCAGGATGTGGATGGGTGCCGGCTGGGGTTGGCGGACCCGCCCCACGAAGGCCCTCAGGGCCAGCAGGTTGGCTGGGAAGCCCGTGAGGAAGATGAGGATGTAAGCCACGAGGGTCACGATGTTTTCCCAGGAGGGCATGGCTGTGCTGGAAGGAGATGGGGAAGGACAGCGTCAGAACACAGACCCCACTCTGGCCCAGGCTGTGTACATCCTCCCTGGTCTGTGCCTCTTCCCAGACTGAGCTTCCTCCCTCCCTCCCAACACCTGCCAGAACTGCCCAGAGCAATTATTGACTTTGCCTTGGGCGGGATATTAAGCCTCCAGAGGTCTCTGGGGGAGACCAACCCTGGGCTTCTCTAGGGAATTCCCTCTCCAGCTTCCAGCCCTTATCCCTCTTCTCTTGCAAAATCCGGGAAGCTCCTCTTATCAGTTTCCAACTGTCTGCGCGCCCCCCTGCTCACGCACACACTCCAGGAGAGAAAAAGGAAAGAGGAGAGAGCCTTTCTGAGGACAATCCAACCCCCAAAGTCTAGACCCCAAGCAAGCTCTCCCTGGACCCTGCTCCATGCCCAGAGAGCAGGTGCACAACCCCCAGCCCATCCCCTTGCCTGGCTCTCCTCTCCCTTTGCAGAACACAGATTCTCCTCTCTGTCTCCTCCCCATACTTTGGGACTATACTGCAAAGGGGAAGATAGCAAAGCAAAGCAAAGCAGGGGAAGGGAGCTGGGGAGCGGGGAGAAAAGGGGAGTCAGTGCTAAACAAAAAGCTCCCTTGGTAGTCTGTAGTGGGTAGTCGCTGGGTGGGGAAGCCAGACTGTAGTCAGAGGCTCATTTCTCAGTGCGGATCTCACTTCCCACCTATGGGTACCCCCCCACTGCCCACACAGCTGAGTCCCCTCCAGCCCCTCTGAGTCTTCAGTTCCTGTTTCCTTGTAAACCCCCCGCCCCTCCAGCTCCTGTCACTAGGTCTGATCCTTGCATTGCAGTTACTAGCAGACTTCCTCCAGACCCCCAACATTGTATTCTCCCTCCCTGGCCCCCAGCATCACTGCCCAGAGCACAAGCACTAAGTCAGCCACCTTGTCTTGCCTTCCTTCCGGAGAGAGAGATGGATGGCTTCCTGGGATCAGTCCCGAAGGCCCGAGGGCCTGTCTATAAGCTCCTGGGGAAGAGGAACAGAGCTCTAGCCTCTGCCACTGCCCATTTGACACAGGGAAAAAATTGTAAGAAACCTGGCTGGTTAGAAAGCTTTTATATCAGCATGAGTCACGTGAGCAGAGAGAGCGGAAGGTCAGTGAGTGAGAGCTGCCGGGCTCAACCCCAGAGGGAAAGGCAGCTCTGCTTGCCCCTCCAGACCTTCTCACTTCCAAATCTCGATTCTCTGCTTCTGGTCCCTGAGGCTGTTTCAATTCCAGGACTCTTTCTCATTTCCCAAGTCAGCTCATCTCATTGTCTCCTTCCTAGGGAATTTCTTCCATAATTCCACTCATCCTCAGAAAAAAGACTTCCCACTTGCTTTGATT
Organism: Erinaceus europaeus; assembly: GCF_950295315.1. Lineage (NCBI taxonomy): Eukaryota > Metazoa > Chordata > Mammalia > Eulipotyphla > Erinaceidae > Erinaceus > Erinaceus europaeus. Next base: position 183,348,139 of record NC_080163.1, read on the forward strand.
TCTCAATTTACAAAGTTTCTAACTGGCCTTCTGATCTGATATCATCCCCCTTCTCCCCTCAAGATTTTTTTTGCCATCTCACTTAAAACAAATAGTTTTTTTCCCCTAGTCTCTGTCCTGTTCTGGTGGGAACACCATGGGCTATGAAGTCATATAGCTGTAGGTTCCTTCCTTCCTTCCTTCCTTCCTTCCTTCCTTCCTTCCTTCCTTCTTCCTTCCCTCCCTTCTCCCTTATGTTCTCTTTCTCCCTTTCTCACTCTTTCCCTTTCTCTCTTTCTCCCTTTCTTCTATGACCACCAGGATTATCACTGGGGCTCAGTACCTTTGAGGCTCCACTGCTCACATTGGCAATCCCCCCTTTTTATTTCATTTTCATAGAGGTGAGAGACAGAGAGACAGTGGAGGAGAAAGAGAGAAAAAGACACCTGCAGCACTGTCCATCACTCATGAAGTTTTCCCTCTGCAGGTGGGGATGGAGTAGGGGGAGGCTTGAACCTGGATCTTTGCTAGTAGTAACGTGTGCACTCCACTGGGTGTGCCACAGCCCAGCTCCAAATCAATTTTCTGAACTTCTGTTTACTTTTCAATCAAGGCAGGATAGGAATACATGTATCCAGTATTTCTGTGTAGAGGCAGTGAGACGGTACATGTAAAGCACTTGTGCTAGTGCTTAGTACTTAGCACTTAGTGGTAGGCTCATAAGCAGAAGGAGACCCTCTTCTGCTGGACGGCGTTGTAAAAAGTGGGCCACTTGGCCAAATGCCTAGAGGGTCAGGACACAGACATGATGCCTAGCATAGAATGTATCAGGGAAGTCCGGGTGGGGTACCTAGCAGAGTGCACATGTTATCATATGCCCCTGATCTCCACCTCGGGGGGTGGGGTGGGGTGGAGAAGCTTCAGGAACGGTGAAGCAAACAGTGCTATAGGTGTCTCTCTTTCTCCTTCTCTATCTCCCCCTCTAGATTTTTCTCTATCTCTAGCCAATAAATAATAAATAAAATTCAAAAAGAAAAAGAAATAAAAAATAAAAGGAAAAAGAACTAGTGGCTCAAGGTACATACAGGACTCTTGATAGGAGAGTGATGACCACCCTCAGTCCTTGCTATTACTTTTGTTGTTGTTATTATTATTATTTTATTGATACCAGGGTTATTGCTGGGGCTTGGTGCTGGCACTATGAATCTACCAATCCCAGTGGCCATTTTTCTTTCCTTCTTTCTTTCTTTCCTTCCTTTCTCTCTCTTTCTTTCTTTAAATTTCTTTATTTGGGAATTATCTCTCTCTTTCTTTTCTTTCTCTTCTCCTCCTCCTCCTCCTTCTTTTTCTTTTTCTTCTTCTCCTTCTTTATGAGATAGGACAAAGAGAAATTGAGAGGGGAGATGGATGTAGAGAGGGGAAAAGATAGATACACTGCTTATGAAGCTTCCTCCCTACAAGTAGGGGCTGGAGGCTTGAACCTGGGTCTTAGAGCATGGTAACCTGTGTGCTCAACCAGGTACACCAACATGAGGCCCCCTAGTTTGCCTTCTGTAACCTGGATTCTGCTTACAGAGCCTTTATCTATTCCTACAGTTCATATGTACTCCTTATTGTTTGCTCATTCATTCATTCACTCACTCATTCAGTGACTTATTATTCCAGGGTCCAGATCTCTCAGTGTTTCTCTTCAGCTCTCCTTTCTTCTCCATAGAAGAAATTTTGTCATTCCATTTATTTTCTCTGCTGCCTCCCACGGCACAAGTACATTTCCCAAAACAAAACAAAACAAAACAAAACAAAAACAAAAATCAGAACTATGGAAACCATTATCCTTCTGTTGTTCACTGCCACATTCATATGTGTCACTTTGCTTTTATGATTATCTATAAATACCCCAACAGAAATGTATTGGAAAGCAGACACTGAGGAGTGGATCTGTTCCTCTGTCCTCACCTGCCCTCCCCCACACTGCTGCCCGTCTCCTCTCACTGTGTCCTGTCACCTGTGTTGAAAGTGTCCCCGCAAAGCCCTTTCTTGTTTACAGTGGCTAGGAAGGCAGCACAGTAAAGGAAACTCAAACTCCTGATTCACGGTGCCCGCAGATGTCACAAGAAAAGGAAATGCAACCTTGCTAACTGAATGGGCTTTTACACAAGGGGCCTCTTTCACAATTTCTCCAGAGTTCAGCTTTCTCTTGTCATTACCATTACCCAGCCTGTTAGAAGAGGAAGTTAGATCCATGATCTAAAATTATATATAATCACTTTCTCTTCTTCCTTAATTCTTAGTCATCCCAGTTGACCCTAATCTGGGCCACATTCCTATTTTTTTAAAAATATTTGAATTTATTTATGATTGGATAGAGACAGAGATAAGTTGAGAGGGGAGGGAGAAATAGAGAGGGAGAAACATAGAGACATTAGCACTGATTCACTGCTCATGAAGCTTCCCCCTGCATCTGGGGGGGGGCAAGGGTCCTTGCACACTGGGTCCTTGAAAACTAATATGTGCACTTAGGCAGGTGTACCACTGCCCGCCCCACTCTTTTTTTTTTGTTTTTTTTAATAATATCTCTTCTTCCTGAGATTACCAGTGATCTTTACATTAATAAGTTCACTTCTTTCTCCTTCTCCTCCTCCTCTTTCTTTGAAAAGCATTCAGCACAATTTACATGCCCATCCTCATACATTCTCTTTTCATTAACTCTGATATGATTTTCCAGTTTCTGTGCCACTTATTTATTAATGTATTTATGTCTGTATTTATTTTATTGTCATCAGGGTTATTTCTGGGGCTCAGTGCCTGCACAATGAATCCACTGCTCCTGTTAGTCAATGTTTCTTTCTTTCTTTTTCTTTTCTTTTCTTTTCTTTTATAGGACAGGGAGAAATTGAGGGGAGGGGGGTAAAAGGGAGAGAGAGAAAGGGAGACCCTTGCTTCATCACTCATGAAACTTTCCTCCCTGCAAGTGGTGACTGGGGGCTTGAACCCAATCCTTGCATATGGTGATGTGTACTCAACCAGGTGTGCTACCACCTGTCTTCATATAGAGACAGAGAGGTAGAAAGGCATATAGAAAGAACATGAAAGAGACCACAGCACTGAAGCTTCCTTTAGTATGGTGGAGGCTGGGCTAGAACCTGGGTAGAGGACTTGGCAGAGCAGTACACCATCCAAGTGAGCTATTTTGCTAACCAGATTCTTTTTTTTTTTTTTTTTAATGTAATACGGATCCCTGGGCTGTATGCAACTGTGACACTGCTGGGCTGTTTCCCTGAACCAATTTTCTGCTCTTTACTTATTTAAGGAGTGGTAGGGAAAAAGGAGAGAGGTTAAAACAGACACAGAAAATTGAGAGGGGAGAGACATCACAGCACCACTTCGCCATCCACAGGGCTCTCCATTTTTGTTCCCATTTCCATCACTGTGTAATTTCCTTTTCTAGTTCACCTTCCCTCTAAATGGTGGAGTCCCCAAGGACTTGGCTCTAGGTTCTTTCCTATCTTCATTCTATTCTTTTTTTCCCATCCAATTGCATCTGTTTCTGCAATATCATTTGCCACTGCCACAATACCCAATGCTGAATCTCCATCTAAAAAAGTCTCACTTCTGTAAATCAGTTTCAGCAAACAATCCTGCTGAGATCCCAGTTAGGATTGTGCTGGGTCCCCAGATAAGTCTGAGATCATGGATGGAGGAGCTATGTTGAGTCTTCCAATCTATGGACTTGATGTCTCTTGCTTTGTATTTAAGCATTTAATTTTTCCCTGAGGGGTTTTCTAGTGTTTAGCATAGAGGTCATCCACATCCTTCTTTAAATTGCTTCATAAGTGGTTTTGACCCTTTTGCAGGCTTAATTTATTTTATCTTGTGTTGTCTCATTATCTGTTTCTCTCCCAGCATCTTTTTCTGTTCTTCCTTAATGGATGTCTCGATTGATCATAACACACGGATTGTTGGGAGGGCCCTCTTCCTTTGGTGACTAGCCGATGGAGGCAGGGGACTTGACTATCCCTGGGGCTTGGCTTAGAGCCTGGTGCATTCAAGACACTCATTTATGATTTCCTGAATGGTGAGTGAGTGGGTGGTTGAGTGGACAAATTAGAGAAGAAATCAGCCATAGAAAGTTCAGAGCTGTGTCCTCAGAGGCCTCACTTTACCTCCCTCTGGGGTCTGTAGGAACCCAGCTAGTGATCTCTTGTGGATAAGCCACTCCCAGTTCATTTACCAGAAGCCTCAAGGATCTCTATTGATGAGCAGTACTGATAATGTGCCTAATACACTTTCACATATAGGACTCCCCCCCCCCCCCAGCAAACTGGAGGATGGTGTATCAGTAAAACACTCAGGAGTGAAGGGGAATGTGGAGTTCAGAAAGCTTGGCATTCACAGGAAACAAAAAAGCCATTATTCCACTCATTCATTCATTCAGCCAAAATGCACCTGCCTTTTAGCATGTGCTGACATAAACATCAAGGCTCTTGGGCAGAAAGGTAGTCAGGTGCCCCACTCATGGAGAGTGGTAACATTCTTGGGGGAGGCAGGCGGGTAGTAACCAATGGTGGTGAGCATTGGAGCAAGCTAAATGGTGATAATCACTATGGAGGTACTGATGCCAGGCCATGAATGCCAGTGGGTCAGGGCAGCAGATTCATGGGAGAGGTGACATCTGAGAGACACAGCTGAGTGCAGAGAAAGGGCTGCCCTGTCTTAGGTGCCCTCCAGACAGGGAAACTAACATGTGAGGGACAAAACACACCTGTGTGTGGGGGATGGACAGAAGGGCTAAGATGCTAATGCACAGATAAGGCAGGGTGGCTATAGGGGATGGAACCACTTGAGGCCTTCTGACCACAGTCAAGAAACTGGGGTTCCACCTTGCTGTGGGAAGTTACTGGCGGCCATGCGAGTAGAGCACTGTGGTTAGAGCCAGGGTGTGAAGAGACCAGGATGCCTGCTGTGTGAAGACACAGTGGGATGGGGCTGGGAGCAGAGCCGTCACCTGGGAATACACTACAGTCGCTGGGAGAAGGGGAGTAGAGGGGCAGGGGGGCAGGGGTCTGGGGAATACACATTGGCATTGGCGGTGCTCAGTGAGGGCTAGAGAGGCACAAACCTCTCTTCCTCCTTCTTCATCTTCTTATTATTTATGGCCTGATCATATTTACCCATGATGTCCTGAACATAAGACAAATCTATTCCAGCCCACACAGGACCCCAGAACTCCAGCCCAACATTAGCCACCAGCCCTATGATACAAAATACACAGCACTATGCTAAGAGTTTGCAAAAATCAGCTCCCTTAGTCTTCATAATGTGCTGTGAGGTTGACTCACACATCCCTACTTCATAGACAAGGAAACGGGAGTGTTGAGAGGTTGAGTGACTTGCTTCAAGCCCTGCTGGCTGCACATGGGAGCACTGAACTCTGAACTGGGGACTTGGGCAACCTGACTTTGGAGTTTTCAGGATTTAAAACTGGGTGCCCTTACTGTGCTTGCAGGGTCCAGGTAACTCAGTTTCCCTGGCAGCTCCACCCCCAGAAGTTCTATAGATACTACACAGGAGGATACAAGGGCTCAGGCAGGGGTGCTGGCAGTTGTTCAAGGTTGTGTCACTGGCTCCCATAGGGTGTGTCTGTACTCTCGCTCAGCAGTAGCCTTCATTCCTACCTGAAGCCATGAAGCTGTGACCTTCAACCCAGTTTCCTGGGTTCCAGGCAGCTATCAGCCTCTCACATGTTCCACTTCCTGCTCTGCTCCAGGTCCCTGGTGCTGTAATCCCTCACCCCCCCTTTTCAGCCTCCCTACCCCTCCCTAAACCCTTGGGATGCCCAGAGGATGGAAGGGAGACACCAGTCACTGTCATTGTTAATTAAATATACAGTGTCCTTGATCACTTATGGGCAGGACTATTGATAAAGGTCTGGGCTTGACTATGACATGGAACTAATAGCTTAGGGAGAAACCAAGCTTTTTCTCTGGAATGCTGGAGAAGTTGTCTCTCCTCTCTGCTTCTCTGACTCCTCACCCCCTTCTCCATCTGCTGTCCATGCAAAGATGACCTTCAGACCAGGAACAGGAACATAAATTCACACCTCCCACCCCACCCACTCCAGTGGCCCCCTTGTCCCCTTGGCCACCAGGAACACAGCTTCAAACGCAGACTACTGAGTAGTTTTCATGAGCTCAGACTCCGCTGGAGATCAAGGGCAGCTGGGTGGCACCTTGGACAAAGCAGGCCAGGCAGGAGTGGCCCTGGAGGGTTGCAGTGGTGCTGATTCCCTTAGTAAAGATGGCTGTTTTGTCCTCAGGGGCTCCTTGGCCCTATGGAACCTACAAGGGCAAAACTGGATAGATAATCTATGTTCCCTGGCCCAGTCTTCCTCTGCTTTCCTCCTTTCCCACACTACTTTTCCCGCCAACTGTGGCATCACTGGAATTACCAAGGTTTCTCTTGGATTTGTAGAATCTTAAGAAACTCAAATGAGACCATGGCCTCTCAAGGGGTGTGTGTGTGGTAGGGGAGTACTAAATGAGCCTCAGTGGGCAGATAAGGGTGTGTGTGTGTGTGTGGGGGGTATAGTGGCTATTCATGTGGCTTGAGAATGCTTGGAAATTTTCTAAGAGGGGGGAAAGCCCCAGTTTTCTCTATGCAACTTGGGGAGAGTCCAATTTCTGTTTATAAAAAAAAAACAGGAATTAGTTTAAATTAGATTGGGAAATGGTGTTGGAGTTGATGTAATGCTTTACTACAAGCTCGCGGAAAAGTATCTAAGCCAAGAAGCTCTGTGTGTTGAGTCATCTGCTCCTCCTTCCTCCATCAACAGGAGGGTCCAGACTCCAGGCTGTAGGTAGATCTGTGTTGGAAGGTGTTGCTAGGCATCTCTTTACTTAAAAATTAATTATTATTTTTTTAAAAATACATTTTGCTGGGAGTCGGGCTGTAGCACAGTGGGTTAGCGCAGGTGGCACAAAGCACAAGGACTGGCATAAGGATCTCGGTTCGAGCCCCGGCTCCCCACCTGCAGGGGAGTCGCTTCATAGGCGGTGAAGCAGGTCTGCAGGTGTCTATCTTTCTCTCCTCCTCTCTGTCTTCCCCTCCTCTCTCCATTTCTCTCTGTCCTATACAACAACAATAATAACTACAACAATAAAACAACAAGGGCAACAAAAGGGAATAAATAAAAAAAATAAATATTTAAAAAAAATACATTTTGCTTTACTTTAGTGAGAGAGATACAGAGAGGAAGATACAGAGAGAGAGAGAGAGAGAGAGAGAGAGAGAGAGAAAACAAATCATTGCTCAGCTCTGACTTATGGTGGTGCTGGGGACTGAGCTTGGGACTTTGGAGCCTCAGGTGAAAACCTTTTTGCATAACCATTATGTTATCTCCCCAGCCCCTAAACAATTATTTATTTATTATTTATTTATTATTAGGGAATTAATGTTTTACAGTTGACAGTAAATACAATAGTTTGTACATGCACAATATTTCCCAGTTTTCCACATAACCATACAACCCCCACTAGGTCCTCTGTCATCCTTTTCCAGGACCTGAACCCTGCCCCCCATCTACCCCAGAGTCTTTTACTTCAGTGCAATACACCAACTCCAGTCCAAGTTCTGCTTAGTGTTTTCTCTTCTGATCCTGCTTTTCAACTTCTGCCTGTGAGTGAGATCATCCCATATTCATCCTTCTGCTTCTGATTTATTTCATTCAACATGATTTCTTCAAGCTCCATCCAAGATAGGTTGAAAACGGTGAAGTCACCATTTTTTATAGCTGAGTAGTATCCCATCGTGTAGATATACCACAACTTGCTCAGCCACTCATCTGTTGTTGGACCCCTGGGTTGCTTCCAGGTTTTGGCTATTCCAAATTGTGCTGCTATACATAAATCTTTTTGGATTGTTATGTTTGGTTCCTTAGGTAAACAATTATTTCTTTATTGCACATGAGACAGAGAGAAAAGACAAAGCATCACTCTGGCACATGCAGTGGCTGGGATCAAACCAGGAACCTCAGTAATACAAGTCCAATCACTTGAGTTATTTTCAGGGCTTCCTGTGGACCTTTACCGTATCATGATCTGGAGTCACAGTGACTTAGCATCTCATTTGAAGGTCCACTCATACCTCAAGATGTCATGGCCATATAGAAAGTCATAAGTCTTAGGATTCAGGTGGGGACTGCCTGGTTTACCTGGAGACCTGGATCACAGAGGCTCAAGCACTTTGGGGAGTTCTTTTCTCATCTCATGGGAAGAAGCAGGGTGCGTGTAGCCCAAGGGCAGTCCTTAATGATCTGGGCTGCCAGATTTGCCTTTTTTTTTTTTTCTTCTTTGTTGTCTTAACAAGATTTTCTATTCAGTGTGGGAAAATGGGATGAGGGGTGCAGGAGTGTGTTGGGTCTGGTTCTTAAATTGTTTTTCCTTTTTGTTAGCTAGCCAGGCCTCATCAGTACTCAATTCCACCACTCCCAGGTCAACTTTTTTTTTAAAAAAATTTATTTATTTATTTATTTTCCCTTTTGTTGCCCTTGTTGTTGTAGTTATTATTGTTGTTGTTATTGATGTCATCATTGTTAGGTAGGACAGAGAGAATTGGAGAGAGGAGGGGAAGACAGAGAGGGGGAGAGAAAGACAGACAAGACATCTGCAGACCTGCTTCACCGCCTGTGAAGCGACTCCCCTGTAGTTGGGGAGCTGGGGGCTCGAACCGGGATCCTTATGCCGGTCCTTGTGCTTCACACCATGTGCGCTTAACCGGCTGCGCTACCGCCCAACTCCCCTAGGTCAACTTTTTTCATTGACTCTCATAACATATACTAGATAGAGAGATAGAGAGATAGGTAGATAGATAGAGAGACAGACAGACAGAGAGATAGATATACAGACAGACATCAGAACACTGGAGCCTACCTCAGTGTTGTAGTTCTCCCATGCAGTACCAGAATTTAAACCTGGGTCATGTACATGGTGAGGTGAGCTATCTCTCTGACTGTTCTTAATTAAGAAAATAAATGTTATACTACAGAACAGTTTTAGGTTCACAGCAAAACTGAGCAGGAGGCCCAAAGATTTTCCATATTTGTGCCCCATACATACTCATCTTTCCTGCTTAGCAGCACCCCTCCAGACTGATAAACCTATAGTTTGTAGGTACTGCACAGCATAGTCACCCAAATCCATTATTTACTTATTTATTTTTGCTTCTATGTTTATCTCTGTGCCTATGCAGCTCCACCTCTTGGTGCCTACGCAGCTCCACTGCTCCTGATGGCCATTTTCCCTCCCTTTCTGTTTTTCATACCAAATGAAACACTAAGAAAGATAAAAAGGGAGAGACACCTGTAGCACTGCTCCGCCATTCATGGAGCTTCTCCCTTGTAATAAGGTAAGGACTGGGGCTTTGAACCCAGGTCCTCACGCACATGGTAATGTGAGCATTCAGCTGGGTGTGCCATTACCTATTCCCTTTATCCCTTCCTAAATCAAGAAAATTCCAACTTCTCTAGACTCTCTGCCCACCAGGGGGACCTATCAGTTTTCTGTCAGATTTCTTATCAGGTTTTGTTTTGTTTTGTTTTTTAAATCAGGTTCTAATAAGTTTCCTATTAGCTGGCAAGTTCTCTCATGATGCCTTCTGGCTACAAGGGGTATCAGGATAAATGACTATTAACTGGGGATTAGCCCTATTTGGCAAGAAAGAGAAGGGACTGAAATTATAGGCATCTTTTAGCAAACATAAGAAGGAGAAGTACATAATTTTTAAACAATTTATCTATTAGTTTATTGGATAGAAACACAGAGAGAAACTAAGATGAAAGAAGGAAATGGACCAAGAAAGAGAGAGACACTGTAGCAGTGCTTTACCACTCATGAAGCTTCTCCTCAGGGGCTTGAACCTGGGTCCTTGTGCAGTATAATGTGCACACAACTATCTGCCCCACTGCCTGGCCCCAGTTTTTCTTTTCTTTTCTTTTCTTTTCTTTTCTTTTCTTTTCTTTTCTTTTCTTTTCTTTTCTTTTTTTAATATAGACACAGAGAGGCAGAGAGAAAATGAAAGACGCCATTGCACCAGAGCTTCCTTCAATGTGGTGGGGGTTGAGCTCAAACCTGCATACAGCAAAGGAGAGGTATTCACAGATACTAGGAAATGTAATTCTTTTTGTAAAAAAATATTTTACTTATTTATTTTATAGACACAGAAATTCAGAAGGGAGGAGGATACTGAAAGAGAGAGATACCTGCTGCCCTTCTTCACCACTTGTGTAGCTTTCTCCCAGCAGGTGGGGACCAGGGGCTAGAACCTGGGTCCTTGAGCACTGTAATGTGTGTGTACTTAACCAGATGCACCACTGCCTGGCCCTGGAAATGTACTTCTAAGACTAAGGTGTCTGTGGTGATCATGGAAAGGTATGAGATTTCAGAGAGGGTTTTTACACATTGCTTTCACTGAAATCTAATGATGTTATATACTAATCACCCTAAGAGGCAGCTGATGACATTGACATATGTATCTACTTGTGTAAATTGTCACATAAGTCAGAATCCAGACCATCTCCTGAACCCTAAAAGGTTCCTTCCTGCCTATGCTACTTAACAACTCTCCATCCCTGAGGTAGTCACTGTTCCAGCTTCTGCATTTAGGGAGGGCTAGTCATCATCAGAGGCTGGGAGGGAAGAAAGGCTGGACAGAAGGGAACAAGAGGGAAAAGGAATAAGGCCAAATTCATGCTTCCTTTGGGCTGTCATGACTCTCCTTTTCCTCCTTACATCATTCTAATTACATTTTTGAAAATCATCTCTTTTTAAGTGTTGCCAGGGCCTCACAGGACTTCACAACTCTGGGACAACTTTCCAGATAGGAAGAGAAAGAGAGATAGAGATAGATAGTTAGATAGATAGAAGAGAGACCACAGCATCAGAACTCCCCTCAGTCCTATCACACTCCCATGTGCTACACTGGAGACTTGAACCTGGGTCCTGGGAAGGCACTATAGCAGAGAAGCTATCTTATTGGCACCTGAAAACCTTCCCTTAAAACGTTTTATTTTCTTTTCCCATATTTGGGAGCTACTCTCTTCCCTGATTCAGTTCTCTAGTGCTATTTCCAACTCTGACACCATCTCCCCAGAGAATACCTTTAGCCTATCAGCATGTTAGCTGTCAGACTCAGGCAAAAATTACTAGTCATGGGCCCCTTGGAACATACTTAAAATAGACCTCTTAGCTTCTTTCAACATAAAGACCCCAAATCTCATCTTCTATATCCTTACCTTTAGGTTCCTGATTATTATACAATTTGTTCTGTTTTATATCTTAATGATTGTCAGCCAAGTTGAAGATACTACCATGTCAACCTGACTTCCCTGGACAGATTACCTCAAAATGTGTCCTGGAACTCCACCTCCCCAGAACCATGCCCCATTAGAAAGCTAGAAACAGGATGGGAGTATGGATCAACCTGCCAACACCCATGTCCAGAGGAGAAGCAATCACAGAAACCAGACCTTCCACTTTCTGCACCCCATAATGATCTTGGGTCCATACTGCCGGATAAAATAAATAGGAAGGCTTCTAATGGAGGGGATGGGATGTGAAACTCTATTGGTGGGAATTGTGGGAATTGTACCCCTCTTATTCTACAGTCTTGTCTATCATTATTAAATCAATAAAAATGTTTTGTTTTATTTTCTTTATTAGAGGGATAAATGGTTTACAGTCAACAGTAAGATATAGTAGTTGGTACAGGTGTAGCATTTCTCAGTTTTCCACATAACATTTTAACCCATCACCTAGTTCCTCCTTCACCATCATGTTCCAGGACTCTCCCTCTACCACCTGGCCCAGAGTCATTTCCATGGTGCAATACTTTAGTGTTAGCATCAGCTAAAGATGGTGAGCTCTTTGCCATGTGTGTGCCCCAGGTTTGAACCTGGCCCCCACTACATTGAAGCACACATTCGTGTTGTGGTCTCTTTTACTCTCTCAGGCTCTCTAGTGCTCTGTCTCAAAATAATGAATGAATTTATTAAAAACATGAAGGTAGACATTTCAGTTTTCTATGGAGTTGATATAGGCTGTCACTACAATAAACTGGGACTAGATGCCGCTGCACTTAATAGAACAACCCTGAGTCATACCAAACTGGACTTCTATTTCCCTGCCACACCAGAGGTCGTGGTGCATCCCGTGAGTACCCATTCATTGGGGAAACTGACGATCCTTCCTAGCCGACTGAATCCACATGGATCCCAGTCACTTTCAAAGCCAGCAACAAGCAGCTCCTGACAGCTTTCAACCTGACGCTGTTGACTGGCTACGGAAGAAGGGCAAACGCTAGAAGAAGAACCAGAGTAGCCTAAAGAAATGCGGCCCAGGGCAGCCAGAATTGTTGGTGACAGCCACAGGAGGACTTCAGAGACCTGCCCTTCCTTAGTTCTCTGTTCTGCCATTTGAACAGGAGTCCCTGTCCTCATTGTCCCGTTTAGATGCTGGCAGTCTAGTCATCACATCAGTTTTCCTGGCAGAAGCACAGAGAAATAGAAAAGGAAGTTTTCACCCCCTTCTTAATGTAACAGATTTCTTAGAAGTCAGCACTTCTGCTAATAACTCAGTGACAAGAACTGAGTCAAATGACTATGTTGAGCTGCAAGTTGGGAAACAGTCTTTTTTGCTGAATGCAATGTACTGTTAAAAAACAGACTTTTTTTTCTTACTTAATTGAAGAAATTGGAAATCTCTCGCAAACTCCACTTTTGCAACATATACAAACTTTCTCTCCCCTAGTTATGTAACCTTCCAGGGCATCTCTCCCTGTAAAGCTTTGCTTAGGCCCAAGGACATTTATACCTTATTTATATTTTTATCTTAATTTTTTCAAGTAATTTTTATTCGTGATTAATCGTGGTTTACAAGATTGCTGGATTACAAGGTATCGGTCCACACTGCACCCATCACCAAAGTTCTGCCTGCCCATCCTCCCAGCGATACTCATCTCACAATCTAGAGACAGTTTGTTTGCTCCTGTTGTTTTCTGTTTGTCTGTCTTTGCAGGTTCATGTGTATCAGTTCTCTAGATTCCATATGTGAAACCATCTGGAAGTTGTATTTCAACTCTACTTATTTTGCTGAGTATGACCACCTCCTATTCCATTCACTTTGTACGAAAGGGAACAATACTTTTTTATTGCAGAGTAGTATTCCGTGGAGTATATATTCCATAAATTATTTTTTAAAATATTTTTATTTATCAATGATAAATATAAAAGAGAGAGAAAGAACCAGACATCACTCTGGTACATGTGCTTCCGGGGATCAAACTCAAGACCTCATGCTTGAGAGTCCAGTGCTTTATCCACTGTGCCACCTTCTGGACCACATCCCATAACTTCTTTAGCCAGTCATCTGTCTATGGGCATTTAGGCTGCTTCCACTCTTTGAATACTGTGAATAATGCAGTTATGAACATATACCCTTTTGAATTAGTGTTTGCATGAAATTTGAATAAATGCTGAAGAGTGCATACTTCATTTTTTTCTTCTTTAAATTTTGTCAATTTATTATTGGATGGAGACAGAGAATTTGAAAGGGGAGGGGAAGATAGAGAATAACAGAGACAGACACCTGCAGCTCTATTTCCCCACTTGGGAAGCATCCCCCCTGCAGGTGGGGACCATGGGCTTGAACTTGGGTCCTCTTACACTGTAGTGTGTATGTGTGTGTGTGTATGTGTGTGTGTGTGTGCTTAATTACCTGGCCTCTTTTATTTTTTAAAATATTTAATTACTTCCCTTTATTAGTGGCTATTACTACTTTCTTCTAAAATTTTTTTTATTTATAAAAAGGAAACATTGACAAAACCATAGGATAAAAGGGGTACAACTTCACACAATTCTTACCACCAGAACTCCATATTCCATCTCTTCCCCTGATAGCTTTCCTATCCTTTAACCCTCTTTGAGTATGGACCCAAGGTCATTGTGGGATGCAGAAGATTGAAGGTCTGGCTTCTGTAATTGCTTCTCTGCTGAACATGGGTGTTGATACATACTCCCAGCCTCTCTCTCTCTTTCCCTAGTGGGGAAGATAGCTGGAACATAGTCACAAGAGGGCCGTAGCACCTCCATAAATTCTCACATCTGATTCATTCCTTACCTCAGTCCCAACTGGAGACAATTTCTCATCGGCTCATTGACGTTATTTGCCTTTTCTATTGGATTTCTGGCTTCCAGGTGTGGCTACCTTTCCAAACTCCTTCTCATAGCGATGGTGCTTACCAGTGTGCTCCCCATCCTCATTTTTTTATGTGTGGTTAATAGTAGCTTGTAAGATTGTTAGATTATAGGATACAAGGTCACTTTTTCTCCCCCCCCCCTTTTTTTTTACCAGAGCACTGCCCAGCTCTGGTTTATGGTGATGATGGCGGTGGCAGGAGGGAGGGGTATTGAACCTGGGACTTTGGGGCTTCAGACTTGAGAATAATTTTGCATAACCATTATGTTATCTCACCAGTCCTCTGGTGTTCTCTGAAAACTCTTCTCACTACTCCCTGGAGCTCTCTCAAAACCCTTCTCATAGGGGAAACTGGTGACAGCAAAACAAAACAAAACAAAACAAAACAAAACAGCCATGGTTCAAGTAGTCCCTAGTGGAACTGGGTTTCAGGGCCTCCTTGCCCTGTTTTTCTCTTAACAGAGTCAAGACTCTACTTTTTGTGGAACTCATATGCCTGAGGTTCTGGGTTTGAACCTGGCACCATAATTGTATGAAACTCATATAAAATCAATAAAAGGAAAAAAGTTGTTTAAAAGACTCCACCTGTCAGATGTCCCATCCAGTGTCTCAGGAGAGGTCTGACCCTTCACCTGCCTCAATGCCTCTTCAGACACCTGGACACCTCAGACTCTCCACTCAATGCTTCCTAGACACAAAATGCACACACCACCAGGGCCAACCTCTGGCTTTATTCTCCCAGAGGCCCCTCAGGTTCTCCTGAGGAGGGTGGGCTAGGTGTTAGGGGAGTGTAATGGTGCTTTTCTTAGTAAGATTATACCCCACAGCGACCACTGTGATACTCTGTCAGACAGCATCCCTGTTCCCAGACTCCAGCTGAGCACTCTAGGCTGGCCCTGTACCTTCAGAGTGGCTTAATCAGCCACACACATGGCACAGCCTGGAGCCAAGGGCTGGGGCCTGGTCTGCTTGGAGCCCCAGAAAGGAGAGCAGGGAAGGACAACTCTTCAAGGACTGGAAGAGGGAATCCTACACTTCTGTCCTGGGTCTATCCCACTCCAAACCAGATGCTTCCCCTATTTGCTCTCTCTAGAAGGTGTCACAGAGGGCTAGGGAGACAGCATAATGGTTCTGCAAAAATACTCCCATGCCTGAGGCTTCAAGGTCTCAGGATCAGTCCTCAACACCAGAGCACCAGAGCACCTCAGCCAGAGCTGAGCAGTACTTTAGTAATAAATAAATAAACAAATATTTAAAAAGGTGTCATGGAATCACCATATTTGGAGGTAGGGAGATGGCTCACCAGGTGGAGTGTATATTCATCAGACCCAGATTCAAACCCAGGCACCACATGGAAGGTGCCATGGCAACAGAGGAAGCTTGGGTATTACAGAGTCTCCCTTTCTCTTTGTTTCACTATCATAGCATGAGTGAACTAGAGTGGAAACCCCATCCACCTGAGCGAGGCCCTGGCTCCACTAAGATTCTGTAACTGACAGTGGCATCATCACTGCGGGCCCTGCCTCCATTCTTGTCTTTGTTTATTTGTACTCACAAGCCCTGGTATTTCATTCTATGAGGAAGCACCAGCTTGCATTACCTGTCTCTGATTGCCACAAACCACCTTAGGTGTATTTTGACACATCTTTTGAGTGTTAAGGTGTAGGGGAGTGAACAAGAGATATCCCTGGCCCTGGTTGGGACCTGGGGCTCCTGTCTGATCCAGCCCCTGTATGCATTCCTATGTAGATCCTCCTCTCTGTTGCTTCCTGTCAGATTGCTTCCTCCTCCACACAGCCTTCCAGTGGTGCCTGTGCTTCTCTGGTGGGTGCCCCAGGCCCCACTTCCCCTACACAGATAGTCATGGTGCTTTCCAAGGGGCTTTTAGGGAAGGTCTCCAGGCTTCTGCAAAAGGGGCTCTCTCTATATATCTCTTCTTAAATATTTTATTTATTTACTTTAATGAGAGAGATGGAAACACACACATACAGAGAGACAGACAGATAGATAGAAGCATTGTTCAGCTTTGGATTATGGTGGTGCTGGGATTGAACCTGGGACTTTAGAGCCTTAAACATGAGTCTTTTGTATGACCATTATGTTATCTCCCCAAATGCCCGACTTTTCCACTTTTTATTTTTCCTAGACCAGAGCACTGCTCAGCTCAGACTTATGGTGGTGCTGGTGGTTGAACCTGTGGCCTCAGAACTGAGGACTGAGAGTCATTTTGCTACCACTATGCTGTCTCCCAGCCCCTGCAAAGCTTCTCTAATCCCTAGAGCCTCAGTTCCACCCCCTCCATCACCAGGTCTCCCTACACTCCCATGTAACTGCCCCTTGGACACTGTCAGAGCCCTGGGCATCCAAGCTGAGCACCATCCTAGACCCTCTCTAGCCCAAGTCCATGCTCTCCGAGATTCTTCTCTGGAAGATCCCTTCCACTCACTTCTGTTTATTCTCCAGGGACTTCCTATTCCTTTCTCTGCTCTTTCTTCACCGTCTTTCCTCTCAGTGCCCCTCCCCACATACTGCCTCCAGACCATCAAGTTCCTCTTCCCTTTCCAGAACGCTCTAGTCAAAAGCAGGTTGCTCTCTCCAGTTTTGCATCACATGCCATTTTTTGGCCCGCAGAGCTCATTTCATAGAAATGGTGGTCACTGAGGGCCAAACGAGAAAGCTCACCGGGGTGGTATACTTGCTTGGTCTGGCACAACACTCAGGTTCCTGCCCAGCTCCTATTACACTGAAGGAAGCTTCAGTGTGGTGATGTCTTTTTTCCTGCCTTCCCCCACTCCTCTCTTCCTTCCTTTTTACTTCCTTCCTTCCTTCCTTCCTTCCTTCCTCTCTTCTTTTTCCTCTTTCTTCCTTCCTTCATTCCTTTCTTTCTTTCTTTTTTCTTTCTTTCTCTTTCTTTGTCACCAGGGTTATTGCTGAGGCTCAGTGCACATACGATGAATCCACCACTCTTGGTGGCCATTCCCTCCCCCCTTATTGTATTTGACAGGACAGAGAGAAATTGAGAAGAGAAGGGAAGATAGAGAAGGAGAGAGAAAGAGAGACACCTTCAGCCCTGTTTCAATGCTCGTGTAGCTTCCTCCCTGCAGGTGGGGGCTAGGGGTTTGAATATGGTCCTTGTGCATGAAAACATGAGCACTTGACTAAGAGTGCCACTACCCTGTCCCCTGTGGTATCTTTCTCTCTGTGTCTGTCTCAGTCTATCTGAAAAGAAATACTAGCTTGGAGCAGTGATGCTCCAGCAATGACAAAAAGAAAGAAAAAAGTAAAGAAAGAAGAAAAAAAAAGAGAGAAAGGTGAGAAAAAAATTGAAATGGGGGTCACTGTTTTTCAAGTTCAGGGTTTCCTGACAGCCAGAAGAGCCCTGGCCTCCTCTGATGCCCCTGAGAGTCTGTTGGATCAGCCAGCTGAGGGCAAGGTGGCAGTTAGGTGATGCGTGTCCTCTCCCTATAAAAGAACGATGGTAGGGCAGTATCATCACCATACAGACATGGACTTTGCAGCCTAGTGGGGTGGGGGAGGACAGAATGGTATTGCCCTGACTAGGGGAGATAATCTATTACCATAGCATATACCATGACAGGAATCAAGTGAGATGATTAAAGAGAATAACCAAGGCTGGGGACAGGGTGCATTATGGGTGGCAGGGAAGTATCCTCTGAAAGAGTGGCCCTTGAGCAGAGACCTGAAGGAGCTGTCCCTATGAAGAGCTGGGGGATGAGCTTGGGACAGGTTGGAGGGTTGTGCAAAGGCCCTGGGGCAGCAGGAAGTTTGGTGTGAGGGAGGAACTAAAAGCAGGTCAGAGTGGCTGGGGCAGAGTGTTGGTGAAGAGGGTGGTGGGAAAAAGAGGTCAGAGATGTGACTGCCCGTGGGCAGCTGCTCACGCAGCCTCTGCAGCCTCCGTGAGGATCTGAATCTCTCTTCCCTGTGAGTGAAATGTACACAGGCTGCAGGCCCAGGTGTGCCTGATCTGAATTAAGGAATTTGAAGTGACCTGTTGGGATGCAAGCATGTCTTGCCTGGCTGTCTCTCAGAGCTGCATTCTCCCCTAGGCCTTGGATTGGGGCGGGTCAGGAGAGGACCTGCATCTACCATTATGTCTGTTCTCCTGCACAGGTCCTCAACCCAGAGGTCGGTTTTTCTCTCTCCCTCTCTCTCTCCCTCTCCCTCTCCCTCTCCCTCTCCCTCTCCCTCTCCCTCTCCCTCTCCCTCTCCCTCTCCCTCTCTCTCTCACCAGAGCACTGCTCAGCTCTGGTTTATGGTGGTGTGGCTTGTGTCTCTTAACTCGCTTGGTTTGCATCATTTAGTTTCACTATTTTCTATACCTGTTTGGATGATTTTTTCCCCTTCCTTCCTTCCTCCTTCCCTTCCTTCTTCCATTAAAAAATTTATTTATTTATTTTATTACCAGAGCACTGCTCAACTTTGGTTTATGTTGGTGTTGGGGTTGAACCTGGCGCCAACCTCTGGAACTTTGGGCATCAAAGTCTGTTGCGCTACCCCTGGGTCTTTCTCTTGATCCCATGGTGACTGGCTGCCTACCTTTTTTCCTTCTTTCCTTCCTTCCTTCCTTCTTTCCTTCCCTTGTCACCTGAGTTATTTCTGGGGCATGATACCTACATAATGAAGTTATCAATCCAGCGGCCATTTCCTTTCCCCTCACTTTTTAATTTTTTTCTTTTTTTATTTAATAGGACAAAGAAAAGTTGAGAGGGGTGAGAGAAAGAGAGAGGGAGAGAGACAGAGAGACAGAGAGATACCTTTAGTACTTGCTTCAAAGCTGTTGAAGCTGCCCTCCTGCAAATGGGGACCGGGGGCTTAAACCCAGGTCCTAGCTCATGTCATCAGCACTCTACTGGGTGCGCCACTGCCCAGTCCCCTTGGTGCCTGGTGTGACTTCCTTACCTCTGTCTCCAACCCTTTCCTCCCCATCTGTCTGAGGTAAGCCTCAATCTTCCCCTCTCTTTATCTTTTCTTCTTTTTTTAATCAGAGCACTGCTCAGCTCTGGCTTGTGGTGCTGGGTATTGAACCTTGGGCCTGGGAGCCTCAGGCATGAGAGCCTTTTGCTGAACCTCTCTGCTGCCTCTCTTGATAGATGTTCTGGATTTGGGCGAATGACACAAGCTCACTGGCAAGGGAATATGAGGAAGTTAGGCTGATGCTCTTATACTTGGATCTTAGGCTTATTATTGACTCTACTGCCCACTGTTTCCTAGAGAGAAGGGACTGCAGGCTGTGAATGTTAGTAACAGAAGACTCCCAATTCTGGAGCAGAAGCTAAGCCACAAGAAATTCCCATGATCTTACACCCACAGTCATCAACAGACCTTCCTCCTCTATTCCCTTCTGAGCCATCAGCCTCGATCAGCAAGAAGAAGAGGGACTTTCTGGCATGGCTTGCTGCCAGCTGCTCTCCCCTCCTTCCTTCCCCCTTTTACAGCCCTTAAGTCAGATATGGTGTGAGAAGTGTCACATTTCTGTCTTAGAATCTTACACCCCACTCCCATGGACTTTCCTGGGTTCACTGGGGACTGTGAACTTGAGGACACTGGGTTACTGAAGACAGACAATACAGTGGCTTGCAGAGTATTAGGAACCTTTTTGTTTGTTTGTTGTTTATTTATTTACTTACTTTTGTATTGGATAAAGACAAAAGAGAAACCGAGAGGAAAAGGGGAGAAAGGGAGAGAGATAACTGCAGCATTGTTCCACTGCTTTTGAAGCTTTCTCTCTTCAAGTGGGACCAGGGAGCATGAAATTGTGTCCTTGTTCATTGTAACATATGTGTTCAACTAGGTATGCCAGTGCCCAGCCTCCTACCTGGGATTTTAGAGTCAGCCTAGCTGTGTTCAGATCTTGGCTCTTCTCCCCATACCAGCCCTATGTTTTTTGGCCAGTCAGCTTGAATCTAGAGATAATCTGGCCACATCCCTGATGTCAAGGATAAAGGGCAAACCATGGGGTCGGGGGTGGGGGTGGGGGTGGATCCAGGCTCTGCTACGTTTTAACTGTGTGGCTCTGGCCGGGGTCACTCACCTTCTTCAGGCCTCAGTTTCCTCCATTGTCAAATGGAGACAAGAGCACACCTACTGGGGCCAAGTTGTGATATACCTAGCTTAGCACATACATTACCATGTGCAAGGACCTGGGTTCAAGTCTCAGGTCCCCACCTGTAGAGGGAAGCTTCATAAGTAGTGAAGCAGTGCTTCAGGAGTCTCTGTCTCTCTCTGTCTCTCTCTGTCTCTCTCTCTCTCTCTCTCTTCCCTCTTCATTTTCTCTCTGTTTTATCTAAGGAAGGAAGGAAGGAAGATGGCCACTGGTAGCAGTGGATTCATTGTGCAGGTATTGAATTCTTCCACTTCATATCTTTACAGTCCTCACTATTTTTCTCTTCTTAGTTTGCTGTGCCTTTTGTTTGCTGGATTTTCTATTGTGTGTTTTATCTAATCAATTTATTTATTTATAAAGGATGGGGAAGACATCAAGGAAGAGAGACAGAGAGATGCCTACAGCACTGCTTCACTACTTTTGAAGTTTTCCACCTGCAAGTGGGGAGTGGGGACTTGGCCCTTGGATATTGTAACATGTGTGTTCAACCAGGTCCTCTATTTTTAATAAAAGAGAAGTTAAGAGAGAAAGATATACAGATACCACAGACACCTGGGACCTCAGAGTCTCAGGAAGGAAAGACTTTCTACATAACCATTATGCTGTCTCCCCAGCCTCACCTCTGGCCTCTGTAAAGTTCTGCTCCTAGCCCTCATTTCCTTTCTTTTTTGCTGCCTGAAGCAGAATCACTCTGAAGGCTTCTGGAGCACCAAATGCTCTCTTCCTTCTGACAGAGGAAGGTACCTGTTATACCAAAGCTCAGTGCTTCCAGTGTGGGGGACTGGGCCCAAAACAGCAGTAGGTAGGGATTGAACCTGGGATGGTGGGTGCCTCAGGTACTAAAGTATTTTGCATAACCATTAGGTTATATCTCAATCTTTTACCAAAATTTTATTTATTTATTTATTTATTTATTTATTTATTTATTTATTTATTTATATCCAGATAGATGATGAGAGATAGAGAAAGAAGGAGAGACACCACAGCACTGCTCCACAACTCATGGTGCTCTCATGTGGTGCTGGGGCCTTGAACCCAGGTCTTCTCTTGGTAAAGTGTGCACTTGACTGGGTGAACTGTCTCTCTGGTCCTAATTTACAGTAGAGAGGCGTTTGTGCTTGACCTCACATTGTCTCATTTGTCCTGCTCTGCATCTCACAGCAGAACCCTGAGGGGCAAGCACTCCCCAAGACCTCACTGCTGATCAAGACAGAGCCTACCTGGGAGTCCAGGAAGCCTTCCCTGATTGACAGCCCTGAGCCCAGCCTTTGGAAAAAATCCAGGAGGGAACCAGGCTGAAAGATGATCAGAGTGGCTGGTGGGCTCCCTTTCTTCTTCTGGGCCCTGTCTAAACACCCAAGCCTGGTGGTTTCATGCCATCAGTCCAGCACTTGAACAAGTGCCATGACCTTGGATAACCCCACACAGCAACTAGGCGTACTTTCCCTCTGTGACGGTGGCTTTCAGACCATAGTGTGCTCTCAAATCTCCCCCTAAAACAGCTGGCTTAAGTAGGGAACTCATAGAACCTCCTCCCCAGAGTTGCCGAGTCAGTGCAGATGGGCCAGAACATGTGTTTCTGATGCTGGGGAGTGCTGGGCCCCCAAGGAGAATTCAAGACTCATCTGCAGGAAGTCCTGGATTAGAACCCCAGCATCCATGTGCCAAGGCTCTGCTCTCTCTCTCCCCCCTACCTTTCTCATGCATTCTCTCTCTCTCTCATAATAAATGAAATAAAGGCTAGGGAGACAGCATAATGATTCTACAAAAAAGACTTTCATGCCTGAGGCACCAAAAGTCCCAGGTTCAGTTCTCAGCATCACCATAAGCCAGAACTGAACAGCGCTTTTATAAAAATAAACAAATAGGGGGTCAGGAGGTAGCACAGCGGGTTAAATGCACATGCCGTGAAGCACAAGGACTGGCGTAAGGATCCCAGTCAAGTCCCTAGTGGCAAAAATAAAAGAAGTCTTTTTTATATTTTTATATATTTTTTGGGGGGGTGCAAATGACTTATAGTACAGGTGTTTTCACTGAGTACCATTCCTCACCTCTCCATGACAGGTGTTTGCAAAATACTCTCACCCCCAACTTTGGTCCTTTGCTACCACTTTGCACCACTGTAATATGTGCGCTCAACTGTGTGTGTGTGCCACTGCCTGGCCCCTTAAAAAAAGTTACTTCTTTAATGAGCTAAAGAGAAAGAAAAAAATAAATAAGGAGGTGAGAGACCAGAGTATCACTCTGGCATATGCAGAGCCAGGAATCAAACTCAGGACTTCCAGCTTGCAAGCCCAAAGCTCTGCCACTGTGCCACCTTCCAGGTCATAGCAAAAGCCTTTAGAAGAGTGATTCTCAGCTAATTCGCAGTGGCCACATATGGGCAGATCCTACTTATATGCTCAAACCAGTTCAGCCCTAATTTCCCCTGGCTTCTTTCCTGCTCAGATGAGAGAATGACTGTAGTCTCTGAGTCAGAATTTCCAGGGGGCTGGAGAGATGTCTCTCTGCCTCGTGGCTGTGACCCAGTTCAGTGTCAGGCAGCCTCCCCGGAAGTGTCTCTGTGACCCTGCTCTCTTTCGGTGAGCTTTTCTCTCCTCGCTCTATCTGTCCCCAGGAAGTAATTCCTATGTTTTGTTCCCAGCCATCTCTTTCTTGCTTCTTTCTCTTTCATACCACCATGAACATAATCACCTATTTTTGTTAGGATAATATATAACGTAGTGTCATATAATATATAACAATAAAACTTGCTTACTTACGATTTTTCACTAGGCAATAGAGGTAGGGTAGCCTTGAAAGGGGAGATTTTAGGGGCATTAATAGGGAACAAGTGTTACCATGATCGAGGATCCGGGTTCAAGCTCCCTGTCCCCATCTGCAGTGGGGGAAGCTTCATGAGTGATTAAGCATTGCTGCAATTCTCTGCCTTTCCTTCTTCTCATTCTATCTCTCCCTCCTTGTCTTTCACCCTCTGTCAAAGAAAAAGGAAAAATATGGTCACTATCACTCCAATCAAGACTTCCACTGCACCTAATAATTAGGTGCCCACATAGACTTACTTCAGGTTCAACAAACAAGTATTTTATTATTATTATTATTATTATTATTCATTTATACTTCTCACCACCCCTTGACCCAGAAACAGGGAGGAGGAAGCCACACTTGTATTATCAAAACAGCATGGTTAACCGCTTGGGGTCTTTTATTTTTCCACTTAACTTTTCTATCTTTATTTTATTTTTTTTTATATTTGATAGGACAGAAAGAAATTGAGAAGGGAAAAGGAGATAGAGAGGGAGAGTCCTGCTCCACCACTCCTGAAGCTTCTCCCCTATAGATGGGGACCTGAGGCTTGAACTCAGTTCTTCATATATGGTCATGTGTGTGCTCAACCAAGTATGTCACCATCTAGACCCCTGCCTGGGGTCTTTTTTATGTGGTTTTGTAGGGGATCATCTAAAGCACATCTCACTCCTAGGGACCCAGATGCTGGATTCAATGGGGTGTGTAGTTCTTTCTCTGACACAGAGCAGAATTCCTGGAGACCTGGGGTGACTGGCCTGGCTCAGCACTGGGCAAAGCCTGTCATGCTCAGAGAGACAGCTGAGCAGAGGGACAAAACACACAGATGCAGTTCCTGTGAGTGGGCTTTTGCCTTCCTAAGTAGCCCCCAAACCAGAGCCGCCTGGGGAGCAAACACACAGGCTTAGGGCTTAGCAGACATTTGCAACAGAGCTGAGCCCACCGTTCAGTCATTTCTGATGTTTCCCTGTGGAAATATCCAGGCTCTGCCTGGAGCTCAGGCAGCAGTGCCAGCAGTTGTCCCCCCCCCCCCCAGGACTCTAGTGCCCATCCCATCCCCAGGGCTTGCTACACTTTCTGTTCTACACTCTTCAGTCCCACTCACTGGCTCCTGACTTTTGAGGCAGAAGGTAGAATAGAAGGAGCATTGAAGGGCTGGGGAGACAGCATAGTGTTTGTGCAAAAAGATTTTCAGGCCTGAGGTTCTGAGGTCCCTGGTTCAATTTCCTGTACCACTATAAGCCAGAGCTGAGCAGTGCTCTGGTTTGAAATTAAAAAAAAAAAAGAAAAAAATTAGAAAAAAAATTAAAGAAGGAAAGGGAAAGGAAAAGAAAAAGAAAGGAAAGGGGGAAAAAAAGGAAGGCTTGGGAGACAATATAACAGTTCTGCAAAAGGACTTTCATGCTTGAGGCACCAGAGCGCCAGGTTCAATCCCCAGCACCACCACAAACCAGAGTTGAGCAGTGCTTTGATAATAAATAACTAAACTAAATTAAGTAAAATAATACAAAAACAATAATATAAAAGGATACAATCAAAAAATTAAATAAAAATTAAAATTGTAAAGTATAAAAACAATAAAAATAAAATAATACTACATAATATATAACACATGAAACAAAATAAAATAGAAAAATTGTCCCTGGAAAGCAGCATGGGTTCTGGGCCAGGTGTACTGCTTCCAGAAGAAAGAGAAGTGCATTCTGGGAGGCAGCACTACAGGTGCCCACTCACAGAAAACAGGCCCAGCCCAGAGGTGAGGGTGGTGCAAGCACACCTGGTTGGTTGCCAGGGTATCCCTCCACACTGGTGAGGAAGACCATGCTGCCCAATGACTGCCTGCCTCACTGCATAGCCCCTCTGCCAGACTATCTCAAACCTTGCTTAATTTTCCCAGCCTTTGACTTGTCTGCCTTCACCTCACTGCTAGAAATAAACACCTTATCTTGTTCCTCAGCTGGGTCAACTTGTGGTCACTTGGCACTCTCATTTCTTCCCTTTTCTGGGTCAGATTTAGGGTGTTTTAAAAAACATTTATTTTATAATTATTATTTTTTATTGCCACCAGGGTTATCGCTAGGGTTTGATGCTGGCACTATGAATCCATCACTCCTGGTGGCTGTTTTTTCCTTTTTTATTTTTATTATTATTTTCTTTTTTAAAAAAATATTTATTTTATTTATTTATTCCCTTTTGTTGCCCTTGTTGTTTTATTGTTGTAGTTATTATTGTTGTTGTCATTTTTGGATAGGACAGAGAGAAATGGAGAGAGGAGGGGAAGACAGAGAGGAGGAGAGAAAGATAGACACCTGCAGACCTGCTTCACCGCCTGTGAAACGATCCTCCTGCAGGTGGGGAGCCGGGGTTCGAACCGGGATCCTTATGCCGGTCCTTGTGCTTTGCGCCACCTGCGCTTAACCCGCTGCGCTACAGCCCGACTCCCTTATTATTATTTTCTTTCTGTTTCATTTGAAAGGACAGAGAGAAATTGAAGGGTGAGGGGGAGGTAGAGAGGGGAAGAGAATCAGAGACATCTGCAGACCTGCTTTACCACTTATGAAGAATCCTCCCTGTAGCTGAGGATCGGGGCTTGATCCTGGGTCCTTGGTAATATGTGCACTGATCGAGTATGACATTGCCAAGCCCCATATTTATTTATAAATGAGAGATAGATAGATAGATAGAGAGAGAGAGAGAGGTGGAGAGAGAGAGAGAAGAGAGAGGGCCAGATCATTATCCTGGCACATTTCATGCCAGGGGTTGAATTTGGTACCTCATGCACTCTCTCTCTCTAAATTTTTTAATTTTAAAATTTTCTCTAATGATTAGTGAGGTGGAACATTTCTTCATATGTCTGTGGGCCACTTGTGTATTTGCTCTTTGGAAAAATGCCTGTTTAATTCTTTGGACCAATTTTTTATTGGATTTTTTTCTTTTTCTTTTTGTTGAGCTGTAGCAGGTGTGTGTGTTTGTGTGATGTAATCAATTACCAATGAATGTGAAATAGCATCTCTGCTAAGCACCCATCATAAATTAGTTCATGTAACAATCACACTAGCTCTATAAAACAGGTATTCTTTGACCTAGTGAGCTGCTACAACATGATTATAATTAAACCATCAGCTTACAAGTCACTGTTAGGGTATACTTTCTTTTCTAGAATATAAATTCTTTTTTTTTCCCCTCCAGGGTTATTTCTGGGCTCGGTGCCTGCACCATGAATCCACCACTCCTGGAGGCCATTATTTCCCCTTTTGTTGCCCTTGTTGTTGTGGCCTCGTGGTTATTATTATTGCCATTGTTGATGTTGTTCAATGTTGGATAGGACAGAGAGAAATGGAGAGAGGAGGGGAAGACAGAGAAGGGGAGAGAAAGATAGACACCTGCAGACCTGCTTCACCACCCGTGAAGCAACTCCCCTGCAGGTGGGGAGCCGGGGGCTCGAACCAGGATCCTTATGCCGGTCCTTGCGCTCTGCGCCACATGCGCTTAACCCACTGCGCCACCGCCTGACCCCCTAGAATATAAATTCTATGAACACACAGCTTTAATCTACCTTTCCTTTTCTCTCTCTTTCCCTACCTCCTTTCCTTCCTCTTTCTCTCTTTCTTTCCTTTCCTTCCTTCCTTCCTTCCTTCCTTCCTTCCTTCCTTCCTTCCTTCCTTCCTTCCTTCTTTCCTTTCTTTCTTTTTTCCCCTCCAGGGTTATTGCTGGAGCTCTGTGCCTGCACTACAATCCACTGCTCCTGGAGGCCATTTTAGACACTTGTAGACCTACTTCACTGCTTGTGAAGTGACCCCCCCCCGCATGTGGGGAGCGGGGGGGCTCAAACCAGGATCCTTACACCAGTCCTTGGACTTCACCATGTGTGCTTAACCCAGTGTACTATTGCTTGTCCCCTTTCCTTTCTTTACCAGAGCAATGCTCACCTCTGGCTTATGGTGATGCGGGGTACTGAACCTGAGAGTTCAGAGCCTCCCCCGCCACCACTGTCCTCCCATACCCCCTCTTTTTTTGAAAGACAAAGAGGTAGAGAGAGTGAAAGAGACCACAGTACCAAAACTTCCTTCAATGCAGTGGAGGAACAGATTCAAACCTAGGTTGCAAACATGGCAAAGCAGCACACTATCCAAATGAGCTATTTTACCGGCACTGGGACCTCATGCTTTTAAGTCCACTGTGCCACCTCCCAGCTCACACATTTAGGATGCTTTCTTCCAGGCCTTGTTCAATATTTTTGAGTCCCTTGTTTTCACCCTGTTCACAAACAAATGGTTCCCAGAGTTCAGTCTTAAACAGACAGCTACAAGCTTGTGGAATAAGGGAAGGAACATGAGTACTTCTGTCATCTCAGCCCCCTCCCCCAGAACTGGGAACACTTCACTTGACCTCACTCTGTGAGTAAGGGGAAGGTCAAGAGGTGACTTCTTTCTCAGGTCTCTCAGCCCTTGGTGTTTCCCCAAAATTCAGTCCCCACAAATCTAATTGATCTCTTCTGTCTAGACCTCTGGGCATGATTAGCCTGCTGGACTTTGTATTGCTGCCACGACCAGGTACTTCCTTTTACGCTGTCCTGGGTGGAGGCCCTCTAGGTGAGCCTGCCTGCCTCTGGCCACACTTCCATTCCTCAGTGCTCTCTGTTCAGAATCTAGGGGGCAAGGATGGGTTGTTCTTCAGAAGTATGTGAGGTCACTTGTTAAAAGTACACATCAGTGATCTGGGAGTTGGCACATTGATAAGGCTTTGGGCTCTCTAGCATGAAGTCCAGGACTCAATTCCTGACATTTCATGTGTCAGAGTGATGCTCTGGTTCATCCTATCTATCTATCTATCTATCTATCTATCTATCTATCTATCAATCATCTATCTGTCTATATCTTTCTCTCATGACTAAGTAAGTCTTCAAAAACAGGTGCAGGGTGCAGAGTGCCAAGGGCCCTCACACTGTCTGCAGGCAGGGTCTTTGTTCCCATCTCCAGGGTGGATACCAGGTTCTATTCTACCTCTGTTCAAGTCACATGGATGTGGGGGCTCCAGTTCCCTCAGCAGTCACTGGACGCTGACCCATGAGCACGTGGCAGACGATGCTCTGTTTCTCCACAGGAACTGCCTTGGCCAGAGACAGTGGAGGCTTCATTCCCATCCCCACAAATCAAGGCACTTGATTCCCATGCCTAGGCCCCCCTCAGGACACCTGCATCTCCTTCCCTTCCTCCTGTGCTCTCTTTTTAATTTTTTTATATTTATTTACTTATTTTCCCTTTTGTTGCCCTTGTTTTTTTATTGTTGTTGTAGTTATTATTGTTGTTGTTGATGTTGTTGTTAGATAAGACAGAGAGAAATGGAGAGAGGAGGGGAAGTCAGAGAGGGGGAGAGAAAGATAGACACCTGCAGACCTGCTTCACTGCCACCCGTGAAGTGACTCCCCTGGAGGTGGGGAGTCGGGGGCTCCAACCGAGATCCATACGCTGGTCCTTGTGCTTTGCATCATGTGAGCTTAATCCATTGCGTTACTGCCAGACTCCCTTATATTTAGTTTTTAAAAATATTATTTATTTGTTTACTATTGGATAGAGACACAGATATTTGATTTTTTAAATAGTTTTATTTATTTATTAGATAGAGACAGATAGAAAGCAAGAGGAACGGGGAAGATAGTGAGGAAGAGAGACAGAGATATCTGCAGCACTGCTTCACCACTTGTGAAGCTCTCCCCCTGCAGGTGGGGAGTGAGGGCGACTTGAACTTTGGTCCTTGCACATTATAACATGTATGCTCAATGTAATGTGTCATCACTTGGCCCCCTATTTTATTTTAATTAATTAATTAACTTTTTACCAGAGCACTGCTCAACTCTAGCTTATGGTGGAGCATGGGATTGAACCTGGGACTTTGAAGCCTCAGGCATGAGAAACTCTTTGCATAACCATTATTCTACCTCCCCAACCCACAACACTTGGTTTATTAATATGAACAATTCTCCTTCTTCTCCTCCCTTCCTTATATTTTAAGATCGTAGGCAGACTTTTTTCATTCTGAGAGAGAGAGAGAGAGAGAGGCTACAGCGCCAGCCTTAGACTCACACCCTACCCAGTGAGCTCTCTCTCTAGCCCTGAAGGAGTATTATTTTTTTCAGCAGACAAACTAAATGAATGAGATCTGTCATGAATGAATAGTAACAGTATATATATATCGTGATTTAGGGTAGAAAACAGGTAGTTAAAGAATAACTTGTACCATGTGACCCTTCTGGGCATTGGAAAACACACAAAAGGACACCGAATGGTATTGACAAATGAAAGCAGAAACTATGATTCATGGTTAAGAGATGCGCATGTCACAGACAGGAAGGCTTCACTTATCTTCTAAAATCATGTTGCCTCTGGAGAAGAAGAGAGGAAATTCAGAGAGGGAAAAAGGAAATACCAACTTTAGTTTTATCTACTGATTTTTTTTCAGGCAGATTCTGGTGCATGTGCAATTTCACTGCTTTTTCATTCAGATAGGCAGACAGACAGACAGATAGACAGTGGGAGAGAGACACCAAAGCTTTCTCCACTACCATAGACCTTTGAGGTACTGCCAGGGCCTGCTTGAACCTGGACATGTGGTAAGGTATGTGCCCTACCCAGTGAGCTATCTCTGTGACCCAGTAACAGCTTAAAAAACTTGGAGAACCCTCCCCCCCCCACACACACAACACACTTGGGAAAGGGAGAGACAAGCTGGGAGTATGGATTGACCTGTCAACACCCATATTCAGCGGGGAAGCAATTACAGAAGCCAGACCTTCTACCTTCTGCACCCCATAATGTCCTTAGGTCCATGCTCCCAGAGGGACAAAGAACAGGAAAGCTATCAGGGGAGGGGATGGGATACGGACTTCTGATGGTGGGAATTGTGTGGAGTTGTACCCCTCTTATCCTATGTTTTTTTCAATGTTTTCTTTTTATAAATGAAAAATTAAAAAAAAAAACTTGGAGAAAGGGGCCAGGTGGTGGCACATCTAGTAGAGCTCACATGATACCTTGTGTAAGGATCTGGGTTTGAGCCCCCAGTCCCTACCTTCAGGGGGGAAGCTTCACAGTGGTGAAGGAGTATTGTAGGTCTCT
The DNA here is from genome assembly GCF_950295315.1 of Erinaceus europaeus. Classification (NCBI taxonomy): domain Eukaryota; kingdom Metazoa; phylum Chordata; class Mammalia; order Eulipotyphla; family Erinaceidae; genus Erinaceus; species Erinaceus europaeus. The sequence continues at coordinate 183,378,405 of NC_080163.1, forward strand.
CTCTCTCTCTCTTTCTCTCCCCCTCCCTCCTGCCTCCCTCCCTCTTCCCTCTGGAGAAAAATGACTGCTCAGAAGCATTTATTCTGCAGGATGTGGTATATTCATAGCTGTGCTTTTTTAAGCACCTAGACTTTTTTGAAACCACATTTTAAAAATAACGAAGAAAGCCAACATGTAACTGTAATAGCTTGTGAAATGACATACCTGTTGTCTGCAAGTCACCAAAACCCCAGTTATAGCTTGATTAAGTTCAAGGGGGAGAATGGTTTCTAATTTTTTGTTTTGTTTTGTTTTTCATTGCAGTGCTGGGAATGAATGAACTCAGGGCCTGACATGCATGTGATACAGCTGACTGATCTCCCCAGGGTAATTTTTATGCTACACGCCTACTTCTTTGAGAATGACAGAAACTGAGAGGAAAGGGGGAGATAAGGAAAGAGAGAGACACTTGCAGCATTGCTCCATTACCCTCAGAGATTTCCCCATATAGGTGGGGACTAGGGCTTGAGCCTGTGCCCTTGTGCATGATAACAAGCTCTCTACTGGGTGTGTCACTACTGGGCCTTTATACTACATCCATTGAGTGAAAGAGAGAGGAGAGTTAAGGGAAGAGACAGACAAACACTAAAGCAATTGCACCCTCAGTCAGAATCCCCTTGGTGCTGTCCTGTGGTGCTGGGATTCGTGGAATCCAGAGCCTCAATGATAAGGGGTGTACTCTATCTAGTGAGCCACCTCTTGGCTCTACCTTGTCATTAAAAAAAAAGGTGTGTGTGTGTGTGTGTGTGTGTGTGTGTGTGTGTGTGTGTGTGTGTGTGTGTGTGTGTGCTGCCAAGAACCTTGCCATAAAACTATGATCTTCAAGTCTACCTCCATCTTCCCCTGCCTTCCTCCGTTCTCCCTGCAACCAGCCTTATTAGCAGGGCTTCCTGGGAGTGATGTTTTGTAAATGCCAGGAGGAGGCTTTTAATTTTCTATGGACTGGAGGGTGTGGGCAGACTTGTGTCAAGTGAGCTGGTGGGAGTTTCAGAGGGCTATGTACCCTGCAGGCAGGATGGAGTGATGGAGCAGAAAATTCATGCTTATGGCGATTATGAGAAGTGGGATAAGTAAAGTCAAGGACAATCACCAGGTGGTTCCACTCATATGTGGAAGGCAGATGATGAAAGTAAATCAGTTTGCAAAAAAAAGTGCTAATAATAAAAATAGATAAAATAAAATAAAATAAAGATATCACAAGGTAGGGGAGGTAGCATAGTGGTTTTGCAAAGAAACTGTCATTCCTAAGGCTCCCAAATTCAACCTCCCACACCACCATAAGCCAGAGCTGAGCAGTATTCTGGTAAAATAAGTAAATAAAATAAGGTAACCTAGTTTTCTCTTGGACTTTGTGAGATGTGGTGATAGGGCTGGAGGTGGTGACAGAACCATATCATGTGTGAATGGGGTATTATAACCCCAGAGTCAACAATTCTGTAAAACATTGTTGGAGCACTAATAAAAAATGCATGTTCAGTGAGATTTTGTCTTTTTTTTTTTGTCAATCCTTGTTCAATATAACTCCAACCACTATTAGCAACATATGTACGTATCAAAATTATTTTGAGGATGCAGAAGGTGGACAGTCTGGCTTCTATAATTGCTTCTCTGTTAAACATGGGCATTGGCAGGTCGATCTGTACTTCCAGCCTGTTTCTATCTTTCCCTAGCGGGGTAGGGCTCTGGAGAGGTGGGGTTCCGGGATACATTGGTGAGGTTGTCTGCCCAGGGAAGTCAGGTTGGTATAATGGCATCATCTGCAACTTGGTGGCTTGTCAGTGATTTTTGTAGATTAATTTTGGAACCTGCAAGCTTGCTATATTGCTTAATAATTTCCAGGAATTTCCTACTGGAATCTTTAAGATTTTCTACCTATACTGCCATGTCATCTGCAAGTAGTTATAATCTCACTGAATCTCTTGTTCTTAACCAGTATTAAGGACCCTCCCCAAATCAATGTAATGTTTCTTGAAGTTGTCTTTGCTGTCACTGTTTTGAAACCAAAACAGAAAGTCATTAAAAATGTATAAATTTATTCAGGAATAGGAATAGTCATAAGGTCATTTTGTATGTTCAACTAAATAACATTTGCCTGAGAAATATATTTTTTAAAAAAGGGGGGGTTGGGTGGTAGTGCAGTGGGTTAAGCACACATGGTGCAAAGTGCAAGGACCTGTGTAGGGATCCCAGTTTGAGCCCCTGGCTCCCCACCTCCAGGGGAGTCGCTTCACAGGCGGTGGAGCAGGTCTGCAGGTGTCTGTCTTTCTCTCCCCCTCTCTGTCTTCCCCTCCTCTCTCCATTTCTCTCTGTCCTATCCAACAATAAACAACATCAACAATAACAATAATAACCATAATGAGGCTACAATAACAAGGGCAACAAAAGGGGGAAAAATGGCCTCCAGGAGCAGTGGATTCATGGTGCAGGCACTGAGCCTCAGCAATAATCCTGGAGGCTAAATAAATAAATAAATAAATAAATGTGAGGAGAGTGTCATCATTCCACGTTTTGGTGGGTTCATCTCTCCCCCCTTTATTGGGGGATTAATGGTTTACAGTCAACAGTAAAATATAGTAGATGGTACATGTGTAACATTTCTCAGTTTTCCACATAACACTCTAACTCCTCCCACCTAGATCCTCCTCTGCCATCATGTTTCAGGACCTGAACAGCGACCACTGCCTGCCCCAGAGTCCTTTACTTTGGTGCAATACAACAACCCTAGTCCAAGTTCTGCTTTGTGTTTATCCTTCTGTTCCTATTTTTCAACTTCTACGAGTGGGATCATCCTATATTCATCTTGGTGGGTCTTTTAATGACTTAGTGGTGCAGGTGGTAGAGTGTTCTCAGACCTGCTTTGTAGCCAGCCTGCTTTGAGACCAAGTTGGGCTGCCTTTGTGCATCTGCTTGTGAGAAAATGAAGGTAGAAAAGTGGCTAGCCTCATTAATGTGTCTTTGTGGTCGCCTGGGCCACACTACTTCAGATACAGAGAGACAGAGATAGAAAGGGAGAGATGCCACAGCACCAAAGCTTCCCCAGGTAGTCAGTCTATCAGGGACTCAAACCTGGGTCACATGCATGGCAAAACAGGCACCCTCCCAGGTGAGCTATCTTGCTGGCCCATAATCAGCACTTTAATGTCCTTATGAAACTGCTTTTAGTTCCCTAATCCTCAATGGTCCACTGCCCCCCACCCCCAGCCAGATCTCTAAAACTGTACTTTGAGAGTCACTCTAGTGGGGGGGGGGAGGTGCTAGCAAAATGGTTATGCAAAAAGACATTTATGCCTGAGGCACTGAAGGTTTCAGGTTCAATCCCTAGCACTACCACAAACCAGAGCTAAACTGTGCTCCAGTAAAATAAAATAAAACAAAATAAAATAAAATGTCCCTCTACTGGGACACTTAGTTGAATGCTAACTGGACTGGGTTTTCCTTGCTATGTGGTATGGAAAGGGAATAAGATTGGAGTGATCATTAAAAGAACCCCTAACACTAAAATGTCTAAACCAGCAATGAGAATGATGGAGACAGAACACGTGATTCCAAAAGTTAGTGGTATTAAAAATGAATGTGAGAATGATATGAGAAATGAGAGAGGCAACCCAATCCCAAGGAAGTGGTGAGGAAAAAAGAGAGAAGGAAAGAAAATTTAAATGATAGGGAAAAATAGAAGGTGCAAGATTAAAATGGTCAATTTTTTTTATTAAATGAATGCATGCACTGTGAAAGTTTGTCTGATGGGTCCACTTTTTATTAGACTGCCCAGAATATGAATGTATATTTCAGTACATGTATAAATGTCAACAGCATGTTTACAGAGAAATCCAAATATATTACAGTAATGATTATATAAATACAAATTCATGAATTGATATAATTTAATGAGAAATGTGGCTGGATTCTTGTGTCAGATCTCACACACATAAAGTCTACTCTGTAGGTTACTTATATGTGCTTTATTTGTTTGTTTTACCAGAGCACTAATCAGCTCTAGTTATGGTGGTGCTGGGGATTGAACCTGGGACTTTGCAGTCTTAGGCAGGAGAGTCTCTTTGCATAACAGTCAGGCTATCTACCCCACCCTGTAGGTTACTTAGAAAACACACCTAAAGCATAAAGCTACTAGAAGGTGGAAAGTTTAAGGCTGAACAAAGACTGGAAAATACTAGCCCAAAGTCAAAGTAGTGTGGCTATATTACTGTAATCAGACAAAATAGATTTAAAAAAAGAACAGCAGGGTTCCGGTTGAAGCCTCCAGCTGCCCACGTGCAGGGGAGTCACTTCACAAGTGGTGAAGCAGGTTGGCAGGTGTCTATCTTTCTCTCCCCATCTCTGTCTTCCCCTCTTCTTTCCATTTCTCTCTGTCCTATCCAACAATAATAACTACAACAATAAAACAGCAAGGGCAACAAAAGGGAATAAATAAATATTTAAAAAAAAATAACAGCACAACTGAACTTGGTTTATGGTGATGTGAGAGATTGAACCTTGGACCTCAGAGCCTCAGACATGAGGTTTTTTTTTTTTTTTTTTGCATAACTATTGTGCTGTCTCCCTAACACCGTGTTACATACAAAATGTATCTTAAGGTAAAGGAATGATGAAAATTTCATCTCACCGGGAAGACAGGATTACAGGAGAACGTAGCATACCCTTCCACAAAAAGAATAGACCAAATAGGAGAAAACTAATTAAAAGTTCTGAAGATTTTGAATATCACAACTTATCAAGCTTGATCTTTGGCACATAGAGAGAACAGTCTCCAGTCTTTGTTTCTTGCCCATTTCATAGGCCTAAGCCAGCAACTGCGGTCCCTGGATCTTGTGTGCCCAAGCCTCATCCTCTGCAGGTTCTCCCCTGTGCTAGAATACTCAGGCCCAGTATGTGAAGACCTCTGCAGATGAGTGAGTGCTGCCACCTTCTCAGTTGAGACACATTGCAGAGAGGCCGAGAGACAGAGAAACACCTGCAGCCCAGTTTCACTACTCACAAAGCTTTCCCATTGCAGGTGAGGACCAGGGACTTGAACTCAGGTCCTTGTGCATTGTAACATGTGTGCTCAACCAGGTGCTCCACCACCTGGCCCTGTTGCTACTATGATTCTATCTTGGCTTTAATGAGCAGGTAATCTCACCAATATGTCCTGGAACCTCACTTCTCCAGAATCCTATCCACCAGGGAAAGATAGAAACAGGCTAGGGGTATGGATCAATTTGTCAATGCTCATGTCATTGAAGCAATTCCAGAAACCAGCACTCTTACCTTTTATAACCCAGAAGGAATTTTGGTCCATACTCCCAGATGGATAAATAAATGGGGAAAGTAACAGAAGACTCTCTACCCCATTCCATGAGGACCCAAACCATTTGTCACCAAGAATCTTGTTTGTATACTATCAGTGAAAGAGAAGCAAATCTAGAAAACTTCAGAGGAAGCCAGGCACTATTTCTTTTATCTGAGAGAGAAGAGGGGAAAAAAGTAAAGATACTCAAAAGTTGTAATAGGTGTAGGGGTGACTTAGAAAGGAAGTGAAGGCAGGGCTGATGAAAAATGAGCACAAATTATATATACATCTATACTTAGATATAGATAGTTATATGATCACCCCATATCAGTGGCCTTGGGAGAACTACTGCAATTTTCATTGGAGAGGATGGGAACACAGAACTCTGCTGGTAGGACCTGTAAGGAATTATACCCTTACTATCTTAAAATCTTGTAAATTAATATTAAATCACTCAAAGAAAAAGTGAGGCCAGCTGGTGGCACACCTGGTAGAGTGCACGTTATAGTGTGCAAGGACCTGTATTCAAGCCCTTTGGTTTCCATCTTCAGGGTGGGAAGTTTCATAAGCAGTGAAGCAGTGTTGCAGGTGCCTCTCTGTCTCTCCCCCTTCTCTCAACGTCTTTCTGTCTCTGTAAAAAACAAGGAAAGAAAATTAAGGTAGTATAAAACAACTCACAGGAATGTACACATACACGCTATGTTTACATTATACAGAAAGTCTCTTAAGTGTGCAGTGACATTAGGGCTAAAAAGCAATTTGTTAGTTAAAATATTTCATGGCTGAAAAAATATTGACCATTGGGGCTGGGTGGTAGCACAACCAGTAGAACGCACATATGACCAAGCAAGTCCCTGGTCCCAACCTGCAGGAGGGAAGCTTCATGAGTAGTGAATGTCTCTCTGACTCTCTCAATCTTTTCCTCTCTTCTCAGTTCTTCTCTGTCCTATCAAATACAAGAAAATTAAAAAAAAAAAAAAAAAGGAAATGAGCTGCTGGTAGTAATAGATTTGTTGTGCAGACACCAGTCCCAAGGGTAAGCCTGTTAGAAAAAAAATGCTGACCATCATCTGAGCCTTCAAGGAGTGATACTCTTTTTTGCTGTTGGTGAACAGTCTCATAAGAAATCAGTTGTTGAGGCCAGTGGTGGTGCACCTGTTTGTGTGTACATGCTACCATGCTCAAGGACTTGGCTTCAAGCTCCTGGTCCCCACTTGCAGGGAGGGAAATTGTGAAGCAATATTGCAGGTATCTTTCCTTCTCTCATTGTCTCGCTCCTCCTTCCCTCTCGATTTTTCTCTATCAGATAAGATAAAGCAAAACATTATCAGCAAAGCACAACAAAGCAAGGTTCTCCTGTATGGAGTGGGAAGATTTAAAAAATTCTAAGACTGATATTCCAGGACAAAAGGAGCTAATGGCTTTCCTTCCACAAAGCAGTACCAACCACAGAGAGGGTGACAGAAATGCCAGGGAGTGAACATGATGTGAGATGCCTGCTGCTGTTTTGTAAGCCTGGTGTGGGAGAAGGCATCTTCTGCCTTCACTATTCTCCTCTTTGAGTCCTTCTCTGTCCACCCTCATTCGCCCCTGGGGAAAAAAAAGTGACCCATCACAGGTGAATCTAGTCTTCCGTGTAGTTGGCATTGGTCATGCCCAAGCCCCCACTGTCTTTCTCTGGGGTTTGGTTTCCAGCTCTTCTCCCCCAGAACCTCAACAGCCAGGCACCCCAGTTCTGCAGCTTCTGCTGCCTCTTGTGAAAGGCCCTGCGCACAGCTGAGGAGGAGAAATAGAAAATCAAGGGGTCCACACAGGCGTTGAGGGCACCAAGAAACACAGCGCACACCCGCCAATCCAGGCTCTGCCTTTGGAAGAAGCCGATGACGTGAGACAGGTTGTAAGGCCCAAAGCACACCAGGAAGTTGAAGAGGGTCACTGCAGCCAGCGCCACAGCTCTCCAGCGCTTCCGGGCTCCCACCTGGGGCCTGGAGAGCATGATCCGCACAAAGCGCCAGTAGCAGAAGATGGTGACGAACATGGGGATGAAGAAGAGGACCAGGCAGAGCTCCAGTCGCACAGGGAGCAGCACGTCCAGCTGCTCTGGGTTGAAGCCATCATAGCAGACGGTGGTGTTTTTCTCGGCTTGGGTAGGTAAGTAAAGCACGATGATGACGATGCTGCAGTGTCCAAAGGACATGAGCCAGGACACCAGGGCGGCGATGAGGCCGTACAGGGGCCTGCGGGTCAGCTTGTACTGCACTGGGAAGGCCACGCTGCGGTAGCGCTCGATGCTGATGCCCGCCAGCAGCCATGTGCTGCAGTAGATGCCACTGTAGAAGCCATATGCAGTGAAGGCACACAGGGCGACAGACAGGCCCCAGTGGAAGTTGTTCATGGCCTCGTACATCTTAAAGGGCAGCAGCAGCAGCATCAGGAGGTCAGCCAGTGTCAGGCTGAGCAGCAGGATGTGGATGGGTGCAGGCTGGGGCTGGCGCACCCGCCCCAAGAAGGCCCTCAGGGCCAGCAGGTTGGCTGGGAGGCCGAGGAGGAAAGATAGGAAATAGAGGAAGAGAAGAGCCAGGTTTCGGGGTTGTTGGTCCATCTTTCCTAAAGAGATGAAAGGTGGCATCAGAATCTTCTCAGACATGGATTTCTCATTCCCAAGCCAAGGAATTAGTCCTTTGCTTTATTGCATCTTCTCCCCCCCCCATTAGCAGGTGACTGTTGGTAACCTTTCCTTTTATTATTTTTTTAAATTATTTATTATTGGATAAAGAGAGAGAAATTGATAGGAGAGGAGGGGGTAATGGGGGAGAGAGACAGAGAGACATGTACAGCTCTGCTTCACTACTCGTGAAGCTCTCTTCCTGCAGGTGGGGACCAGGGGCTTGAACCTGTGCACTCTAATGTGTGTGCTTAACCAGGCACACCACTGCCTGGCTCCCTATTGGTAACCTTTCAAACTCAGTGCTGCTTTGCTTCCAGTAGATCCAGTGCCCCCCCCCCCCAGCCAAATGGCTTCTTCAGAACCTCCCTCCTCTCTCTCCCCAAGAATGAGAGCATAGCCTTCCCACCAAGATGGCAGTGGGCTAGCAGGTTATGTTTTCTTTCACGGCCTCCAATGCAACCAAAACTACGAATACATGAAAAACCAGCATAAAGATGAACTTTTGGGGGGGCCAAGCAGTGGCTCACAAGCACGTGCATTAATTACAGTATGCAATTGCAGTGCACAAGGAACCCAGTTTAAGCTCCTGATCCCCACCTGCAGATATGGTGTGTGTGGTGGAAGTTTCACGAGTGGTGAAACATTGCTGCATGTGTCTCTCTTTCTCTCTCCCTCCCTGTCTACCCCCTCACCCTCAATTTTGCTGACTCTATCCAAAATAATATAATAAATTAAAAAAGAAAAGTTTAATAAAAAACAAGAAATAAATAAATTTGGAGCTCAGATGAACTAACAATGAAGGGGAAAGGCCCATAATCCAGTCAGTGAGGTCAAGCAGATATTCACTTCTCACTAGTCTCCACATCAGCTGGCCCCGACACTGCACTCAGCCATCTCTCTGGGCTCTCAGCACCACCACCCAACTAGCTGCTGCTCCTGCTGTCCTTGCTGGTCTCTGCCACTGCTGCCTGCTGTCACCTACCTGCCTCCATTGCGGCAACCTAAGAGACCCAGATAGCCATTGGGATCTCCATGTCTTCTGTCCATAGCAGCCAAGCCACTGCCATCTTTGTGGCTCAGCTAGCTCCACTGCTATCTGTCTGGCCCACACTGCCTCTATTGTAACTCTATGTTCTTACTTTACATCTGAAGGGGAGAGAAAATGAGGGAAACAAATGCTATAAATCACATGGGAATTACAGACAGTTGAAAGCAGCCATAGAAAAACCCAGTCCCTATAGTAATGAATCCTAGGGATGGGGCCACAGAGAACCAAGCCACTGGGGTACAGTGCAGGGATCCTTCCAAAAGTTTGTAATATACCTGCAAATTCAAACCTCTGGTTTGGTAGAACCTTTGCAAGATAGCCTTAGCCAGGCACTTATAACTGTGTATCCGTGAGCATGACCTGCACCTGGCTGAATACTTACTGCTGACCCTAATCCTAATAGCAAATCAAACAAATTGGATAGTTATGGGCCAAGACAGAAGCTCAAAGGAAAACTCTAACGGAACTATATAGATTCTCTGATGAAGACTTCAAAGCTATAGTCTGAAGGATGCTCACCAAACTGATAAAATTTTTGGAGGAGTACTCCAAGAAATTCAGAGAAATGATAAGAGAAATTACTGAAAGTTCATAACAATGATGCCCAGGTGAGGAAAGTAGGCAGGACTCAATATTCAAAAAGTGCTGATGTTTAAGCTTACAGTTAATAAGACCTACGAATGATTATATATATATATATATATACACACACATATATATATATACACATATATGCATATATGTTGAGGGGGACATGTTCAGGAAGATAGATATGAAAGTTCATCATGAAAATCAGGAAAACCAAGTAGAACTCACCAAAAATACAAAAAGCAAAAATCTCTAGAACTAATGAAAATACTAGAGTTAGGGGACAACATCAAGAGGAACGTGAAATACTACAGAAAGGAAAAGACACAAAGAAAAGGACAGAATTCATATTTGAAGAAATATTAACTGAGAATGTCCCTAAAATAAAGAAGGAGATGATACCCCACATTGAGGAATCTTGAAGCTCTGCAAGAAAAAGGAGACCTGGAGTTGGGCAGTAGCACAGCAAGTTAAGTGCTAGTGACGCAAAGTGCAAGGACTGTCAGAAGGATCCCGGTTCAAGCCCACAGCTCCCCACCTGCAGGGGAGTTGCTTCACAAGGGGTGAAGCAGGTCTACAGGTGTCTATCTTTCTCTCCCCCTCTCTGTCTTCCCCTCCTCTCTCTGTTTCTTTCTGTCCTAACAATGATGAAATCAATAACAACAATAATAACTACAACAATAAAAAAAAAGGAAACAAAACCTAAGCTTACCAAGGTATGTAACAGTAAAAAAAAAAAAAAAAAAGCAAAGATCAAAGACAAAGAGGATTCTGAGAGTAACTGGAAAAAACCAAGAGTTCACCTTTAAGGGAAATTCCATAACACTATCAACTGATTGCTCTACAGACACTTTGAAAGGCAGAAAGGACTGGCATAATGTAGTCAAAGTTTGACTGGAAAAAAAAATTGTCCAGTGGTCCAGGAGGTGGCACAGTGATAAAGCTTTGGACTCTCAAGCATGAGGTCCTGAGTTTGAGCCCCAGCAGCACATGTGCCAGAGTGATGTCTGGTTCTCTCTCTTCCTATGTTTCTCATAAATAAATAAATAAATAAATAAATAAATAAATAAATAAATAAATAAAATCATCCACCCCCAAATACTTCATCCTGCTAGGTTATCAATAAAGTTTGAAGAAGAGATGAATAGCCTTTCAGATAAGCAGCAGTTAAGAATGTTTTTAATTCACTAAACCAGATCACCAAGAAATGCTAAAGGATCATATACCAAGTTAAAATACGAATGACATCACTCATAGTAGTCAGCAAAGCCAGGTAAACAAGTCCAAGGAAGACTGTGAGCCCAAACAATAGAACTGAAGTTAACAAGGGGGATTGGTTGGTGGAGCTGCTTCTGTCTCATCTCCAGAGCTAGAGTTTTGATCCCAATGGATTTTTCCCCAAGCACAAGCAAAGTTAGGTGCCTTGCCTTTTCCTGCTGGCAGATGGATGGTTGTTCAAATGCACCAAGTCTTAGAAGCAGGTAACATCTTGTCTAACTGGGCCACTGCTTCCCAAACCTTTATACCTGGAGGATCACATGATCAAAAAGAGGAAGGTCAATAGTTGAGCTCTTTCCAATGGAGTTTGACCCTCTTCTTCTTTCATCAAACTTATTCCCATAGACTCCAGATCATCATAGTTCACTTGGGCTTTCTCAATCTCCTACCTCCCAAGCAATGCATTCTGTTTCCTTTCCATGGGCGGTTATTCCAAACAACTTTGTACATACACATCTTGTGCCCCCCAGCACTTTCTTCACCACTTCCTCCCCCACCATTTCTCCCAAGGCCCCTGATCTGGTCAGTTTCCTCTTCTCTTTCCCAGAGGCTTGAGCTGAAACTGGTTAGCAGCTTCAGCATTTCCTGACTTCCTCTGGCCCTTTAGGCCCTTTCTTACATGTTTTTCCACAGATTCTGAATAGCTTGGGTGCATTTGCAAATCAGGTTCTGAGTCTTCCTCCTCATTCCTTTCATTCCCTCTCCATTTGGCCTGTGTCCTGCCTGGGCCTCATCTGTCTCCTTGCTGTTTTTCTCTCCCTGAGATGTTTATGTAGTGACCACATTGCTCCATGGTGGTGTCTCGAGGCAGACGTGTGAAAATATGCTTGTTTTCTAGAGGAGAATGCTAGTTGACGGGCTCTTCTGGAGTTGACTATTTTGATGTTTGTCCTTAGAAAAAGTCTAGCCTATGGGAGTATGGATCGAGCTGCTAACACCCATGTTCAGCAGGGAAACAATTACAGAAGCCAGACCTTCCACTTTCTGCACCTCATAATGATCCTGGGTCCATGCTCCCAGAGGGATAGAGAATAGGAAAGCTTTTAAGGGAGGGATACAGAATTCTGGTAGCAGGAATTGTGTGGAATTGAGTGGAACCTCTTATGCTGTGGTATTGTCGATATTCTTTATTTTATAAATAAATTTTAAAAAAGAAAAAAGTCTAGCCTAAACTCTTGCCTGTGGGCACTTGAACACTTATGGACACTGACAGTGCATGTTTTCTCTTTTCAGGAAGTGTGTGTGTGTGTGTGTCTTGTTCCTGTCTGACAGAGTATCTTATACCCGCCAACAGAGACTCTATTTCTGTCCTCTTGAGTCAGGAAGTAATCCTAATTCACCATTCTCCTCCAGAAAGTGTCTTTTGTCTCTTAGCTTGTCATTTCCCATACTTACTACCAAGTGGGCTCTCTACATTCCTATAGCTAGCTTTCCTAAATCCATGGCATGCCTGTCCAAAAGTTAACACTAAAGTAGTGCTTTCAGTTCTTGTTGCAAGTGGGATATAATCATCATTTGTTCTCTACCCAGCTGCCATTTTACTATCTGTGTTTGAGCAACAGAAACCTTAGAGGAAGGTAAAAGTCTGCTCTCATTCTCTTATACTGCCAGAGGAGTGGTCTCTTTTATTCTTTCTTTTCTCACCCCTAATTATGTTTGTCTGACCCCCAAGTCAGGATCAGAGAGAGCTGCATACTCTTTTCCACTAGCAGGTTCTGGGATCTTGGGCAATTTCCAGTACCCCAGGAGTGAGCCCCCATTTCAGCTGGGGAAATAGATAGCACCTCTAGGGGGTGATCCTGTACCTTCTCACAGAGTGTTAGTGTTGAGTCTACAAGTTAGATTCACTCTTCTGGAAGTGACTATTTTGACATATATCCTCAGAAAAAGCCTAGCTTTTGTGGAAAGAAAGGATGCTGGGAAGAGTTAACCAATTGGGGATGCCAGCAAGAGTAGTCAGAACCTAAATGTTCTGCTTTGCACCAGTCGCCATCCTGTCACCACCATATTGGGACATCTCAGGGATGTGTCACCCAGGTGCAGAGGGCAAGTGGGATTTCCAGAATCCTAAGTCCTCATTGAGCTAACAACCACAGTATCTAGGATCTGCAGGGCAACATTCAAAGTTCAGCTCAAGTGTAGGGGGATGATTCACATCAGCCACTCTTTTTTCTTCTTCTTCTTTCTTTCTTTCTTTCTTTCTTTCTTTCTTTCTTTCTTTCTTTCTTATTTATTTATAAAAAGGAAACATTAACAAAACCATAGGATAAGAGGGGTACAACTCCACACAATTCCCACCACCATGCTAGCATCTGGAACCTGGTGACTTAAAAGAGAGTTAACATACAAAGCTAAACAAATTGTTGAACAATCATGGACCTAAAGGACCAGCCACTCTTACGAGCTTCTCCACAATGTGCCCATCACCCATTCTTTACTCTTTACTCCCATTCTTATTATCTGTGCTTAACTAGGTGAACCACCACCCAGCCCCCAAAGAGATCTCAATGGCTTCCTGTTGGGAAATCGAACCTCAGTCTCCCACATGACAGGCGGGGATACTCACCACTATACTAAGAAGGATGGTGATTTTATTCCCATGCTTAATGTCCCAAGCTCTTACCACAGGTGCTGGGCACATGAGTGAACAAAATGAGAAAGCAAGCAGCTAAACAAAACAAAACAGCTACCCTCAAGTGAAGGAAAGATTGAACAAGTGGCTACATGAGTCTCCATCCTTTGTGAAGAAGCTCCCTGGAGTCCTGAAAACTAGCCTATCTCCAAATTCCCAGTTGTGACTTAGCTCTGAAGGTACAGGAAGATGGGGGCACTATCTACTTTACTGCTTGTACTGAAATCAGCAGGACTTTGTGCCCATGCACAGTAACAAGTGTCAGCTGCTCATGTGGGCCCTACTCACCTCCTCTGCTTCCACTTCCCCCTCCACCACCACCTCCTACTTCTCCTTCTACTCTTCATCCCCTCCTTTGTTTCTTGTCACCAGGGCTAGTAGCCTGCACTACAAAATCACCACTCCCCGCACCACCACCTGGCTCCTTTTTCAAAGGAGCTCATAGGAGCCCTGGAGATTTATATGTCTGCAAAGATCTACCCCTTCTCCTGCCTTAGCTGTTATCTTCACAGTAGGCACAGGTCACTGCTAGCCTGTTACCCTTGCTCTGTGAGCCTGTGAAATTTAAGATACTATCTAGATGACAGTTTAAGAAAGGAAGACTACAATTCCCAGAGTTCCCAGTTCCCAGCAGCAAAGAAAGGGGGAAAGTGCCAAACAAGACTATGAGGCAAATGATTGGACAAGAGAAACCTGGAATCTACCCTGGGATACGGAGCCACAAAAACTGTGGGCAGGGGCCAGCATCTGGTGCACCTGGTTGAGTGCACACGTTGCCATGCTCAAGAACCTAAGTTCAAGTCCCTGGTCCCCACCTGCAAGGGAAGCAGCTTCATGAGTGGTGGAGCAGTGATGCAGGTCTCTCTCTCTTTCTCTTTCCCTTCTCTCACCCTCCCATTTCTCTCGGTCTCTGTGAAATAGAAGAAGAAAAAAAAGACCATTGGGCATGGTGGTGATGTGCAGGCACTGAAGCCCAGTGATAATCTTGGTAGCAAACAAACACACAACCAAAAACCTTCAGGCAAATAGCTGAAGGGAGCAATAGCAAACAGTGTAAGGAACAGACTGTGCTATGGTTACTCTTTCCTGACCACTACCCATTCTGATTTCCAACAAGAAAGTCCCATTTTCGATCATTATGATTGTTGGCTTTTATAGTTTCTAGTAGTAATTGCTAAACTACTGGAGACAAGCACCCTGTATTAATCTTGGGAGCCTGGGGCCCTACAGTGATATAGCCATGAGACTCTGTCTGCCAGTCCTGAGCTGTAGGGTGGGTTTCTACCATTTGGTTCCTCTGGCTTGTATCTGAAGACAGACCACCCCCTGGCTCAGCTAGTGGATTATGGGGAGACTCAGTTTACCGCAATATGACTGCTAAACTTGCTGGGGTTCACAGTTCAGTTGTAGTTCCCCATTTCAGATGGCCACATGGGTTTTTCCCTGCTTAGGGAAGGAATGCCTGGGCATTCTGGAGACTTGACTGTCCCCCCAAAAATCTTTCCTTCCCTTACTTAGTCTCCAGTTCACACCATCATGACTCCCTGCTTTGCCGTGGCTGTGGCTGGAGCTCCCGCCTTCCTTTCTCCCTCTCCTTGTTCCACCAACACTGCAAGCTTTGGGCCACCCACTTTCAAAAACACAGGTGCCGGAGGAGGGGAAATGCACCCATTTCAAGGAGAAGTGGAAATGGACCCTTGGGACAACAATCCCATCAACCAACATTCCCCCAGTTATTTATATTGTAGTTGAAAAAATGAAAATAAGTGAATAATAAAAATAGAGGTGGTGCTTGGATTCATCAGAAATCTTCCATGCAAGTTGTCTGAGATATGCAGGTAGTTTCTGGTTGTGTCTTAAAGGGCATTGTTGGGCCTGCAAAATAGCTCACATGGGTAGTATGCTGCTTTGCCATGTTTTTGACCCAGGCTCGTGCCTGGCCTCCACTGCACTGAAGGAAGTTTCAGAGCTGTAGTCTCTGTCTCTCCCTCTCTTTGAAAGATGAAGGAAAGGAAGAAGGAGAAGAAGAAAGAAAAGGAACTGTTATCAGTAGTCCCTGTTATCAGTAAGGAACTGTTATCAGTAGGGATGACACACAAACAAAAGAAAACAAAGAGATAAAGGAAACATTTCATTTATTCTATGGTCAAAGAAGGAGAAAGGAAGCTGAGGTTGTAGGGCTGGTGGTGGGGAGAGGGAGAGAGAGAGAACCTTCTCTCCTGAATGGCAAAGGAGCCAACAATTTATAGGAATAGAGACCATCTCCCATAATGGCAATTAAACAGGACAAAAACGAGAAGCAGATAATGCAAAATTGATTTTTCACTGAGCCTTGACAATAAAGCCCTAGAGCTTTATGCGTCCTGAGCTTAGTTAGGATAGTGAGTGTGCTCTGTGCTTAAGTGGGTCTGATATTCCTCCAAGACTCAGAGACTGGGAGCTGTGTGGTAGGATGGCTCCTTGGCACAGTTTGCCCCTCCTGAATTAAGGTTTGTATGGTGCTTCTCTTCAGAGGAGACCAACCTGGACGGGATATTTGAAAGGATGAGATGATCATGTGCAGAGTATCCTGGCCAGAGTGAGCAGCAAGGACCACAGCCTTGCAGCAGGGATGAGCTGATCTCCTTGGAGGGATAGAAAGGGTGGCTGCTGCTGGGCCTTGTGGGCGGTGGCCAGAGACCCAGGAGGGAGCCTGAGGGTGCTGCTGGCTTTCATCTGAAGCTGTTTGACCTTAAGTGTTGGGTTTTGCATCAGATAATGGTCAATCTTATCTTCCTGTGCTAACAAGCTGGCCTGGCCCAGCAGAATCTGGCATCCCCCTCTGACTCAGATCCACCCTGATAACCCCAACTGGAGCCACTGCTGACCTCTTAGGCACCTGTCAGTGACAACCAGTAGGAACAAAGGGGCACTCCAGGCAGAATGACTGGGGCATATTTCTAAGTGCAGGGAACCATCAAGGCTCCCACCATCCACACAGCAGCAGGGAGAGATGGAAGCAGAGTGGGGGGTGGGGGTGGGGGTAAGCCGGGGACCTGGGCTCAAGTCAGTCTCTGCTGCCTTTTCCTTTAAGCTGGAGCTCCATGGCCGGTGCGCCGCTATGTTCCATCACTGGGGAGCCAGAGATGACCCGAACTGCCCCTGCGGCTACAGACAGACTATGACCCACATAGTCAACGACTGCCACCTCTCCAGATTCAAAGGAGGTCTGGAAACTTGACATCAGGCTCAACCTGACGCTGTTGACTGGCTACGGAAGAAGGGCAAACGCTAGAAGAAGAAGAAGCTGGAGCTCCCATGCAGCTCAGCCCACAGCAGGGCACCAAACCATGAAAGCAGGCAAAGTTCAAGAAACCAATCTGTTAGGAAACTGTGGTTTTCCAAAAACCTCCCCTCCACCAGCTGCTGCTCCCCTTCCAGGCCCCTGAAGCAGGTGTGGGACCCCAGGTCACACAGACTTCGCCACCTCATTCTTCTACTTGCTAGGGCCCAAGCTCTAATAGGTGTCTTTTCACTTTCTTTTAATTGAGGAATCACTGCTTGACAAGACTGCTGTCACAACATTCCAGTTTCACATCTTTTTTTTTTTCCCCACCACAGCTTTGCTGGAGCTTCATGTCTATGTGACTCTACTGCTCCCTGCTGGCATTCTTTCCCCTACCCTTTTTTTTTCTTCACATAAAGGGTAAAAAACTGAGAGGGAGAGTGTGAGAAAGAAGAGGAGGAAAAAAAGAGGATGCACAGGAGGAGGAGAAATACCACAACACTGCTCCACCACTAGTGAAGCTTCCCTTTGCAAGGTGCTCCTGTGTGGTGGCCAGGGGCTTGAACCTGGGTCCTCATGCATAGTAAAGTGTGTGCTCCACCAAGGGAACCATCTTCGGGTCCCTCAGTTCTTCTTTTGCTCTTGCGTTTATCAAATCAGCAAATCTTTTCTGCTCTGTTCAGAATAAATCTGTCTCTCTCTCCCTTGGTGCTTGTGATTCTCCTCTGAGGAGGCGATCCTTCAGATAATCTTTCAATGATCCTTCAATATAGAAACGTCTGGACCGGAAAGACAGCTCACTGGGTAAGGCGTGTTTCTTGTCATCCACAGTGGCCCAGAGTCAACACCAGGCACTATATGGAAAGTGCCACAGGACCAGGGGGAGCTCCAGTGCTACAGAGTCCCCTCCTCTTCTGTCTGTCTGAATGAAAAAGTGACTCAGAAGCAGTGAAATCACATACACATGAGACCTAGCTTTGGGAAAAAGAAAAGAAAAGAAAAGAAGATGAAAGAAAAGGAGAGAAAAGGAAAAGAGAAAGGTTATACTATCTGACCCAATAAGACAGCACTCTAAGTCTACTGTATGGGTATGTTTTTCAGTGAAAATACACACACACACACACACACACACACACACACACACACACGAATGCATATTGTAGCATTTGGTTGTTTGTTGTGATGGTAATAAACTAGAAGCAACCTATTATCAGTGAAAGGGCATCCAAAAAACACAGTGATTTGTTACGAAGAGGCAGAGGGAAGGGGGCAGCATCACCTAAGCCAGTGTGGCTCAGTCTTCAGGATGTATAGCCATGTTGGGAAGCAAGGTGCAAGGGTGGGCTAGGGACCAGGCAGTGGTGCACACTATAGAGCACATGTGTTACCATGCTCAAGGACCCAAATTTAAGCCCCACCTGGTTCCCACCTATAGGGGGGAAGCTTCACAAACAATGAAACAGAGCTACAGGTTCCTTCTTGGTCCTGTCAAAATAAGTAGAATGAAAAAGAAGGGGAAGAAAGAAAGAAAGAGAGAGAGAAAGAGAGAAAGAGGAAAAGAGGGATGGAGGGAGGGAGGCTGAGAGAAGGAAAGAAGCAGAGTGGGTTGTGAAAGAGGGAACTGTACACCCACAGTCTCATCAGTCCTTCCTCAGTGAGATTCCTGGGTAATGCACTTACTGACCCTGGGCACTTAGCTCCACCCTGCCCCCTGGGACCAATGGATCTTTGTGTCAAGACTGAAAAAAGACCAAGAGAGAGATTCATGGTGTGGGGCTGGGGGTGGTGGCCAGGCTGCTGCTAAAAGGGGACACACACACGGAAGAGCAGAGCTAGAGGCGTACAGGGCATGTGTCTGCAGAGTCCAGGAGGCCTGGTGACTGCACAGAGTGGGGGCCTCTGGCAAGGCGTGGGGGCGGGCGAGTTCTGGGGAATGTGGTCAGGGCAGTGGGCAGGCCCGGAACATGTGTGGCTGTGGTCAGGATGCAGAGTGACATCTGGGGGAGGATGACAGAGACGTGGTGCACTTGGCTTGCTTGTTCCACATGCCCACATGAAAACTCTAGATGCTGGATGAGGAATAGATCGGGGCAAGGGGTCCCCAAAACTCTTAGCACTGGTTGTCCCTGAGACAGAGAGCTAGTTTGGGATGAGAGGAAAATGTTCCTTTCTCCACAGAACCTTTAGTTACTGGTTGTTATCTTTACTGATATTTATTTATTTTTCTGAGAGAGAGTGAGATCTTACTTAAAACATAAAAGGAAGAGAAACAAGGCTGCCAAGATAGCTCAACTGGCTAGTGTGCCTGCTTTGTCACTGGTGCTCGACCCAGGTTCGAGCCTGGCCTCACTGAACTCGTGGGAGCTTTGATACTGTGGTGTCTTTCCATCTGTCATTTGCTTTTCAATCTGGGGGGGGGGATCGATCTGGAGTGGAGTGGATGGCAACAATGGAAGGAAGGTAGGAAGAAAGGGAGGGAGGAAGGGAGGAAGGAAAGGGGGAAGAAGGAAGGAAAAGAGAAAAAGAAAGAAGGAATAGGGCTGGGGACGGGTGGTGGTGCACCTGGTTAAATGCATGCACTACAGAGCACAAGGAAATGGGTTCAAGCCCCTGGTCCCCACTTGCAGGAGAAAGTTTCACAAGAGGTGAAGCAGGGCTGCAGGTGTCTCTCTCTCTCTCTCTCTCTCTCTCTCTCTCTCCCTGTCCCCTTTTAATTTCTCTGTCTTTATCCAATAATGTATGTGTGTGTGCGTGTGTTTAAAAAAAGAATAAGGCTGGGAAGACAGCATAATGATTATGCAAAAGAGTCTCATGTCTGTGGCTCTGAGGCCCCGGGTTCAATCCCCACCACCACCATAAGCCAGAGCTAAGCAGTGCTCTGGTCTTTCTCCATGTCTTCCTTCCTTCTTCCCTCCCTCCCTCTCTCCCTTCCTTCCTTCCTTCCTTCCTTCCTTCCTCCTTCCTTCCTTCCTCCCTCCCTCCCTCTCTCCCTTCCTTCCTTCCTTCCTTCCTCCTTCCTTCCTTCCTCCCTCCCTCCCTCTCTCCCTTCCTTCCTTCCTTCCTCCTTCCTTCCTTCCTCCCTCCCTCCCTCCCTCTCTCCCTTCCTTCCTTCCTTCCTTCCTTCCTTCCTCCCTCCCTCCCTCTCTCCCTTCCTTCCTTCCTTTCTTTCTATCTCTCTCTTTCTCTCTCTCCTTTTCCCTTTCCCTCTCTCTCATTAAAGTAAAATAAATAAAATATTTTTAAGAAAAAGAAAGCATATCCATAGCTTACATTCATCGAGCATTTATGCTGCGCTGTGCTGCCATAATGATGTGAGGTGAGGGAGTCGAGACAGCCTGTAACAGTGGCAGCAACACAGCCCACACTGCCCAGCCACAGCCTTCCCTTCTGGTGAGCCGCCCAAGAAGGAAGAGTGGCCAGAGCCATCTGCCAGCCACTGGATCATGGAGCTACATTCCCATTCACCCCTGGCATCATTGGATTTCTGGGTGTCTGCGAATCACTTGCATTAAATCCATTGGGTATCTCCTGGCTGCTGTCAAGCAGTCCTGTTGCTCTGATAGCTAATGTACTGAGTATCTCTACATAGTGCATGAACTTCCTCAGTTCATGGCTGCTGTGTGGGGTACCATCTCATGGATGGCTCTTGCTGGAAGCATCAGACACCAACTCTGGCTAATTTAGGGGCCATGTGATAAGATGTTGGCCAGCACAGAGGTTTGCCATAACGGCTCAGGAACCAGACAGGGAGAATAAAGCAAGTTGTGCAACCACAGTAGAAGTCATGTCATAAGGAAGAAGGGAAAGGGACAGGAGAAAGGGACACTGGGATCCTGTTGTGTCTCCTAGACACCAATCAAGGGGAGATGAGTGGTTGTGCCTATGTGTTAGAATATACTGTCACTTGTCTTTCATTCTAAGAAAAAAATCATCCAAACTAGAGAAGTCTGGATGACAACAATAGAAGGGAAGGAGGGATGGAGGTATAAAAAAAAAAAAGTCAGGGGCCAGATGGTGGTGCACCTGGTTAAGCGTACATGTTACAATGTGCAAGGACCTGGGTTCAAGCTCCCAGTCCCCACCTGCGAGGGGAAAGCATTGTGAGTGGTGAAGCGGCTGCCTCTCTGTCTTGCCCTCTGTATCTCCATGTACCCTCTCGATTTCTGGCTTAAAATTTTTTTTTTTTTAAGTTATGCCATACTGGAGTTGGTGTACTGCATCAAAGTAAAAGACTCCAGGGTGGGGATGGAGGGTTCAGGTCCTGGAACATGATGGCAGAAGAGGACCTAGTGGGGGTTATATTGTTATGTGGAAAACTGGGAAATGTTATGCATGTACAAACTATTGTATTTTACTGTGGACTGTAAACCATTAATCCACCAATAAAGAAATAAAAAAGAAGTCATGCCCTGAAGGCAGGGAGAGAGCTTAACATATTCAAGCATAGGATTTGCATGCCCAAGGTCACAGAGGTCCCAAGTTCAACCCCTGGCACTACCATAAGCTGGAGCTAAGCAGTACTCTAGTCTCTCTTTCATAAAACTAATGCAGTTGCAGACACCTGTCACAGGAGATGAGAGACTATACCCATGTGTCAACAACTGTTCTGCAAACCATTAATGTTCCAATAAAATGATAAAGTATAACACAGTGGATAAAGCATTGAATTAACAAGCATTAGATCACATTACATGTGAGAGTGATGCCCTGGTTCTCTCTCTCTCTCTCTCTCTCTTTCTTCTCTTTCCTTGGTGGGGTGGGGCTCTGAGGAAGTAGGGCTTCAGGACACATTGGTGGAGTTGTCTGTCCAGAGGAGTCCAGTTGGCATCATGTTAGCATCAGGAACCTGGTAGCTAAAAAAAAAAAAGTTAACATATAAAGCCAAACAAATTGTTGACTAATCATGAACCTAAAGACTGGAATAGTGCAAACGAAGATTTTGGGGTCTCTATTTTGTAGATAGTAGGCCTATTTTAGTTATATTCCAAAGGGCCCATGACTATACAATTTTTTTTTCTGATATGCAGGTGGACCCAAGTTATTTCCTGGGGAGATGATGTCATAGCTGGAAAAAGGACCAGAAAACTGGATCAGGGAAGGGAGTAGCTCCCAAATATGGGAAAAGTATATAAATATTGTTGACTGTAAACCCCATCGATTTGAAGCTTTATTTCTATGTGGGCCCAGATTCTCTAAGAGGTTGTGAAGTAAGAGGTTGTGAAGAATGATCTGTGAAATTATTTCATTGGTGCCTGTAAATATGGATAATCTATAGTGTGTTGTACAACAGTTGGTATTCTAGAAGTGGTTTTCTAAATGTTTGATGAGGAAAAAAGAGAGTCTTGGATGTAACTCTACCAGGAGTTACCTGCCCTGCATTGTTGAAGCTTCAGGCATGACTAGCACAACTATGTAAAATGAGATCCAATTGCTCAACCCCATGGCTGTTCCCATAGTGCTCTGTCTTCCCTTTTTCCACATGTTTCTGGTAAAAAGTTAAAAATATAAAATCAATTAAAATAAAGATTTGTGTAAATACAAAAAAAAAAGAAAGAAAAAGAAAAGAAAGAAAGATAAACACTTGCAGATCTACTTGACCACTCATGAAAGGACTCTCTGCAGGTGGGGATCAGAGACTCAAACCTGGGTCCTTGAGTACTATAACCTGTGTGTTTAACTGGGCGTGCCACCACTTGGCCCCCAGGGGCACATCATCTCACCATCACTACTGCCACTGGAAGCTCCTCATCACTGTCCCTCCTTTGCCCCACTTTGTGACCTCAGGACACCAGATGGCCTAGTAGAGGGGAAGGGTGCTTGGATAACAAGGCCCCAACATTATCAGCTTCTTTATGGATGTTGGGCTCTGCTGTCCTCTAAGGCTCTTGTGCGGGCAAGTCCCTAAACAAGGTGCAGGCACTAAGCAACCAGCCAGTGACCAGTGTTTCTTCAGTGGGACCTATCAGTGGTCAGGACAGCCCTAGCCACTTCCATTTTTTAAGGTTCCCAGTATGTGTATGTGTGGGGGAGGGTGCGTGGGGGGGGCAGTGACAGAATGTCTCTCCTCTCTGCTTCATGTGAATCCTCTCTCTCTCTCTCTCTCTTTCTCGTGTTATAGGTAAAACAAATTCTTGGGAAAATGCAGAAATGTACCTTTGTGACAACAACAATCCCATGAATCAACATTCCCTAGATAAAGTGATAATTGGAATAAAAATAAATGAAAATAAAATAAATCATTTTTTTAAAAAAGAAAGCCCAGGAAGAATATTGAAGAAGATTCATCTTGTGAACATTTTGTTTTGCTCCAAACACAAAATAAAGGGATAATTTAATCTGCAAAAAGCCTACAGTACGAGAGAAACTGTATCCCTGCCCCCAAATAGACTTTTTTTTTTTTTTGCATCATCCTGTGTGATATGCCTCTGTTAAAGAAATAGCTGAAAAAAAAAAAGAGTTTAAGAACTTCAACTGTTTAAAATTCCTGTTCAAGCTTCTCTGGTAATGCCGGTACAATACCGATCTGATCTTTACTACCAGGACAGTGGACTTGCTGCTTTTCTAGCCTTCCAGTCACTTCCTACTTTGTACCCTGAGTCTAGACATTCTCATTCCCCTTCAGGGGAAAAACCCACAGCTAGCAGCTTAGACTCTGGAGCCAAGGTCTGTAGCATGAGCTCAAGGCCCACCTTTAGGTCAAGTGCAAGGTGCTGGAAGTTGGAAGAGCCAGAGGCAGGGAATTATTCTCAGGAGCTGAGTGCTGTGACCTGACCCTCTCCTCCACCCCCAATCACCCCAGGAAGAACCCCAGGGGGGTTCCTCTTCTAGAGAAGCTACACTTAAGAGGGACTGCCAGACAGTCCCTGGCAGAGCTTGGTGCACCCTGAAAGTCAGATGACACAGAGCTGGTGCCTAGTGCTTTTATGTAGAAAATACAAAGTGAGAGAGATGAATGAATGAAATGGGAGAGCAGGAAGACCAGTGCTAGGCCGCCGACAATTAGGTCCTATGGCCCTTTGCTGAGCTGACAGCCCCTAGTCAATTTATACAGGATCCCACCTAGGACCAGCCTAGCTGCAGGGCAACACCACCCCCACAGAGGAACTTGGGGCTGAGAGTGGGTCAAAGGTGACCAAGCAGAAGAATCATTCCACAGACCCAGGGAAATGCAGGGGCGGCCTGCAGTTCCAAGGACCTGAGCTTGAGCTTGAATCACAGCAGAGGCCTACCCTTCTCAGCGGTCGGAACAGGCCACGTCAACTAGAACCCACTGCCCACCATGGAGTGGACCCAGAGCTGGGCTTGTGAGTGAGAGAGGGGATGAGGCAAGACAGAAGGCAAGGAATAGCAGCCGCCCCCACAGGCAGTGAGCTGTGGGTTTTTCAGAGCTGGGAGGGAGAAGTACTAGTCAGAGTAGAGTTGAGAATGTGGCCTGGCACTGGCCGGCAGCTATGGGTCAGTCCATCTCTCATTAGCGAAGAGTGCCCCAAGAAGCAGGAGGACATGTGCAAGCTGTGGAAGGGGTACAGATGAAGCAGAGTTTACCGGGCTCAAGTCCTGTGTGTTCACTGGTTTGGTGACATTATTTGTCAGGTGGCCTCAGGTACAGTCCTTTCCTCTCTGACACTCAGCATTCTGCCACCTGGCATCTTGGGCAGCTCTGGGCTCTCGAATGACTGAGCAGATGGCTTGTGGGGTGGGGAAACTGCGGAAGAGTGGATCGTGTGTCCAAAGGGATGTGGCATTGCTACCCCAGGCCATCACGGTGACAGTGCAGCGTGGAAGACCCAGCCCAGCCCTCACCGCAGATTCTGATGTGAGAGCACCCGCTGAGATTAGCACACAGCTGCAGAAATATCTTGACAAGGCCTTCCTTCATTCCCCCCCCCCCCTTTTTTCTTCTTTTCTCTTTTTCCCTTTGTTTTGTTTTGCTGTTTTTATTCTCTATAATACCAGCAGCCTGGTACTACTGACTCCACACTATCAAGAATTCTGTTAACAAAATAATAAAAGCCTATAATGTGTGTGTGCGTGCCTGCATTCACACAAGTGTGTGTATGTGTCAACAGTACTTTTGTTTGTTTGTTTTTACCAGAACACTGCTCACCTATGGCTTATGGTGATACAAGGGATTGAGCCTGGGAACTCAGAGCCTCAAGCATTAGAGTCTGTTTGCATAACCATTATCTCCCACAAATTACTATTTTTTAAAATTTTTTTTGAAGATTTTATTTATTTCTGAGAAACATAAGAGGAGAGAGAAAGAACCAGACATCACTCTGGCACATGTGCTACCGGGGGATTGAACTCAGGACCTCATGCTTGAGAGTCCAAAGCTTTACCACTGTGCCACCTTCCAGACCACCACAAATTACTATTTTAAAAAATTAATTTCATGTTAACAATGTTTCCCTGGGACAGAGAGATAACTCAGCAGTAGCACTGGGCTTGCATGCCCTGTTTAATCCCTGGAACTGCATATGTCAAAGCTGAACAGTGCTCTGGTCTCTCTTTCTCTCCCCACCCCCATTCTCTCTATCTTTCTCTCTCTCATATAAAAATAAATATTGAATAAATCTTTTTTTAAGTATATGAAGAATGTGGTGCTGAGGACTGAACCAGGTACCTCGGGCATGAAAGCCCAAAGTACTACAGGTTAAGCTATTTCCCCTGACACATTTTCTAACTGGGTTCTACATTTTCTACCGCTGCTGCTGGGCCCACTACAGTTAGAGTGCTCTCTCAGGGTATGTGGCTCCTGCTGGTGGCTGTTTCCCTGAGAAGAGAGAAGTGAGGGAAAAAAGGTTAGACTCCATCTTCACTGTTACCTTAATTTTTTTTTTCCTTTTGGAGGCTGGGTGGTGGCACACCCAGTAGAGCACACACATTACTGTGCATGAGGACTCCAGTTTAATTCCTTGGTTCTGTAGAAAGGAAGCTTCCCAAAGGTGGGACAGTGATGCAGGTGTAACTCTTATTCTCCCTTGCTATTTCTCTCTATCTCTATTAAAATGACAGGGAGGGAAAGAGAGAGAGAGAGAGAGAGAGAAAGGAAGGAATGGTGAATCACTGGAAGTGGTAAAGGCACCAAGCCCCAGTAATAATCTTGGTGGATGTTTTTTCTTTTGTGTATGTAGACTACCATGACACTAGTATGGTTCCCCCCCTTCTGGCTAGTTTGTCTCAGATGATTTACCATCTTCCAGTGGGTTGGGTTGTGGTGATAGTTGGTATCTGTGGTATCTGTTGATTGGTTTTTGGCTGTAACTAAAACAGCTAAGGCCCTCCTTTTAACTTCTCTTCTTCCTTCCTTTTTTTAATTTTTCCTGCTAGGTCTTCACTGGGGCTTTGTTCCTATATGAGATCACCCACAGGATTTTTTTTTGACCGTGGGGCCTTCCTCAGCTCTGCTGTTATGTTTATTTGTCACAGATCCTCTCAGGCAGGGGCACTGTTTTCATCTCTTCCAGCTATGCCGTGAGGAAGACAGACACCCTGGTTTTTAACCCAGCTTTCAGACAGACCAGAGTTTGCAGCATCCTGAGACATAAAAGGGTTCAGGAAACACATTTAACTGCAGTCTTCAGCTCCTTTAGCATCTGTTTTCTCTAATGTCTGTCGCTCTTATGGTTCTGAGAGAAGAAACAGGAACAGAACTCTAAAGCCAGACCACCAATCAAGTTCAACACAGCCGCACAACCTTTGGAAGATCTCTTTCAGGACTCAGGTTAGACACATACACACACACACACACACACACACACACACACACACACACACACACACCACATTGGAGGAAGTTTTCATGTTGGGATGCCTTTCTCTATGTCTCAGTCTTTCTATGTGAAAAAGTTATCCTGCAATGGTGAAGCCCTGTGATAACCCAACGAATTAAGAAGCTGATAAATGTCAGCCAGAACTATGAATGCTGAGGAGGCACGTATCACAGCTTTTTTCTTTGAAGTCTCCCAGAAGCCCATACATTGACTGAGAATATACCTCTCTCCTACAGAGAGAGAAGACTCCCTATGCCCTCTCCATCCTATTGTTATTATTATTATTATTATTATATATTTTTTGCATCCAGGGTTATTGCTGTGGCTCAGTACCAGCACTATGAATCCACTACTCCTGGTAGCCACTTTATTTTCGTTTTTTATTTTTAGTTTTTATTGGATAGAAAGAAATTGACAGGGGAGTGGAAGATAGAGAGGGAGAGAGAATGAGACAGCTGCAGACCTGCTTCACTGCTTGTGAAGCTTCCCTTCTGCAGGCAGGGATTGGGGATTTGAACCTGGGTCTTTGCATATGATAATATGTGCACTTCACCCAGTGTATCTGCCCCCTTCTATACTCTCCAATGAACATATAGCTTATTATTCTAACATTCATGCTTTCAATACCTGAGGCTGGGGGGGAAGGGGCATTTGTACTATAGAACTCCTCTCACCTGCAAAGCTGGGCAGGCACTCAGAGGCCTGGGTGTGCTGTGTGATGTGTCTCATTGACCCAGCTAACTGTGTATTAACCCCCGGGAGTTTGCAGGAAACTCGAATCACTGTGCCCTGTTTTCTGTTCTAGCTTGGTCCGAGCCAAAGAAATGCATAGTCTTGGGAGTCAGGCTGTAGCGCAGCGGGTTAAGCGCAGGTGGCGCAAAGCACAAAGACTGGCATAAGGATCCTGGTTCGAATCCTGGCTCCCCACCTGCAGGGGAGTCGCTTCACAGGCGGTGAAGCAGGTCTGCAGGTGTCTATCTTTCTCTCCTCCTCTCTGTCTTCCCCTCCTCTCTCCATTTCTCTCTGTCCTATCCAACAATGACAACAACAATAATAACTACAACAATAAAACAACAAGGGCAACAAAAGGGAATAAATAAATAAATAAAATAAATTTAAAAAAAAAAGAAATGCATATTCTTCTACTATTATTACTCTGATTTTTTTTGTCACCACAGGGGTTTCACCAGTAAGTACTGACTGTTTCAGATAGAGGGAAATTGGCAAAAGGACACAAAATATTAATTCGAAGGGACACGTGTACCCCCATGTTTATAACTGTATTACTCATAGTATCCAACGGGTAGAAACAGCCTAAATGCCCACAGATAGATGACTGGATAAATAAGTTATAGAATATATACTCCACAGGAAAAAAAAAAAAACACAAGTAGAACCTGAAATAGAATTGGCGTATCGTACCAAAGTAAAAGACTCTGGGGTGGGTGGGTGGGGCGAATACAGGTCCAAGAAGAATGACAGAGGACCTAGTGGGGGTTGTATTGCTACATGGGAAACTGGGGAATGTTATGCATGTAAAAACTATTGTATTTGCTGTTGAATTTAAAACATTAATTCCCCAATAAAGAAATAAAAAAAAAGAATTCTATGTAAGAAAGAAAAAAAAAGAATATATGCTCCATAGAATACTAGTCTGCAATCAAAAGATAACATTGTATTTTTTGGGACAAAGTGGATGGAACTGCAAGTGATTATATTTAATGAAATAAATAAAGAGATGAAAGACAACTACTGCATGGTTTCACTCATGCGTGGAATCTGTGGAATTGAAATCTACTGAAACACATAAACTTGTAAAAAAAAGAGATAAAAATCTAAGATTTTGTGAAAATTATACTGATTCTTATTGGGATACAAGGACACAGAACTTTGGTGATGGATGAGATGTAGAACTCTACCCTGTAATATTATAATACACTAAAAATCACATTTTAAAATATAAAGAAGGTCTGGGGAGACAGCACAATAGTTATGCAAAAAGACTTTCATGCCTGAGGCACTAAATGTCCTAGGTTTAGTCCCCAACCACCAGAAGCCAGAGCTGAGCAATGCTCTGGTAATAAATAAATAAATAAATAAATAAATAAATAAATAAATGTTATTTTAAAAAATGCCTTGAGAAACAAAAAAGAAAGAAGACGACAACACACACACACAAAGAGAGAGAGAGGAAGGGAGAGAGAGAGAGAGAGAGACCACAGCAGCACCTAGGTGGTGGGGTGCGTGTGGGCTCAAACCTACATGGTGCTCATGGCAAAGCAGGAACTTCCCCAGGTAAGTCATCTTGTCAGCTGTCTTCTTGAATTTTGTTTAAATTGCATAATAACAAACATATCCGTATTGTGAAAGAATCTGATAAGACAGAAGTAAAATGTGAAACGTCATGTCACTTCTCCCTGACCCCTTTCCCTTCCTAGTGGTAACCTCTCCTTTGTTTAAATCCATATAAGCACATATATAAAATACAGCTTCAAATGCATAGATAGAATATATATCTAAATCTTCTCTTTTTTTAACCATATAGTATTTCTCATTGATCTTTCCTTGTCAGTGCATATAGATAACTGTATTCTTTCTGTTATCCATGGCTTCTTAAAACATAGTATTAAAACTATTGTATATTGTTGGGTCCATTTTTATTCTTGTACTAAAATAGTGTTTTACTGACTCTCTCTCTCTCTCTTGCTTTCTATCCATCTAAACACTTTGAAGTATTTTTGATTGGCTGAACTTTTTATTTATTTATTTTGTGGTGCCAACCCCTCCCACATATGTGTTTCCACTGTTCTGAGGCCAGCATTTACACTTTTTAAAAATTTCAGGTAAAGAGAGAGGGAGAGGTAACAGACCACCTCTCCACCATCCAAGGATCTGCCTGCCATCCACGGTGCTCCCATGTGGTGTCAGGGCTCGAATCCAAAGTCTTGTGCTTGGCGAGGCATGTGCTCTGCCATGGAGCTATCTCCTGGTTTACAGAGGGAACTTTTAGACATGGAACTGAAGCTGTGGCTGGGTGAAAGAAATGTGCTTTAAAGTTTTAATAGACATTTCCATATCACCTTGCTGAAAATGTTCAGTAATTTGCATTCCCAGAGAATAGGTGTGAGAGTGTCCATTTCCACACATTAGGTATTTGTAAACTTTAACATCTTTGCTAACAGGATAATGGTATATAGATGAGCTCTTGATGGTTTAGTTTACTTTTCAAAGACACTTTCTGCTTAAGTGGTCCAAGTCACTGCAAGGGGAAATGAAGGGAATAGGCAGTAAATAGGGTTGGACTATGCATTTGAAAGAGTTGCCATTAGGTAACAAAAGGAAAAACTTTAGGCATACTGAAGATCAAATATATTTTCTTTTATTTGTGATAGACACAGAGAAATTGAGAAGGAAGTGGGAGATAAGGAGAAACAGAGAGAGACCCACAGTGCTACTTTACTGCTTATAAACCTTCCCCCCTGCAAGTGGGGACCATGGACTTGGACTTGGGTTCTTGCACCTGTAATGTGTGCTCCTTAATGAGTGCACCACTGCCTGGCCCCTCAAATATACTTTTAAAAACCTTGGAAAGAACGTGGAGAGAGAGGTGTATCTGGGTAGTCCATGAAGGTGTGTCATAAAAATGGGTTCAAAAAGAGAGTCATTGAAAAGTGTTTTGTTTTGTTTTTAAAGATATGGATCCAGGCAGTGGTGCACCTGGTTGAGCACACATGCTATAGGGCTCAAGGATGCAGGTTCAAGCCCCCAGTCCTCAACTGTATAAGGGAATTTTCATGATCAGTGAAGTAGTGCTGTAGTGCTGTACCCCCCTCCCTCTCTCCCTCCCTCTTTCCCTGTCTCCCCTACCCTCTCAATTTCCCTCTGTTTCCAAAATAAGTAAATAAAATATTTAAATTTTAAAAAGTTAAAGAAAGTTGGTGGGGGAGATAATATGATGGCTATGCAAAGAAACTTTCATGCCTGAGGCTCCAAGGCCCCAGGTTCAATCTCCTCACACCACCTTAATCCAGAGCTGAGCATTGCTCTGACTAAAACAAACAAACAAGAAACACTGTTTTAATTGAGTACTAATCACTCTATACCTCTCAGAAAGGCTAAAATGAAAACCCCAATACTTGTGTGTGTGTGGGGGGTGGGCAGGGAGATAGCATAGTGGTTCTGCAAAAGACACTAAGCAGTGCAATGGTAGAGAAAGAAAGATAGATAGGTAGACAGACAGACAGACAAACAGATGATAGAGAGACAGGCTGACTGACTGAATACCAAGTACCAACAATGACATGGAGCCATAGAGCCTCTCGTTCATAACTCAGGATGGAGCAGCCCATCTGTCAAAGAGTGATTCTGTAGAGTGATATATGTCACTGCTTTGTGACTCAAATCTTCCCACTTCTGGGTACCTGACCTCAAGAAGTAAAAACTGAGGCCTCCACCTGATCCCTGAA
The DNA here is from genome assembly GCF_950295315.1 of Erinaceus europaeus. Classification (NCBI taxonomy): domain Eukaryota; kingdom Metazoa; phylum Chordata; class Mammalia; order Eulipotyphla; family Erinaceidae; genus Erinaceus; species Erinaceus europaeus. Next base: position 183,409,452 of record NC_080163.1, read on the forward strand.
AAGCTCTGTTCAACATGACCCTCAAGTGAAACAACCCCAGTGCCTTTCTTTCTTTTTTAAAAAAATGTTTTTATTTATTTATTATTGGATACAGAGAGAAATTGAGAGGGGGAGATAAAGACAGAGAGACAGAGGAATACCTGCAGCCCTGCTTCACTACTTGTGAAGCTTCCCCCTGCAGGTGGGGACCAGGGGCTTTAACCTGTGTCCTTGTGCACTGTAATGTGTGCTCTCAACCAGGTGCACCACCACCTGGCCCCTCCTCAGTGCCTTTCTGCAGGCATGTGGCCAGGCTCCCTAGGGCAGTCACACAATGGAACAAACCACTCAGCAGTGAAAGGAGGTAGACTCCTTCCCAGTAACTGGGGTCAATTGCAGACACTGTGAAGCCAGGCCCCAAAGGTGAGAGATTGTATGATTCCATTTACATAACACACTGGAAAGGTCTTTCAGGAAAGATAAAGAACAGGATCTATGGTGGCCAGCGGTTAGGGGCAAGGGGAAGATGTGACTGTGACTGTTCTTTATCTTGATCGTAGTGGTGGTTACAGGAACCTATGTTTGTCACAATTCATAGAACTGTTCCATTCTTTTCTGGAAAAGTGTATTTTTATTACACAATCATTTGAAAAAGGAAAAAGAAAAGTAGACCTTTAAAAAGAGAAGCGTCAGGGTCTTTGAGTTCCGGGACCCAGATATGTACGTGTGCGTGTGCGTGTGCGTGTGCGTGTGTGTGTGTGCCTCCTGACATCACCTAGCTGTTGGATTCTGACACAATCTATCCAGGTCAGCATCAGATCCTACAGGTGAAGGGCTCAGGCCTACAAAGTCTCCTGCCCCTTCAGACACCCAGGCAATAAGACCAGCTATTTGTATGCTACCAGCATAATTGCTGGGGCTTGGTGCCAGTACCAGGAATCCACCACTCCAGGCAGCCGTTTTTTTTTTTTTCCTTCTCCTCCTCCTCTTCCTCCCCCTCCTCCTCCTCCTTCTTATTCTTCTTTTCCTTCTATTATATTTGATAGGACAGAAAGAAATTGAGAGGGGAGGGGGAGATGGGGAGTAAGAGAGGTAGAGAAACTTGAAGGCCTGCTTCATTATTCATGAAATTCCTCCTACACACAGGTGTGGACCAGGGGCTTGAACCAGGATCCTTGTGCATGGTAACACACATGTTCTACCATCTGTGCCACTACCCAGCTCCAAAAGTTCTAATCTTCTAATCAAAGGTTACCAGTATCCAACAGCCCCCATCTTTAGGTGGGGTCCCCTATCAACATAACAAAACACAGTTGTGGGGACTCTTACCATTTAGGAAATCCCAAGGTTTCATGAGCTTTGTGTCAGAAACAGGGCTGAAAGCCAAACCTGTATTTATTTATTTGTTTGTTTGTTTTTAGGTAACACAATTCCCAGTCAGTACCCTTAGGATACTTGTCATTAACTTTTTTTTTTTTAATCACTGGGTAGAACTCCATTGCATAGCTGGATCACAGTTTTTTAAAAAGCTGTATTTTACTTATTTTGTTTTAATGATACAGGTACAGAGTAATAGAGACCAGGGCACCGCTCAGCTCTGGTTTATGTTGGTGCTGGGGATTGAGCCTGGGTCCTTGAAGCCTCAGGCATGAAAGTCTTTTTGCAGAACCACCATGCTGTCTCTCTGACCCTCCTAGAACACAGTTTCTAAATCCACTCTCTGGGCCATTTCCACTGTGTGGGGTACTGTGACTGAAGCTGCTATAAATATTTGCCTACAGTCTCACTGTAGACAAGGAGGTTCTTGACCTAACATCTAAGAGGACATCCCACAGTCCTAATATCAAAAACAATGTCTCTCCAAAGTACTGGTATGTTTTTACCTCACAGTACCTGTCTAGGTTCCTCATCCAGCAGACCTGGGTGGTGGTGGTGGTGATCTGCCTAGAAGAGAAACAACACAACCAAGCCCCCAACCAGTACCCAGCCAAGGCCCCCAACCAGTAACCACGCTTGCTGGCCTGTCTACTCAGTCCACTCTGCAACCAATTTTTCTGCCCACAAATTTTCTGGCTGGCTTCTAGGTTCCCAGCAAATAATATGATTGCTTCCCTCAGGATAAGCAAGCCAGGAGGTATTTTAATGGAGCTTCTAGGGTGTTAGGATGCTGAAAAGTTTGCTCTAAGCTTAGAGAACCATTAGAAAATGGTGAATAGGATGCGGAGAGAGGAGGGTCTGTCAGCAGCAAGCCCTTAATTGTGCGCATAGACTGTAAGTAGTAAATACACATTCTGAAGCTCATAGCTTCGCCTTCCTGTGGGCACCATGTGTTTTAGTGATTCCACTGATGAGGCGACTGGCTGGCCGGCTCTCTGAACTCCAGGAACTAGATCAAGTGCCCTCCCTCCCCCAGGGCATCTCTCCTGAGCCCCACTCACTCCTCAACCCTCTCTTGTTTCCATGGCAACCAGGATCCCATAATAAACACGGGGAATTTTTTTTTTAATCAGTTTAAGGATATCTTGCAGTGAAGACTAGCAGTCAGATGATATCTGACTTTAAAAGGGTCCAGTTCATAACACCCATTCAAAAAATGACTTTGCTATAAAAATGACATTTTAATCAAGATAAAAATGTTATCAGAAACAAATGATTGCTCCAACAAAACTACCTATTTTGCAATGATAGATTTGCCGAGCAAGCATTGACTCAAAATTGAAGAATATGTTCTAATTATACAAGTTAACTTAGGACAAGGCTAATAATGCCAGGGTTTAAAAGAAAAAACAGAAATTCATATTATTTATTCTTCTCCTATATGATATTTCACATACTCATTTTTTTTTTTGCCTCCAGGGTTATTGCTGGGGCTTGGTGTCTGCACTATGAATCTACTGCTCCTGTGGCCATTTTTTTTTTCATTTTTATTGGATAGGACAGAGAGAAATTTAGAGGGAAAGGTAAGATAGAGAGTGGGAGAGAAAGACACCTGCAGACCTGTTTCATCACTTGTGAAAGGACTCCCCTGCAGGCAGAGAGCCAGGGACTCAAACTAGGATCCCTGAGCAGGTCCTTGCCCTTCGTACTATGTGTGCTTAACCCGGTGTGCCTGACCCCCCTCATCTTTTCCTTATGCAAAAGACAATGACTTGGAAATTAGGGATAGGTTTTCTTTGTTGGTTTGTTTTATAGACAACAGAAATCTTATGCTGGGTGTGTGGTACAGGCAAAGTTGGTCCAATAAGACACAGAAGCAAGAGGCCAGGTGGTGGTGCACCCAATTGAGTGCATATGTTACCGTGTGCAAAGATCAAGGTTTGAACTCCAGGTCCTCACCTGCAGGAAGAGAAACTTCATGGGCTGTAAAGCAGTGTTGCAGGTGTTTCTCTGTCTCTCTCCCTCTCTGTCTTCTCCTGCCCTCTCAATTTCTCTCTGTCCTTTCTGGGGAAAAAACGTTCTAGAAGCAGAGGGATAAGATGTTCACAGGGGTGGGTAGATATTACCGTGTGGAAGGACCCAAGTTCGAGCCCCAGTTCCACACCTGCAGGGGGGAAGCTTCGTAAGCAATGAGGCAGGTCTGCAGGTGTCTATCTTCCCCTCTCTCCCCCTATCTCACCTCACCTCTCAATTTCTCTGTGTACTATCAAATAAAATGTAAAGGAAAAAAAAAGGACAGTGGCTGCTGGGAGTGGTGGATTTGTAGTGCCAGCACTGAGCCCCAACAACATCCTTGAAGGCAGTAGACAAATTTTTTAAAATGACATTCACTAGGTCAAAGATAATCAACATTTGGAAGTTTACCATCACCACAAGAGAAAATATATGCCTGGATATTAGTAAAGGTGACCAAATTCATCTTAGAAAACTTAAATAATAAGTCTCTTTGGATGCAAGAAAGGAAAATATCTAAATCATAATCTAGTGTTCTTTTTCTTACCACTGCTTAGAAGTCTTCAATACTGCAAAGCCTCCAATTATTATGCATTGTGGGACAGACACTTTTCCTTGCTTATATCTCTTAAATAAAATAAAGCTTAAAAAGAAATTTTAAAAGAAAGGAAAAAATGATCCCACTCATGGCACTGTGACTGGGGAGGTGGTTCAGCAGCTCTGTTTTCTTGATTGAAATCTCCTTTGTGAGTGAAAGATGTGCTGGTGTCTTGGTGCCAGAACTACTAACCAGAACCCCCCCTGAGGAATGGGAAGACAGCATGATGGTTCTGCAAAAGACTTTCATAAAACAGAGCTGAGCAGTGCTATGGTCCCCAAATGGCTTGCACAGCTCCATCACATAAAAACCCAAACCCCCTCACATAAAAACCCAAACTAAAAAGCAGAGGGCAGCTCCTCACACATTTCTCTCTTCTAGTATAGAGAAAGCCCTTTTCTAGGGACCTGCAGTGCCCCCACCCAACCTTCCTTTCTCCTCCCTTATAATCTGAGACTTGATGTGTGGCCTGGGATCTATGGCAGGAAGGAATTTAGTCCATTCTACTTCCTGTTTTTCTGGGCTGAGCTGTCCTAGGTTTTGGTGAAGGGGGAGCCTTCCTTCTAGGAGGGAAAAACTCCTTCTGTTTCCTGGCCACCAACTGGTTCTTTTTGTAAACACATACCAACAATGATTTCTTTTTTTTTTTAAGTTTTTTTTTTAATATTTATTTTATTTATTTTTTCCCTTTTGTTGCCCTTGTTGTTTTATTGTTGTAGTTATTATTGTTGTTGTTGTTGGATAGGACAGAGAGAAATGGAGAGAGGGAGGGGAAGGGAAGACAGAGAGGAGGAGAGAAAGATAGACACCTGCAGACCTGCTTCACCGCCTGTGAAGTGACTCCCCTGCAGGTGGGGAGCCAGGGTTCGAACCGGGATCCTTATGCCGGTCTTTGTGCTTTGCGCCACCTGCGCTTAGCCCGCTGTACTACAGCCCGACTCCCCCAACAATGATTTCTACACATTAACAAAAACATATTGACGGAAGTCAGGTGCAGCGGGTTAAGTGCATGTGACGCCAAGCACAAGGACCAGCATAAGAATCCTGGTTCAAGCCGCCGGCTCCCCACCTGCAGGGGAGTCACTTCACAGGCGGTGAAGCAGGTCTGCAGGTATCTCTCTTTCTCTCCCCCCTTTCTGTCTTCCCCTCCTCTCTCCATTTCTCTCTGTCCTGTCCAACAATGATGACATCAATAACAACAACAATAACTACAACAATAAAACAACAAGGGCAACAAAAGGGAATAAATAGGTATTTTATAAAAGAAAAAAAAACCTTGCTGAGACACCTTGTTCTTCTCTTCTTGGATTTGGAACCAGGTCACTGTGGAACCTTTGACTGTCAATCACCCTACATAGGACAAGGTCACCATGGTTACCATGAGGACTGACCCTTCCCTTTCCTGGTTTGGAAGGTTTTTCTTTTCTTTTTTAAAAAACTGTATTTATTTATTATTGGATAGAGATAGAAATTGAGAGGAGAAGAACTAGAGAGGGAGACACCTGAAGTCCTGCTTCACCACTCGGGAAACTTTCCCTCCTGCAGATGGAGACCAGGGGCTTGAACCCTGGTCCTTGAGCACTGTAGTGTGTGTGCTTAACCAGGTGCGCCACCACCTGGCCCCAATTTTTTTTTGGTTTTCTATCAAGTTTGTCACTGGAATTCAGTGTGTGCTCAATTCTACTACTTGGAGAGTCCAGTTTTTTTTTTCCTTTCCTTTCTTTCCTTTTTATTTTTATGATGGAGACAGAGAAATAGAGATTGGGAGATAAATAGGAAGAGAAAGAGAGACACCTGCAGCACTGCTCCACTGCTCAAGACACTTCCCACCTGTAGGTGAGGACTGAGGGCTTGAACCCTGGTCTTCGTACATGGTATTGTGCACATTCTACCAGATGTACCACCACCCAGCTCCTGGTTTGGAAGCTTTTATGTGATGACATAATGCACTTCTTCTTTTTTTTTAATGACTTTCTTTTTTTAAAATTATTGATTTATTCCCTTTTGTTGTCCTTGTTGTTTTTTATTGTTGTAGTTGTTGTTGTTATTTATGTCATTGTTGTTGGATAGGACTGAGAGAAATGGAGAGAGGAGGGGAAGACAGAGAGGGGGAGAGAAAGAGAGACACCTGCAGACCTGCTTCACTGCTTGTGAAGTGACTCCCCTGCAGGTGGGGAGCTGGGGGTTCGAACCAGGATCCTTATGCCAGTCCTTGTGCTTGGCGCCACGTGCGCTTATCCCACTGGGCCACCGCCTAATTCTCGACATGATGCACTTCTATCCCTTGGGCTGAGGGATCTGTAGCAAAGGGTGACTGATTTGTCTGTGGCCTTCTAGTCTACATCCAGTGAAACCACCCCCTTGAGCAGCCTGGGAGGTGGCATAGTGAGTAAAGCACTGCGCTCTCAAGCATGGGGCCCTGAGTTTTTTTTTTTTTTAATTTTGTATTATCTTTATTTATTGGATCGAGACAGCCAGAAATCAAGAGGGGTGGGAGAGATAGAGAGGGAGAGAGACAGAGAGACACCTGAAGCCCTGCTTCACCACTTGTGAAGCTTTCCCCCTGCAGGTGGGAACCGGGGCCTTGAACCTGGGTCCTTGCGCACTTTACTGTGAGCACTAAATCAGGTGTGCCACCACCCGGCCCCCAGGGGCCCTGAGTTCTATTCCTAGCACTGCATGTACCAGAGTGATAATTGGATTCTCTCTCATATAAATAAATAAATCAAATCTTGGGGAGGGGGAGAAAAGAATAGAAAAAAAAAGAGATTACCCCATTGAGAACACATTCTGGCTTCACTTCCTCTCCTCTAGCTTATCCCTTAAGGGTGGAGGGCTCCATCCATGCCTGATCTCACATCCATCAGAGTTTGCAGGTTTCCCTTCTCTTGTCCCCTGTCTCTGGGCTGAAATCCCAGCATCCCCTTCTCCAGAGCACAGCAGCCCCTGGGTGGTGACCTTGTGTCTGGGTTCACAGAACTGCACAAAAGGGAAGTCAACAGGCTTTCTGTGGGTGTTGCAAAGCTGTAGGAGCCAGAACTACCTGTGTTACTTGGGGATTTTTATTTTATTTTATTTTTAAGCAGAGGTTGTATCAGAGAGAGGAAGGTAAAAAGCTGATTGATGCTGTTAGGGAGGTAGTGCAATGGATAAAGCACTGGAATTTCAAGCATGAGGTCCTGAGTTCAGTCATGTACCAGAGTGACATCTCGTTCTTTCTCTCTCTCCTCCTAACTTTCTCATGAATAAATTAAATTTTTTTTAAAAAAAGTTAAGTGCTTTCTTTCTCTACCTAAACTCCTCTCACCTGGAATCTATGGCCAACTGTCTTTCTACTTTTTTTTTCTTTTTCTTTTTCTTTTTCTTTTAATTTTTTATTATCTTTATTTATTTATTTATTTATTAGATAGAAACAGCCAGAAATTGAGAAGGAAGGGGGTGATAGAGAGGGAGAGAGATAGAGAGATACCTGCAACACTGCTTCACCACTCGTTAAGCTTCTCCCTTGCAGGTGGGGACCGGGGGCTTGAACCCGGGTCCTTGCGCACTATAACACATGCACTTAACCAGGTGCGCCACCACCCGGCCCCTACTTTTTTTTTTTTTTTTAAATCATTGGCTCCAGGCTGACTTTTTCAAATAATAAAAGAAAGAGACAGAGATGATGAAAGAGAACACAGTACGATACTTCCTCCAGTGTTTGGGGGTCAGGTTTGAAGCTGGGTAGTGAACATGACAAAGCAGAGCACTATTCAAGGAGCTCTTTTGGTGGCCCATAATAATAATAATAATATTAACAGTGATAATAATAATTAATAATGGAGAAGGATAAAGAGAAGAAGGAGGAGGACAAGGTGGTGGTACCAGGGATTGAACCTCCCACACAGGACACTAAGACATTTTATTCCAACAACCCAGTTCCTGCCAGTCTGTGATCTGTGATTGTAGGAAACAAATTGTCTCAGCCATAGACTTCTTAACTCACAAAACTAGTTTTTAAAAGTGGATAGGGGTCTGGGACTTGAAAAAGTGGCCCTACATCCCCCAGTGCTTCAGATGAAAGTCTATCTTTATCTTTACTTGTATTTTCCTGAGATATAGGGTCTCGAGTCTGCATCGCAGCTGGAGCCTGAACTTGAGCCCTTGCTTTTCACAGGTCCCTGCTTTGCAACCTCAACCTCACCCAGAAGTGGCCCTCTCTAGATCCACCAAGATCCCCCCATTTCTTTCTTTTATTTTCCTTCTCCTCCTCTTCCTTCTCCTCCTCCTCTTATTTTAGACAGAGATGGAGAGGGGGAGAGAGAGAGAACAGCACGAAGCTTCATCCAATGCAGTAGGGGCCAGGCTTGAACGTGGGCTGCATACACGGCAAAGCAAAACATCATCCTAGGAAGCTATTTCACCAACCCCCATCTCTTCTTTATGAGACACCCCACCCTTCCTCTGGGGTGTGATCTTCTTTGCTCCAGCAAGATAATAAACAGAACTAGCTATGTGGTTCCTTCCAAGCCCTGCCAAGGCAACTGTAAGTCAGCATTGTATGGGGGGGGGGAGGGGGTTACTTCTGACCAAGACAGGGTTTTAGAATAGTGGTGTTGTTGAGGTGTCTCCTGGCTTCTCACAGCACCCTGAAACTACAGAAAGCTAACAGGAATGTGGGTGTTGGCTGGCTGATCAGAACAGCCTGCCTGCCCCACCCCAGCCAGGTGTCTCCATTCCTGGTGAAGAGATGGGTCAACAGGGTAGGAGAGCACAGCAGATGCCACCTGCTTCCTCCTTCCTCACACACACACACACAGGCACACAAAACACAGGCACCATAGGGAGTGATACACATGCCTGCCTGCTCCTCTTAGTTTGTCAGTAAAAAAAAAAAAAAAATCCTCAAAACGTGAAAATTAAATAAATAAACTGAACTAGGTGGGACTACAGTTTGTGACACCTTTGTCATTTTTAAAAGATATTTCTTATTTATTTATAAAAAGGAAACATTGAGAAAATCATAGGGTAAGAGGGATACAACTCCACACAATTCCTACCACCAGATCTCCATATCCCATCCCCTCCCTTGATAGCTTTCCTATTCTTTAACCCTCTGGGAGTATGGACCCAAGGTCATTGTGGGATGCAGAAGGTGGAAGGTCTGGCTTCTGTAATTGCTTCCCCGCTGAACATGGGTGTTGACAGGTCGATCCATACTCCCAGCCTGCTTCTCTCTTTCCCTAGTAGGGTGGGGCTCTGGGGAAGCAGAGCTCCAGGACATATTAGTGGGGTTGTCTGTCCAGGGAAGTCTGGATGGCATCATGGTAGTATCTGGAACCTGTTGGCTGAAAAGAGAGTTAACATACACGGCCAAACAAATTGTTAATCAATCATGAACTTAAAGGCTAGAATAGTGCAGATGAAGAGTTGGGAGGTACTCCATTTTGTAGCTAGCTAGTAGGCATATTTTAGTTATATTCCAAAGGGCCTGTGGCTATACCAGTTTTTTTTTTATTTCTTCATTTATTAATGAGAAGGAGAACCAGAGAAACACCTGTGGCACCTGTGATACCAGGGATCAAACTTGGGGCTTCAAGCTTGAAAGTCCAGTGATTTTTAAAAATTATTTATTTATTTATTATTGGATAGAGACAGAGAGAAATTGAGAGGGAATGGAGAGATAGAAAAAGAGAGAGACACCTTCAGCCCTACTTCACCACTTGTGAAGCTTTGCTCCTGCAGGTGTGGACCAGGGGCTTGAACCTGGGCCCTTGTGCACTGCAATGTGAGCACTTAAGCAGGTACACTACTGCCTGGGCCCTGAGAGTCCAGTGATTTATCTACCACACCACCTCCCAGGCCACTGGAGACTTTTGTTTGGCCACTCAATGAGATGAGACTTTTCTTGGTTCATGAGTTCTTAGCAGGGACAATACTAACCCACAAAGAGGTGAAATTAGTTATAGAGGAGTTAACTCTCTCTCTCTGTATATATATATATTTATATATATGGGCTGGAGAGACAGCAATAGCAGTAGATCATAGGACTTGCATTCAAGAGATCCCAAGTTTGATGCCTGACACTAGCAAGAACCAGACTGGTGCCCTGGTTAGAAACAACAACTATAATATAATAATAAGGGGCAAGTGCTGACACATCTGGTTGAGCACACATGTTATCCTTTGTGAGGATCTGGGTTCCAGTTCCTAATCCCTACCTGCAGGTAAGAAGCTTCACAAGTGGTAAAGTAGTGCTTCCGTTCTCTCTACCTCCCCCTTCCCTCTTGATTTCTGTTTCTATCTAATAAAGAGATATAAAAAGAAAATAATAATACACACACACACACACACACACACACACACACACACACACACACACAAAGAACTTACAATGGTTTGTAGCCTTCCAGAGAGACAGAACACATAAATATACAGAGTATGCCCAGTAGAGCATATATGTTACCATGTACAAGGACTTAGGTTCAAGCCCCTGGTCTCCACCTATAGAGAAGAAATTTCACAACAGCAAAGCAATGTCTTAGGTGTCTTTCTGTCTCTCTCCCCTCTCTATCTCCTCCCTTTCAACTTCTCTTTACCTCATCAAATAAAAATAAAGTTAAAAAAAAAAATTAAAGGAACCAGGCAGTGGCATACCTGGTAAAGTGTACATGTTACCTAACTTGGAGGAAAGTGCAATGTATCCTTGTGATTACACACACACACACACACACACACACATACACACACACACACACACACACACACTAACTCAGGGTGGGGGAGATATAGCATAATGGTTAGGCAAAGGTAATCTGATGTTTGAGGCTCTAAAGGCCCCAAGTTCAATCCTCCACACCACTATAAGCCAGAGCTGAGCAGTGCTCTAGTGGTAATAATAATAATAATAATATGCAAGGACCCAGGTTCAAGCTCCTGGTTCCTACCTGCTGAGGGAATCTTCATGAATGGTGAAGCAGAATTGCAGGTGTCTTTCTCTTTCTCTCTTCATCTATCTCTATCTCCCTCTCCTTTCTCAATTTCGTCTCTAAAAATAGACAAATAAAATATTTTTAAAAGTTTTAAAAATCCTGTAAATCATCATTTCATCAAATAAAGTGATATTGGAATTGGGGGGGAAGTAGTCTGTCTATATGATAAAGTGTCACGGATAAGAAGTGGAAGGTGCTGAGTGGGGAAGTCTCTAGAAAGGCTGGCTGAGAGGACCATGTCACTGACACGCTGCAGAGACAGTGCTGCCTCGCATCTTGAGGATGGTGGTGCCTGAGATGCAGCTGCCTCGTCTGCTGACACTTTTGCAGTAAGGACTGAATTCTTCTGACCTCTGTCTTGGGAGACTCAAGCCAGATTGACCTCTGCCATTGCTCCCAGGCTGTCTGTCTACTTCTGCCTGGCTCAAGCCAGTGTGCTCCATCTGACAGTCACAGTAGACCAGTATCATTTCCCCTGCTCACAAGGACTTAGAAGGCAGCCCCTAAAGGTAGACTCCGCTTCCTGAGTGATCCTTTTTTTAGCTTCTAAGAGGAAGATGTGGAAGCCTACATTGTTTCCCTCACTACCATCAGTTTGTCCTCCCAGCTTCCAGGGAGCTTCTATTTCCCTGCCCCAGCCTTTTGCTGATACAGATGAAAGGGTGGGGGGAAGGTCCTGGGGGGTTACAGGGGCAGCCAAGCCAGAGAAGCTGCCTCTTCTCTCTTTGTTTTTTAAAGAAAATCTTATTTATCTCTTTATTTATTGGATAGATACAAAGAGAAATCAATAGAAGAGGGAAACAGAGAGAAAGGGAGAGAGGATGAGAAACACTTGTAGCACTGCTCCACTACTCGTGAAGCTTTCCCCCTGTAGGTGGGGACCTGGGACTTGACCCCAAGCTTTTGCTCATTGTAGCATGTTTGCTTTGCCAGGTAAAGCAGGTAAAACCACTGCCAAACTCCAAAGTTCCCTTTTTTTTCTTCCAAAGCATTTATTTATTTATTTATGAGAGAGATCAAGAGAATCAAAGGACATTCCATTTCAGAGATCAAACTCAGGACCCCATGCTTGCAAGTTCAGTGCTCTGCTCACTGTGATGCTTCCTGGCCTGTGACATTGCCTTATTGTTTGTTATGTCAAACTCCTCTTCTTCCTGGCTCTCTCTACTGTGGTATATTCAGCTCTTCTTTGTCCTCGGTAATTTTTGTTAGTTCTGGAGTGGCAGGAATCCACATTACTTTTGTTCCCTTCTGAAATCAGGTGGCCTGTGTGTGCATTAGTTTCTTTCTTATTTTTTAAAAGATATTTACTTATTTACTATCAGAGAGAGAGAGAGATTGAGGGAGGAGGGAAGGGGGCAGTTGGAGCCCTGTCAGCTCTGGTAGAAGGTGGTGCTAGGGACTGAACTGGGCCTCAGGCAGGCAAGTTGTTGCTCTCTCTCACAGGCTGAGCTCTCTTCCCAGCCTATTTGTGGCAATTTCTTAGCCAAGTCTCAGTTCTATGGGCCTTGGGACAGGTGAATGAACCATGGGACAGAGAGACAGCTTGCACAGTGACAATGTCTCTGTCCTTCCACCTGAAATTCAACCCCCACCCCACTTACCTGCTGCCAACCCCCCAATATTTCAGCCACTTTAGTCCGGGGAAGAAAAGAAAGGCTATAGGCATTGTTCTCAGAATCCCAGAGTTCTGAGCCTGGCTGCCCCCACACAGCAGGTACACAAATAAGTGTTTCTCACTAAAGTTGACTGAGTGCAAACAGGTAGCATCATTGCTCTGGCTGCCTGGTGGGGAGACGAGGCCCAGCTTAAGCAGACCTGTGTGGAGAATGAAAACCTTTGAAATGACCTCATTGTCATTAAAAACAGCTCTGAAGAATGTCTATCTTTGGGGCCACCTGAATTCATCCGCGCTGATTTTCTGGGGAAATCTTCTTCCTGGGAAGTGGTGTGCCAGCCCAGATGGCAGATCTGCTTTGCATCTAGTTCTGCTTCTCCATGTGGCCTGTTTACTTCTGTCCTGGTGACTGAGCACAGTGGGTGACCCTCAGATAGTACAGCTCAGCAGAGGAGCTGATTCCAGGTGGCTCAGCTGGTTCCAGCTCCTCATCCTACCTCTTTCACTTACAGCCTCTTGGGAAGACCCATCATCTACACTGGGAATAATGTTAACACTGGTTACTGAGAGAATGAGAAAGACACTATGCCAGGACAAAGGCCTTAAGATAGTGTAGGTGGGACCAGAGAGATAGCACCAAGAACAGTGCGACAGACAATCATGCCTGAGGCTCTGAGTTCCCAAGTTCAATCCTCAGCATTACCATGAGCCAGAACTTGGTAGTGGAAGAAAAAGGAAGGAAGGAATGAAAGAAGGAAGGAAGGAAGGAAGGAAGGAAGGAAGAAAAGAAGGCTTGTTGAGAAGATAACTTAATGGTTATGCAAGAGACTTTCAGGCCTGACGTACCAAAAGTCCTATGATCAATCCCCAGCACCACCATATACCAGACTGAACAGGGCTCTAGTAAAATAAAACAAAATAGAATAAATAATAAATAGTTAAATAAAAATATAAAATAATTATAAAATAAATTCAATAAAAATAAAGAGAGAAAAAGAAGGAAAGAAAGGAAGGGAGAAAAAATAGTTTAGCAGTTCTTCTTGGTCCTCCTACCCAGTATTCTCCCAGATATGAAAGAGAAAGAAAGAAAGAAAGAAAGAAGAGCAGGTTCAGCTGTTCTTGGTCCTCCTACCAGCCCCCCTGGACAGGTAGCACTCTACTGTGGGACTCTCTCCCCTCAGAACCCAGGTGTCTTCTGTCCCCCTCCCCTCACCCATCCCACCTCCTTATGTCACCATGAGAAAAGCACAGAATGAGAAAGGACCATTTGCTTTTGCTCACTTCACTTCAGTTTATTGAAGTGATTCTTCTGTTGTTCTTCATAAATGTTGCTGAACAGCTGAAGCTGTTGAATAGTGGAAACTTCTTGCAAAAGTCCTTGTGAGAGCAGGCTGCTCCCTCACACCTGAAGTCCTGTGTCACCTCTGCCCCTGGCCTCCCAGGCCAGCCACTCTCGGGCTGTGCCCTGAGACCCTGAGAGAGCTTCTTACAACTCTTCTCTGCCTCAGAAAAGCACAGGAGTGGTTCTGCCATGGGACACATTTCCTCTAAAGTTATCTCTCCCCTTGGCTATGGCCCAGCTGGAAACCATATTGTGTGTGGAGTGGGGGGAGGGGAGGAAGGGCAATGTGATGAGATTAACTTTGGGGCTTAGATGACAACACCCTGAGGAAAGCTGGGCATACTTTCCAGATGATCCCCCCTGACCCTTTCAGTCTTGAGGGAGGCACTGACCTGGCCTCTCACTGCCCCACAGCCCCCCTATACCCCTAAGCTGCCCTGCTCCTGGACCTTCCTATCCCTCTCCATGGTCTCCTCCAGTTTCTCACTGTTTGTCTGCCTCCAGAGGCCCCAGGCCTCCACTAGCCTCTTCAGCTGCTCTCGAACATCAGTCTGGAAACCAGAGGAGGAGAAGTAGTAGACGAGAGGGTCGACGCAGGAGTTCAGGGTGCTGAGGAGCAGCACATAGCTTCTCCACATTGGGCTTTGGTTCTGGACATAGCCCACAACGTGGGATGCATTGTAGGGCCCAAACAGGACCAGGAAGTTAAGCAGCGTGGCAGCCACCAGCCCTGCCACCCTCCTCTGCCTGTGGCGGCTGACACCCCGACTGAGCAGGCACAGCAGACGGCTGTAGCAGTAGCTGGTGATGAGCAGGGGCACCCCAAAAAGGACCACCGCCAACTCCAGCCGGACGGGCAGGAGAATGGCCAGCTGGTCCTTCCGGAACTCTAGGTAGCAGGTGTTATTGGTACTCTTGCTGTGGGCATTGTCCCCTGAATATTCAATGAAGTAGACCACACTGCAGTGTGCCCCGGCCAGGATCCAGCAGGCCACACAGACCAGCCCCGCCTGCCCCAGCCTGGGCCGCGTCTTGTACCACAGCGGGTAAGCCACGCTCAGAAATCGCTCGATGCTCACGGCCGCAAGTGACAGGGAGGTGAGGTAGACAGTGGTGAAGAAGAGGAAGCCAGAGAGGGGGCAGAAAGCAAAGGGCAGGGGCCAGCGCATGCCGTTGGCCGCCTCCACCATGCGGAAGGGCAGGAAGAGCAGCATCAGCAGGTCGGAGAGGGTGAGGTTGAGCAGGAGCACGTCCACGGCCACTGGGCGGCGCTGCAGCCTGCCCACGAAGGTCACCAGGGCCAGCAGGTTGAGGGGCAGCCCCACCAGGAAGGCCAAGAGGTACACGGAGAAGGAGAGCCAGTGATTCCCGGAGAAGAAGGACGGATCCTGGCTTGTGTCCAGGGCCATGACTGCTGGCAGAAAGAGAGACAGAGAGATGTCACTGTGAGTGGAGATCTCCCACCAGCACATCTCAGCTGTCAGCAGGGGACAACATCACCCTCAGGACCCCCTCGTGCCACCTGATGTTTCCCCAGCAGGGCCATCCTGCTTGCCTCTTTTGCCTTCCTTCATAGAGCAAGCGCTAAGGTGCCCTTCATCCCACCATAAAGGTCCCCACTCACCTCCTTGTCCACTCACCTCCTTGTCTAAAAGCCCAGTGTCCTGTCACTTAGAGCATTTCCTCCTCCAGAGTTTACCTAGCAGAAGCAATAGTGTCCTGGTAGTGTTTATGATGTCACTCAGCCTCCACCAACAACAAAAGAGGCCTTGAAATGGATTACCTCCACTGCCTCCATATGCAAAACCAGGAGCAAATTCCAGGACTGCTTGACCCACTGGGCAACCTCTGCTGGAGATTCAGATCCAGCCTTTTGAGATACCTCTTCTGCTCCCTCATCCTCCCCTGGAGTCTCATCTGCTCCCCTAGAATGACTCTGAGCCCCTTTGATTTGAACAGGTGGTAATTGTCACTTCCAGTTCATAGGGCTGCGTTGTAGACTAAAGAGTTACTACCTGTCCCAGGGCTTAATCTGTGCATTTACTCACATGTTTATAATGGCAACAAGGAACCATTTCTCCTGGGCTGGAGACATAGCATGTGGCTATGCTAGAGACTTTCATGCCTTCATTCTGAGGTCCCAGTTTCAAAATTCTGAATCATCATTAAGTCAGAGCTGAGTAGTGCTCTAGTTGGCCTATTATTGTCTTTCTTTCTTTCTTTCTTTCTTTCTTTCTTTCTTTCTTTCTTTCTTTCCTTCCTTCCTTCCTTCCTTCTTTCCTTCTCTCTCTCTACATCTCTCTCATTAAAACAAATAAATAAAATCTTTTTTCTTAATTTATAATTTTTATTAGATAGAAAACAGAGAAACTGAGTGAGCTAAAAATCTTTAGATATATATATATCACTTCCCAGCCAACCAAGTAGCTATAACTCTCTCTCTCTCTCTCTCTACCTCTCCCTCTCCCTCTCCCTTTCCCTCTCTCTCCCTCTCTCTCTCTCCATATATATATGTCGGGATAAACAGTCCATTGCAGGGCTGGGGAGACAGCATAATGGCTATGCAAAAGACTCTCATGCCTGAGGGTATCGCTGGGGATAATATACATTGTGTAGCCACTTTGGGAAGCTGTTAGATTATTTTTTCAAAAGGTCAGCATAAACCGATCACAACTCATCTCCACACTAGGTCTCTACCTAAAATAAATGAAGACATGTTCAACATGAAGACCTGCCCAGAAAGGCTCAGTGTAGCATTAGTCATAATGGACCCAAAGTGGAAACATCACCTGCAGGCCATCAGCCAGAGAAGGGATAAGCCACAAAACAGAGCTTTATCATGAAATGCCATCTGGCAATTAAAAAGCATGAAATGTCCACATATAGTGTAATGTTAAGTGGAGCAGTGAGGTTTTTTCAGCATTGTTTAGATTATGCTACTTAAACTATTTAGTTATTTAAGCTATTGAAACAGCCCAAGTATCCATGGTGGATAACTAGATGAGATGAGAATTAGCCATTTGCAGCACTCAAGGGGATTGTGTGAAATGAAGTAAATTAGGAAAAAGGGGGGGCATGTAATTGATGATCTCACCTATGAAAGGACCCTTCATTCAGCCAAGTGCACATCTAAAGATGAGACGCTTTCCCCCAGTTGCCAAGATCCTGCCTCAGTGGGCTTCTTTTAAGTGTGGAAAGCTAGTGTTGATGAAATAGTTTACGTGGAGAGTGTGCTGTCTTTGCCATGTGTGGGACCTAGGTTCAAGCCCAATCCCCATAACGTTGAAGGAAGATTTGATGTTGTGGTCCTTTTTACACTTTCTTTTCCCTCCCTCCTCTGTTTATCTCTCCTTCCTTTCTCCCCCACTTCCCTCCCCTCTCCTTCCTTCCTTCCTTCCTTCCTTCCTTCCTTCCTTCCTTCCTTCCTTCCTCCCTCCCTCCCTCCCTCTTTCTTTCTTTCTTTCTTTCTTTCTTTCTTTCTTTCTTTCTTTCTTTCTTTCTTCCTTTCCACCAGGGTTATCAGTGGGGCTTGGTGCCTGCTCTACAAATCTACAATTCCTGGTTGCCATTTTCTCCTCCCTCCACCTTTTCTTTTCTCTCTTTTTCTTTTCTTTTATTTGATAAGACAGTGAGAAATGGAGGGAGGATATATACAGGGAAAGAAAGAGAGACAACTGCAGCAGTGCTTCAACACTCATGAAGCTGCCTCCCTGAAATCTGGAGATATGAGTGTTTTCATTCACAACACCCTCCCATGTTGATCATTTCATTTATTCTAATCTTGATGATGGATGTTAAAACCTCTTGGTTTCATATTCTGTGTCTCTCATCCTCTTTTCCTAATTTGCACCTCTTTTTAGAACCTATTAATTAGAAAAAAAAAAGTAACACCCACCACCTTTCCCTGATCCTCCTTCACCTTACCCCCCACCTCCTTCCTCTCCCCACCTCCACTTAACCTCAGATCTCCTATCACTGTCCACTGGGTTTTCTTATCTTGTCTACTCACTGGTTTTGTTTCCTGTGTTACACACATTGGTGAAATCCCAATACTTGTCTTTCCCCCTCTGAGTTATTTTGCTTTTTCTAATCTCAAGTTCTTTCTATTTGACTGCAAATGGCAAAGCTTCCTCTTCCTTTTTTGGCGACATGGTAACCAGTTGTTTTCATGTATGTATATAAAAAGGTGTGGCCCATTTCATGTGATACATATAACCATCCCCTGGTGAGGGCTTAATCTGTTTTCATATCTTAGATATTGTAAATCTTAGATATTATTGTAATAAACAACAAACACTGGGGTGGTTATGACTTTATTTATTTATTTGCAACCAGGGTTACTGCTGGAGTTGGGCTGTGTAAGACCATCCCACCAGTATCCTCTCCACCCTATTTTCCATTATTATTATTATTATTAGTTATTTAATTATTGGCAAGATTGTGGGATAAGAGGGGTATAATTCCATACAATTCCCACCAACAGAATTCTGTGGCTTTTTTTCCCTCTCTTGGTAGCTATAACTTTATGAGTTAATCCATTCATGTTTTGAGGAAGGCCCATACTTTTTCTAAAATGGTTGTCCCAATTTCTATTCTGACCAACAGTGAGTGCCCAAGGCTCCTTTTTTCTCCACACCCTTGATAGCATATGGTACTGTTTTCATTTACATTTTCCTAGTAATCAGTGGTCTTAAATCTTTCACTCATTTTTTAAAAATGGGGTTTGTTTTATGTTGTTGAGTTCCATAAATCCTTTGTAAACCCTGTATATAAGCGTTCATCAGTTGTATAATGTCTGAATATCTTCTCTTGTTCAGTAGAGTGTTTTTGTTCTACAAGTCTTTCCCAGGGGCCAGGCAGTGGCACACTGGTTAAGCCCATACATTACAAATACCTTCCTTCTCCTTCCCCCCTTCCTTCCTTCCTTCCTTCCTTCCTTCCTTCCTTCCCTCCTTCCCGGTGAAGACTGAACCTTATACATAGGCCTAAATTCTTCTTTGAAGTTTAGGTAAAAATCACTAATAAAGCCATCTGACTCTGGACTTTTTGTTTTTAGTGATATTATGAATACTGCTTCCATTTTCATACTTATGTTTGGTCTAATCAAATTTTCTCTTTCTTCATAGTTCAGTTGTATCAATAGTAGGTTGTATTTTGCCTAAACAAAAATGTGTCCATTTATTCTAGGCTGTCAATTTGGGGGCCAATAATTGTCCATAGTAGTCTCTTATGATCCTCTGCATTTCCATGTCATCTGTTGTAATTTCAACTCCTTCACTACTGATTCTACTTGAATATTCTCTCTTCTCTGTAAGCCTAGATAATAAAGGCTTCTCAATCTTGTTTATCATTTTTGAAAAGCCCACTGGTGGCTTCATGATTTTATATTTTGTGGGTTTATGTCGTTAATTTCCACTCTCATTTTTTATTATTTACTCTCTTCTCCTAACGTCTGGCTTTGTTGTTGTCTTCCCACTTGCCTTGAATTACATTCTTCATTTGAGAGGTTCTTGATGAAGACCCATATCTCTATTGACTTTCCTCTCAGTACCTTTTTTAAAAATTTCCTATAGGTAAAATTCCCTACTATTAATGCATTACTGCTGGCACTATTCTTTATTTTTATTTTTTATAAAAATTATCTTTTATTTATTCATTTATTGGATAGAGACAGAGAGAAATTGAAATGAAAGAGGGAGAGAGAGAGAGAGAGAGAGAGACCTGCAGTCCTGCAGGTGGGGACCAGTGGCTTGAACCTGGGTCCTTGTGCTCTGTAATGTGTGCAGTTAACCAGGTGTGTCACTGCCTGACCCCCTCTTTAGTTTTATTAATGACTGCTTTTATTTATTTTGGTGCTCTGTCATTTGGTGCATCTATAATAAGTATATTTTTGGGGGTTTGTTTTTCTTTTTTTTAGTATAATATTTTTTGTATTAAACTTTTCATCATTGTATAATATCCATATCTATCTCTTAATATTTTATTTTAATTAGAGAAAGATACAGAGAGAAAAATACAAAGAGAGAGAGAGTTACCAGAGGACTGCTCAGCTCTGGCTTATGGTGGTGTTGGGGATTGAACTTGGGACCTCTGAGCCTTAGGCATGAGTCTTTTGGATAACCATTGTGTCATCTTCCTAGTGCCCATGCCTATGATACCACTTTTAGATATAAATATATCTTTTTGCTGTTTCCTTAAAACATTTTAATGTGACACCTGGACCTAACATATATGTGACTTCTCTGTTGAGCAGCCTCTCTTAGTTAATTTTTTCATTCTTTTTTTTTTTTAAGAGAGAGATACAGGGAAAGGAGAAACATTACAACACTGTTCCACCAAACATGGACCTCTCTCAGTGCCATAATGCTCCCATGTGGTGCCAGGGCTCAAGCCTAGGGCCTTGTGCATAATAAGGCATGCACTCTACCTGCACGAGCTATCTCCGGAAGGTACTATAAAGCTCCTTAGGGACTCCTTAGGGGGGATCAGGCCGATGATCAGAGCTTCCTTAGCACCTTGCACAGATCACTGTTGGGGTCCAGCTCTCACTGTGGGCTCTGCAGCCTGAGTCTGTCCAGGGGAGTGACTAGAGTGGGGGGCCAGGGGCAGACAGGCAGAGAGCAATCTGGAAGCTGTGGGTTCTGATCACAGTTCTATTGAGCCATAGTCCCAATGGCAGCCACAGCCAGAGAATAGGAAAGAGGGTGCTTCTGAGGGTCTCTAGGTGCCACTTCTTTTTTTTTTCTTAGACTTTAAAATTTTTGTTTATTTACTTATTTGATAGAGACAGAAAGAAATCGAGAGGGAAGGAGTAGATAGAGTGGAAGAGAGATGAAGAGAGAGACACTTGCAGCCCTGATCACCACCTGTGAAGTTTCCCCTCTGCAGGTGGGGCCTGGGGGCTTGAACCTGGGTCCTTGAGCATTGTAACATATAACTCTACCAGATGCACCACCATCCAGCCACTTCTAAGAGACTACCTTGCTCTGTCAGATTTCTCTTTAAGGTTCTCATCCTGGGAGAGAGCTACCAGTGGGTGGGGGAGCTGTGTCTGGGAACTGTGAATAAGCTTTCCCCAGAAGCACAAGCTTCTGCCAGGATAGGATGGCTTGATGGATGGGCAAGGAGGCCCAGTGTTGGCCCCATTCAGTGTGGAACATCTGCCTCCAGTAACTCAGACACCAGGTGTAAAGAGGAGACTTACTTACCAGGGGGCCCAGGTAGACCTTGCTCAGCTCACAACAAACTCTATGAACAGGACCCTCCCTGAAGGCTTGTACTCAGGGCACATGGGCTCAAAATGCAGTCACTGCCTGGAACAAGGGCTGTACTTATTACCTCAGGTGCTGTCTGGTGGCCTCAGGCAGCCCCAGCAGCAGGGGGATGGGTGTTTCACCTGATAGCACTTGTGCTTGGTTGTTTCCTAGTAGTGTGGCATCTGCTGTCACCTGTGCCTGTCTGGTCCCTAGCACTCAGCCCTAGAGCCCTGTCCCCAGCATGTCACCACTCTCCAAAGGAGAGCCCCACTTCCACACCTGGTTCTATGTATTCCCAAATGCCAGATTCCCACTGTGGGCAGGAGCCCTTCAGTCTCCTAAGGCTCTGGGTGTAGCCTTCTGGTCCTGAGTCATGGCTGGTGGCTCACCAGGGGAAACAATGTCACTGCTTTCCCTTCCTTCTCCAGCACTGCTGGTTCCTCCTCTGTGGAGACACTGCTCCTGCTGATGTCTCATCTTTGTTTCATTTTAAACTTCAAGGGAATATTCCATTCTTATTTATTTATTTGCTTATTTATTTATTGGATAGAGACAGAGAGAAATCGATAGGGGAGGGGGAAATTCAGAGGGAAAGAGAAAGAGAGACACTTGCAGCACTGTTTTACCACTAATGAAACTTTCCCCTGCAGGTGGGAAGGAACCAGAAACCTTGAACCCAGGTCCTTGTACATTATAATATGTACCTGTACATTATAATATGTACCAGGTGCATAACTGCCCATCCCACCATTTACTTTTAAATCAGGAGTTGGAATGTTATTAATCTATGACTTTGTTGAAAAAGAGAGGTGACTGGCACTTTCTCCCATCCTGCTGGGTCCTCCTCTCAATAGCTCCAAGAACATACATTTGCTTTGTAGTAACCTGGCATCAATCACATTGAACAACTTTCATCATTATTTAAATGCCATATGGGGGTTGAACCCAGGACTTGTGCAGGTGCCATAAAGGTAAGGCGCCCTCCCCAGCCCAGTTCTTATTCTCAAGTTTTAGAAAGAAAGGAAATGGAAGAAGAGAGGCAAAAGCATTACCTAATTTTTTAATTTTAATTTAATTTTTTTTATCAGAGAACTGTTTAGTTCTGGCTTATGGAAGTGCTGGAGACTGAACCTGAGACCTCAGAGCCTCAAGCATGAAAGTTTTTTTCAAGATGACATCTTGCCTGGGAAGAGGCTGTCACAACCTAGAGTGAGCTTGCTTTGCATCCAGCTCTGTTTCTCGTTCAGGCCCATGGGGAGCAAGAGCAGTGGTAGCACACAGGACTTGCACAGGAGAAGGGGAGACCTCCAGTTCAATTTCCAGTGCCACTAACAGCTAACACAGAGCTGATCTCTGGTTAGAAACTACAACTAGCAAAATTGACAATAACAAGAAGAATAACTGTGTTATCTGCTAAAAGACAAAATGAAAACCATTAGGCTGCTTAAAAAAGTGATCCTGTGCCTGGGACCAGTGAGATAGCGCAACCAGGAGGCACCTGCTTCCCATGTGCACAACCCAGGTTTGAGCCCGGGACACATGACATGGAAATATTAACACATTGGAGAAACTTTAGTACTGTTCACAATCCCTCTCTCTCTCTCTCTCTCTCTCTCCCCCTCCCTCTCTCATTGGCCTGGAGTTATAAATCACTGGTGATAACTTTAAACATAAAAAAGGGGAGGGGGAAAAAGAAAAAAGAAAAAAAATCCAAGCAATGGTCCTAATCAAGTGATTTGTAAGTTTATGTACTAGGCACTGTGGGACTGTGGGTGACCCAAGATAAGTCAGCTCAGAAGAGGGCCTTAGAGTCAGCTGCTTCTGCCTTGATCACTTACAGCTGCGAGACATGCTTCACCTACAGTGGGAAGAGTGTTAGCACTGACTGAGGGGGACACCGTGTCAGGACAAAGGTCTTAAGGTAGTTCAGCTGTCTTTCTTGGTCCTCCTACCTACATGCTCTCTCAGTATCTAAGAAAGAAAAAGAGAGAGAGAGAGAGAGAGAGAAGGAAAGGGAAGGGCTGGAAAATTGTTCAGATTTTCTTAGGCCTCCTACCCAGCCCCTCTTCAGTATGTAGACACTCTAGTGTAGGGCTCTCTGCCCTCAGAGCCCAGGTGTCTTGTCTCCGGGGTCCCTCCCACCCCACTTCCCCCAGGTCATTTGAGAAAAATCATAGGATGAAGAAGGACCGTTCACTTTTGCTTGCTTCAGCCAGTTTATTAGTTGTTGAAGTGATTCTCCAGTCATTCTGCATTAATGTTTCTGATAATCTGAACATCGTCATTGTTGAGCATTTAAAATTTCCCACTAAAGTCTGCCCAAAAGCAAGCTGCTCGCTCACACCTGAAGTCTTGTGTCTGCCCAGCCCCTGACCTATGGGGCCAGTTCTCTCAGGGGACAGCTCTCCCTCTGTCTGGTCCCAGGTCACCAGGCTGTGCCCTCAGGCCCTGAATGAGGTTCTTTCAATTCTCACCCTCAGAAAAGTCCAAGAGTGGTGCTGCTGTGAGGCTGATTTGCCCCAAATTCCTCTCTCACTTTGACTATATTCCAGGTGGAAGCCATCCTGAGAGTGGAAGGGCAATGTGGTGGGATCAAGAGTGGGGCATTGATGCTGACCAGACAGCTCACTAGGTAGGGTGCCTGTATTGCCATGCATGTGCCCCAGGTGCTCTGCCCCCCTACTATATGGGAGGAGTTGCTATGGCAACAGAGGATGCTTTAGTACCATGGTGTCTCTCCCTCCCTCTGTCTCTTGCTCTCTCTTTCTAGAAAAAATGACCTGGAGTCATGAAATGGCACATGTGTGAGGTCCCAGTTAAAAACAAAAACAAAAATTCGGGACTTGGGTGGCACTTTGATAGACTGATCAGTCCCAGGCTGATCTCTGCCCCAGCCACTCCATGGTCATGTCAGTCTTGAGTCTTGAGGAAAGAGTTACCCAGGCCTCTCACTACCCTAGTTGGACAGCTCTTGTGTCCTCACCTCTTCGTCTGTCTTCTCCTTTAGTGTCACACTGTCCTTCTGATTCCAAAAGCCCCACCCCCCCACCAGCCTCCTCAGCTGTTCACGGACATCAGTCTGGAAGCCAGAGGAGGAGAAGTAGTAGACGAGAGGGTCGACGCAGGTGTTGAGGGTGCTGAGGAGCATCGCGTAGCTTCTCCAGCCCACGCTCCTGCCCTGGACGTAGCCCACAACATGGGACATGGCTAGTGGCCCAAAGCAGATGAGAAAGTTGAGCAGTGTGGCAGCCACCAACCCTGCCACCCTCCTCTGCCTGTGGCGGCTGACACCCTGGTTGAGCAGACACAGCAGACGGCTGTAGCAGTAGCTGGTGATGAGCAGGGGCACCCCAAAAAGGACCACTGCCATCTCGAGCCGGACGGGCAGGAGAATGGCCAGCTGGTCCTTCCGGAACTCTAGGTAGCAGGTGCCGTTTCTGCCTTGGCTGCGGGAGGAATCCCCGGAATATTCCATGAAGTAGACCAAGCTGCAGTGTGCCCCGGCCAGGATCCAGCAGGCCACACAGACCAGCCCCGCCTGCCCCGGCCTGGGCCGCGTCTTGTACCACAGCGGGTAAGCCACGCTCAGAAATCGCTCGATGCTCACGGCCGCAAGTGACAGGGAGGTGAGGTAGACAGTGGTGAAGAAGAGGAAGCCAGAGAGGGGGCAGAAAGCAAAGGGCAGGGGCCAGCGCATGCTGTTGGCCGCCTCCACCATGCGGAAGGGCAGGAAGAGCAGCATCAGCAGGTCGGAGAGGGTGAGGTTGAGCAGGAGCACGTCCACAGCCACCGGGCGGCGCTGCAGTCTGCCCACGAAGGTCACCAGGGCCAGCAGGTTGAGGGGCAGCCCCACCAGGAAGGCCAAGAGGTACACCAAGAAGGAGAGCCAGTGATTCCCAGAGGCAGGAGGCTGGTCCAGGCTCGTGTCCATGGTGATGACCGCTGGCTATAGGAGAGACAGAGAGATGTCACTGTGAGTGGAGATCTCCCACCAGCACATCTCAGCTCTTATCAGGAGACATCACCACCACCCTCAGGACTCCACTGTGCCACTGGATGCTACCCCAGAGAGGTCAGCCTCTACCTTCCAGTGGTGTGAACTCTATTTAAAAAAAATTAACAAATTATCCTTATTTATTTGGTAGAAACAGCCAGAAATCCCAAGGAAAGGGGGTGATAGAGAGGGAAAGAGACAGAGAGATGCCTGCAACACTGCTTCACCACTTGCGAAGCTTTCCCCTGCAGGTGGGGACCAGGGGCTCAAACCTCGGTCCTTATGCATTGTAACATGTGCACTCAACCGGGTGAGCCACCACCGGCCCTCTGGTGCAAACTCTCACTCACCCTCTCAGCCCGCACTAACCTTCTTGTCTGGCAACCCAGCGCACTGTCTCTCGGCACTCTGCAGGCTCCTCCAGGGGCAGCACTACCAGCTCTTTATCTAGCAAAGCCTATAAGGTCCCGATAGTGCCTGTGACATCATTGAATGTTGAGCAATAGTGCAGAAGCTGCCCTGAGCCCTGGTTGGTCCCAGTACTGCACCCTTATGCAAAATGAGGAAGAGTTCCCCAAGTGCACGCCTGCTCTAGCATGCAAAACGGGGGAGTGATTCCACGAATGCATGAGCTGCAGATAGAGGCTGGGTGGGGCCCATACAAGCAGACCTCCTTCTCACACTCTGGCCCTCAGCTAGATTGCATCAGCTCCCCCAGATCCAGCTCAGGTCTGCCTTGCCTTAAGGGCAAGAAACCAGCCATAGTCCAGGACTGCCTCAGCCCCAAACCTGCCCCCCACCCCAGGTCACTTGCTGACTCTGTGCTCCTCAACAAGTTACTTAAGTCTTTGCGTATTTCTGCTTTCTGGGCTGTGACATAGGGATGGTCCCAGCACCCAGCTCTTTGACCTGATGGACAAAGCAAAGCATGGCTGAAGTCAAATGAAACAAACACTGAGACTGGGAATGTCACCAGCCTTCCTTCTAGGACCACTGTTGCTAGTTATTCTATAGGATGTGAAGGTAAACTAGTCTGACCTTCAAATGACTTTGGACACCAGCAGAACCAAATTCACCCAACTCTGGACCAAAAAAAAAAGAAAAAAAAAATTTCAAACATCTGGGCTGGGGAGGTAGCATAATAGTTCTGCAAAAGACTTTCATACCTGAGGCTTTGAGGTCCCAGCACCGCCACAAGTCAGAGCTGAGCAGTGCTCTGTGCTCTATCTTTGTATCTTCCTCTCTCATTAAAACAAAACAAATAAAACATATAAAAAAACAGACTTCAAAAACCTAATGACTTAGTCCAAATCCAGACATCCATAAGTAGGAAGAGCCAACTACTTTCTTCTTCTTCTAGCGTTTGCCCTTCTTCCGTAGCCAGTCAACAGCGTCAGGTTGAGCCTGATGTAAAGTTTTGAGACCTCCTTTGAATCTGGAGAGGTGGCAGTCGTTGACTATGTGGGTCATAGTCTGTCTGTAGCTGCAGGGGCAGTTCGGGTCGTCTCTGGCTCCCCAGCGATGGAACATAGCGGCGCATAGCCAACTACTTTATATGGTCTAACTCCAAATCCCCTGCTCAGTTTGTGCCACTTCACTTTTTCCAAAAGTGCCATATTTTCCTTTTCCCTAGACATATATATATTCCCTTTTGCTGCTCTTGTTTTTTTATTGTAGTTATTACTGTTGTTGTTATTGATGTCATCATTGTTAGGACAGAGAGAAATGGAGAGAGGAGGGGAAGACAGAGAGGGGGAGAGAAAGACAGACACCTACAGACCAGCTTCACTGCTTGTGAAGCGACTCCCCTGCAGGTGGGGTGCTGGGGGCTTGAACCAGGATCCTTACACCAGTCCTTGCGCTTTGTGCCATGTGCATTTAACCTGCTGCGCTACTGCCAGACTCCCAACTTTTTTTTTTAAGAAGAAGAATCAAAGCAAAAGCAACCCCAGGATCAGGGAGGCAGATGTGAGCCTTGCCTTCTCTCTCCTGGCCAACAGCCTTCTCAATAAAATGTTTTCAGGCCAGCGAAACAGCTCACTTGGCTAGTGCGCTACTTTGCCATGTACTTGACCCAGGTTCAAGCTCAGCTTCTACCACATTGAAAGAAGCTTCAGTACTGTGGTCTTTTTCACTCTATTCCCACTTCTGCCTCTATCTAAAATAGTGATAGTAATAAATAATAATAATAATAATAATTGATAAATAAGATTTTTTTTCAACTTCCTAAGTCTGGTGCCATAGTTTTAGCTTCTCCACCAGCCAAGCAGCACAATTTTTCTCTGCAAGCTGTGATGTGTCTAATGTCTTGAACACTGTGATGAGCACATGCCATGTATGCTGAAGTACGCCAGTCATGCTGTGGGACGATGGGGAGGATGCTGACAGCAGCAACCTGTTAGTGGACATGTGACACATGGCAGACTGTGCCTCCTGAGGGCTGCACCACTGTGTCATGAAACCCTCGTACCTCATAGCGGGGAAGTGACCTGACCCAGGAGGTACAGCTTGTCAAGACTCCCCGCTCCCCCAGCCAGCCTCAGTCCAGCTCTAGAGATGGTTTGTATTTGTTGAATGTTGATGAGGCCCAATGAGTCATTGCACATGGAGTGGAAGGTATTAGGCCCCAAGGTCAGAGGGTGCCCAGTGTCGGCAAGGCTGCGGTGATTTGGGACGCCTTGTGCACTGCTCCGGAGAACAGGAAATGGTGCAGCCACTTTGGGGAGCTGTTGGGCAGTTTCTTTAAAACAAGGTTAACCTGGACCAGGCAACGGTGCACCCAGTTCAACGCACAAAGTAACATGTACAAGGACCCAGGTTCAAGACCCCGGTCCTCACCTGTGGTGGGGGACACTTCATGAGTAGTGAATCAGTGCTGCAGGTGTTTCTCTTTCTCCCTCTCTATTTCTCCATCCCCTCTCAATTTCTCTCTGTCCTATCAAATAAATTTTTTTAAAAAAAGAAAAGGAAAAAATGGCTGCCAGGAGCCATATGTTCATCACGCAGGCATCGAGCCCCAGCAATAACCCAAGTGGCAAGATAGATAGACACATACATACATACATACATACATACATACATACATACATACATACATACACAGAAGATAATCCATGGAGCCCAACTCCATGAGAAGTCTTTACTGCAGAGCAAAGAAAACATGTCCACACAAAGGACTGCTACAATAGCGTTAGTTACAGTAGTCAGTCTGAGAAGGAGTAAGCCAAGAGGTACACCCTTGCAATGAAATACTAGCCGGCCAATAACAGGAATAGATAGCCATGATTCCTGTGCACAGATGAATCCCATAAGCATGTCAAGTGAAAGAAGACAAGTAGGGAAACATTATGTGCTAGGTGTTTCTAGCTCTCTGAAATGTTCACAAAGGCAAATTTATAGGGACAAAGAGTAGGTTTGTATTTGCTTGCTTTTGGGTTTTTGATTTGTTTTGTTTTTTGTTTTAGACGGAGACAGCTAGGAAAAGAGAGAGAGAGAGAGACTGATTCTTCTTTCAATGCAGTGGGAGGACTGCTTGAACCTGAGTCTCACACATGACAAAGCAGTGCGCTATCCAGATGAGCAGGTGAGCTGTTTCTCCAGTCCTCTAAAGAGTAGATTATTGTCTGGGGTTAGGAAATGGAAACAGAACAGGAGAATCTTCTAAAAAGCTTGTGTTAATTTCAAGCCTCTGATCATTGAATTATGTGCTTAAAATACGTGTATCGCTTATATTTTTTTTAATTTTTTTTTATTTAAGAAAGGATTAATTAACAAAACCATAGGGTAGGAGGGGTACAACGCTTATATTTTTGTTGTCACTGGGGCTTCATTGTTCTGGGCTGAAATTTTTTCCTTTATATTTGATACAACAAAAAGAAATTGAGATGGGAGGGAGAGAGAGGAAGTGAGAGAAAGACAGCTTCAGACCTGCTTCACCACTTCTGAAGCTTCCCCCTGCAGTTAGGGAGCAAGGGTTCAAACCCAGATCCTTGCACATGGTAATGTATGTGCTTAACCAGGTGTGCCACCTCCTGGCCATTGGACTGATGTTTTCTTCTGAAAAGTTTTTTTTTTCCAGATAGAAAGAAACCAAGACACACACAGAAAGAGACAGATACACAGATACCACAGAACTGAAACTTTGACCATGCAACGGGGGCCCACGTGTGACAGCAGGTGAGCTATTTTGCCAGCACTGGGTGAACTTTATGATGTGTAAATTTTGTCTCAAATAAGTCAGTAAAGTTTAGAGGTGCACAAAATCTTCCCCCATGAGCCTGGGGCTTGGGGAATGAGTGGTGGGAGAGCCGTGGCAGATCGATGATGCTGAGGCAGAAGTGGTGGGGAGGCAGGGGCCTGTCAGTGCTTGGCTGTGACTTACAAGCACTGGGAGAGGACTTGGGACTCCAGATGCAGGGGATGAATCATGTTTGGGGGTGCCCCCAAAGGAACTGAAAGCTCCCTGTAGTGGAGGAGTCAATGGAAGAAATGACCCAACACCAAGGGGTGCTCGGTGCAATGAGAGAGAGCAACCCTGCAGCTGGGACAGGCCATGCAGCTTTCCCTGATAGTCCCAGTGTCATTGCTGTGCAGGGGGCAAACTCCAGTTTCCTTGGAGCCTGGGGTCAGTGACTGAACTTCTCTGGTCTGTCTGTATACTTACAAAAGACAGACCTAATGAAAATTTTCACAAAGTCAGGGTTAAACCTCCATTAGAAGAAAACTATATGGGAAGGAAGGGAGGGAGGGAGGAAAGAAGGAAGGAAGGAAGGAAGGAAGGAAGGAAGGAAGTAAAAGAAAGGAATAAAAGTACAATCAACAATATTAATACATTTTCCCATAATTGGGAGCTACTCTTGTCCCCAATCCAGCTTTCTCTCCCTTTTTCCAGCCATGACATCATCTCCCCAGACAATAACTTGGATCCACCTGTATATCAGATGTCAGGCTTAGGCAAAAACTAATAAAGTCATGGGCCTTTTGGAATACACCTAAAATAGACCTACTAGCTATTTCCAAAATGGAGACCCCAAATCTTCACCAGCAATATTCCAGCCTTTAGGTTCATGATCAAACAACAATTTGTATAGCTTTATATGTTAACTCTTTTTCAGCCACCAGGTTCCAGATGCTACCATGATGTCAACTGGACTTTCCTGGACAGATGATCCCACCAATGTGCCCTGGAGTTCCACTTCCTCAGAGCCCTTCCCCACTAGGGAAAGAGAGAGGCAGGCTGGGAGTATGGGTCGACCTGTCAATGGCCATGTTCAGCGGGGAAGCAATTACAGAAGCCAGACCTTCCACCTTCTGCATCCCACAATGACCCTGGGTCCATACTCCCACAGTGTTAACAGAATAGGAAAGCTATCAGGGCAGGGGGTGGGATATGGATTCTGGTGGTAGGAATTGTACCCCTCTTATCCTATGGTCTTGTCAGTGTTTCCATTTTATAAATAAATAATTTTTTTAAAAAAAAGGAAGGAAGAAAACTATCTGGGGCCAGATGATAGCTCATGTTGAGTGCACATGTCACCATGCTCAAGGATCAAGGTTCCTGGCCAGGCAACCATTCAGATTTTTTTAAAAAAAGTCATAGATTAACAATTAATAGATAGATAGATAGATAGATAGATAGATAGATAGATAGATACATAGAGGGAGAGAGAGAGTAATGGGGGGCTGGTGGTAGTGCACCTTATTAAGCGCACATGGTACAAAGTACAAGGACCTGTGCAAGGAAGGATTCCAGTTTGAGTACCCGGCTCCCCACCTGCAGGGGTCACTTCACAAGTGGTGAAGCAGGTATGCAGGTGTCTGCCTTTCTCTCCCCCTCTATTTTCCCCTCCTCTTTCAGTTTCTCTTGGTCCTATCCAACAATAACAACAAAATGGAAAAAATGGTCACAGGAACAGTGGATTCATAGTGCGGCCACTGAGCCCCAGCCATATTCCTGGAGGCAAAAGATAAGAAAGAAAAAGAAAAGAAAGAATGGTGGAGTCATGCAGGCACTGAGTCCCAGTGATAACCCTAGTGGCAAAACAAACAAACAACAAAAACCCTGTTGTTGAAGGAGCATGACGGGCATTCATTCACTCCTCAAATATTTACTGAGAGCCTGCTCTGTGCAGACTGTCTCCTAGGTGCTAGAGATCTATCAGGAAATGAAACACCTGCCCTTGCAGACAGAGAGATACTGCAGGAACCATTCACTCCAGTCTATTGCTCTGCCACCACTTGTCCTGCTCCTGTTTGTTTAAAGCATCTTTGCCTTGAGAGGCATAGGAACTGGCCTCCTACAGCAGAGCCTCAGTGGAGCAGATGTTGGTGTCCTTCACAGCCACTGTGTCCACTTCAAGAGGCACTGTCTCCCTCTCCCAAATGGATCACAAGGTCCAGGGTTCCATAGCCATAACATTGGCACCATAACATTTTCCAAATATCTGACTCTCAGGGCCCTGCTTTGAAGGATCTCATTCTATATTCTTCCCATCCTTGTTGTTGCGGCTCAGACAATTTTGTTTTTTCATTGCAGGGATTTCACTGCTTCTAGTTGGTTTTCTTTCTTCATATAAAACCCAAGACAGAGAGATAGAGGGTCAGAAGGAAAGACATTAATTACTGAAGCCTCCACCCCACCGCTCCCCACTGTGGTAAAAGCTGAGCTTGAACACGCGTGGTGAAGCAGACTCCTTCCCAAGTAAGTTATCCTGCTGGTTCCAGGTCTTCTTTTGCTTTTTAAAATTAAATTTAATTTTTTATTTATCACTGAGGCTCTGTGCCCACCACTCCCAGTGGTTATTTTTTTCTCATTTTTTTCTTTGTATTTTATTTGATAGTACAGAGAGAAATTGAGGAGAGGAGGGGAAACAGAAAGGGAGAAAGAAAGATAGACACTTACAGACCTATTTCACCATTCATGAAGCGTCCCCCCGTAGGTCAGGAGAGGGGGCTTGAACCAAGGAACTTAACACATGGTAATATGTGTACTCAACAAGGTGCACCAATGCCCAGTCCCCTGCCCCAGGTTTTCTTTTCTTTTTAAGATGTATTTCTTCATTTTGTTTTTCATTAGAAAGAATCAGAGCATCACTTCAGCATATTCATTGCTGGAAACAGAATTTAGGATCTGATGGGCCAGAAAGTGGGGCACCAGCCCTGCCATATGTGTGACCCAGGCTTGAGCCCCAGGCCATGTGGGAAGTGCTGTGACAACGGAGGCAATGCTGGTGCTAGAGTGTCACTCCTCCATCTCTGTGAATGAAAAAGTGGCCTGGAGCAGTGAAACTGTGAACACACACACACACACACACACACACACAGGACTTCATCATATGCAAGGCCTGTGCTCTACATACTGAGCCACCTCCCCAGCTATGTAGGCAAATTTCTTTTCTCTTCCTTCCTTCCTTCTTCTCTCTCTCCTCCTCCTCCTCCTCTTTCTCCTCTTCTTCTTCCTCCTCCTTTTCCCCCCAGAACATTGCTTAGCTCAGGTTTAGGACAGTACTGGGGATTGAACCTTGAACCTGGGACCTCCAGTGCCTCAGGCATGAAAATCTGTTTGCCCAGGCCTATGGGCAGATTTCTTAACTGAATAAAATGAAGATGCTACAGAACAGTGGTGGCCAGGGCAGCGCCTTTGTATAAACTACCCACCCTGGAGGTGCATAGCTCTGCACTAGGGTCTTCAGAGGCATCTTGGTCCAAACCAGAGAGAGCTCTTTCTTCTCCAGGGTGGAGGTTCCCTCACTCCAGACACACATGACAAAGCACAGGCTACAATTTCCCTCCCTTCACTGGCCCCCTCTGCTGGCCACACTGGTGCAGTGAACAGCAGTGCTGTGGCTAGATAAAAGGCTCATGTGTGTGAAGTGATACTTGTAAAGCACTTGACGTGGTAACTGTCACGTATCAGACTAGCTAGATTTGTTTGTGGCTTTCTTTTTCCTGTCTCTCTCTTTTTTTTTCCCCTACCAGGGTTATCACTGGGAATCAGTGCCTGAATCCACCACAGCAGTTTGGGTTTTGGGTTTTTTGGTTTTTGTTTTCCTTTTTGATAAGACAGAGAGAAATTGAGAGTGAGTGGAAATTAGAGAGAGAGAGAGAGACTTGCAGTACTGTTTCACCTCTCGTAGGGATGGGGAGCTTGAACCCAGATCCTTGCAAGAACCCAGATCCTTGTGCCTGCTACCTCATGGGCTCAACCAGATGCACCACTGCCTGGTCCCTGTGGTTATTTTACTTTTGCTAGTAAATTCCACTTTGCAGAGGCATGGGTGCCTCCCAATTAATTCCCAGTTCACAGTTTCAATGCTGCCCCTTTTGGGTTCTGTGTGCTATAGCAGTGTCATCAGAAATGGCCTCACTTGTAATCACCCAGAAATCACAATGTTCTTTTTTCTCTGAGTGCTTTGGAGGAGCATCCCCCAGAATGTGTCTGTCCAGGCTGGGGGTATAGAGAGATCTGTCAACACCCATGTCCAGCGGAGAAGCAATTACAGAAGCCAAGCTTCTGTGCCCCATAAAGAGATCTTTGGCCCATAATCCCAGAGAGATAAAGAACAGGGAAGCTTCCAGTGGAGGGGATGGGATATGGCACTCTGGTGGTGGGAATTGTGTGAACTGTGCCTCTCTTATCCCACAATCTTGTCTATCAGTATCAAATCACTATCAAAAAAAGAGAGAGAAACTGAAAAACAAGAAAACAAAGCAAAAAAAATTGTGTCTGTGGTGGCAGTGTCCCTTAGGGGAGAGAGGAGAATCATTTCCTCTAGGCTAGAGGCAGGCTCCTATCCTCCTTCCCCACCATTGGG
Organism: Erinaceus europaeus; assembly: GCF_950295315.1. Lineage (NCBI taxonomy): Eukaryota > Metazoa > Chordata > Mammalia > Eulipotyphla > Erinaceidae > Erinaceus > Erinaceus europaeus. The sequence continues at coordinate 183,443,413 of NC_080163.1, forward strand.
AAGACTCTATCCCTAGCACCGGGTGGCTGGCAGGTGAAGGGAGAGGGACAGGGTGGAGCTAGCAGAGGGAAGCTCACCTTTCTTCTGCTTCAGAGCTTCTGACTCCCAAGGGCTTCATTCTTCTCCTGGGGGGTGAGGGGGAATGAGGTCTTCCACCAGGATCTGTTCTTCCACACTGCTCCAGGAATGCCCCAGCAGTTCAGCCCCCTCTAGGGTCCTAGAGAAGCAGCCAACTTCTCTTGCTCTGCACCCCTTCCTCCCTACTTCTGAGATGTCCCCCCTTTCGTTTTCGCCACACAGGACGTCCCCCGGGCTGTCCCCTGTCCCAAATAGCCGGTCACAAGTGGATTGAGCACCACGCTCCAGGCCCCAGTAATGAGCCCCAGCTTCCTCCAGGAGGCACCCAGGGTGGGGTGCAGGAAACTGACCACATTGGAGGCATTGTAGGGCCCCAGGCAGAGCAGCAGCGTCAGCACAGCCCCTCCGGCCACCCAGGCCGCCCGCAGCTTCCTCCGGTGGCTCAGGCCTGAGCCGGCCAGTGCCCGTAGGCAGCCCACGTAGCAGAAGGTGGTGATGCACAGGGGCAGGAAGAAGAGCAGCAGGGAGAGGCTGAGGCGGGCAGGGCCGGCGGAGGCTGGGTCCCAGGCCTCTAGGCAGACAGCAGAGCCATTGGCCGGCAGGTTGATGATGCCCAGGGAGAAGGTGGTGTTGTCTATCCAGCTTCTCGGAGCCTCCAGTCCAAACACCAGCCCCAGGTGGCTGAGGACCAGGGCCCAGATGGCTGCGCACACACCCCAGGAGTAGCAGGGCCTGCGCAAGGCCTGGTAGCCCAGCGGGAAGGCGGCGCCCAGGTAGCGGCCTGCACTCAGGGCCGCCAGGAAGCTGCCGCCTGCATAGAGCGGGGCAAAATGCAGCAGCCCAAAGACTGGACAGAGTGGGGTGGGCAGGGGCCAGGCTCCCCCGGCCAGCGCCTCAGCTGCCTTCACAGGCAGTGAGAGCGCCAGCAGGAGGTCAGAGCAACCTAGCTGCAGAGCATAGACCAGGCTGGGCGTGAGGCGCAGGCGGGCGTGGGCAGCAGCCCCCCTCAGAGCCAGTGCATTGAGAGGGAAGCCCAGCACAAAGGCCGCCAGGTAGAGGGCAAAGGAGATCTGCCCTGGCAGGTCCATGGGGTCGCCGCACTGGGCTTCCTGCTCTGGGCCTGGGGTCCAGCTGCTGGGCACAGAGACCACCGAACACCGCTGCCCTCTTCTATAAGGAGGCTTCCAGCGACTGTGGGGAGAGAGGGAGAGAGATTTCAGGAGAGAGTGTTGGAGATGGGGATTGTCTGTGCTCTTCCCAGAAATGGAAAGTCAAAGGGCTGGGGAGATAGCTCACCCACTGGGGCACCTGCCTTGCCACGGTGCCACCCAGGTTCGAGCCACAGCACCATGGGGCTCAGGGGGGTTACGATGGCATTGAGGGAAGATCTGGTGCTAGGATCTGTTTCTCTGTCTCTGTCTCTCTCTTTGCAAAAGTCAGCCTGGAGTGACAGAGAAATAGCTCACTTGGATAGTGAGCTGCTGTTCAGTGTGACTAACCCAGGTTCAAGCCCAGCCCCTCACCACATTGAAGGGAGCTTTGGGGCTGTGGTGTCTCTCTTTCCTCCTTTTTGTGTCTCTGTTTCTCTGATTCTCTGTCTCTTAAAAAATTAAAAAGGAAGTCAGGGGCTGGGTGTTGGTGCACTGGGTTAAGCATATATAATACAAAGCACAAGAATCACATAAAGATCCCGGTTCAAGCCCCTGGCTCTCCACCTGCAAGGAGGGGTCACTTCACAAGTGGTGAAGCAGGTTTATAGGTGTCTCTTTCCCTCTCTATCTTCCTCTCCCCTCTCAATTTCTCTGTGTCCTACCCCCGACAAGATTTAAAAAAAAAAAAAAAAAGACCACAGGAGCAGTGGTTTCATAGTGTAGGCACTGAGCCCTAGCGATAACCCTGGAGGCAAAAAAAGAAAAAAAAAGTCAAACATCCAGATTTCCTCCTCTGCCCCAGTCTCCTGGGAAGATGGGGAGCTCCCCTCAACCCCTCACCACCACAGTATAAAACTCACAGCCTGGAGGTACAGGGCAGAGGGCAGCTTTCAGCTGAGGGGAAGTCATGCAGCCAGTTTGAGGTTTGGGTAAGCCAGAGCTTGTGGGAAAGGCCAGGCCAAGAGGACCCCCAAAGGGAGGCCAAGTCACCAAGAATGATCTCATCTGACTTCAGGGGTTCCCTAAGCTGGGGGGCTGGGGTATAGGAATGGCTGGAGAAAGAAGCCACAGAAAAAGGACTCACCCGTGGGTGCTGCCAGCTGTCTGTGAGGCTGAAAGCCCCCAAGGCTGAGGGAGGGTGCTCAGGGCAGTGAACTGGAAGGGAGAGCAGGGCGGGGTGGCAGGGACATTAGCCTCAGTCCTGGCAGCCTGGCTGAGCAGCTAATGGGGCATCTCAGGCTGGAGCCAAGGCTGGGTTGCAGGGGGTGGGGACCTGGGGAGATGATGGGAGTGCAGGCAGGAGACAAGGCAGTCAGGTGGGTGACGGTGGGCAAGGTAAGGAGGGGTATATGCTGAGCCCACCTTTAACACCACTCAGCACAATAGCCCTGCACATCCACTGTGGGACCTATATCTCTCCTCCCTGTAAAGTGGTGGCCAGGCCCTTCTGAGTGAAAAAGTACTTTGGGCAGGGTGAGGGGTGGTGGTGTGCAAGATAGCTCACCTGGACAGTGCACCTGTTTTGCCCTGTGCCTGACTTAGGTTTGAGCCCATCCCCCATTGCACTGAGGGAAGTTTTGGTGCTGTGGTATTTTTTCTCTTCCCTGTCCCTCTCCCTCTCCCTCTCCCTCTCCCTCTCCCTCTCCCTCTCCCTCTCCCTCTCTCTCTGTCTGAAAAAAGACAGCCCAGAGTGGTGAAACCCCTAAAAAAGATTAAGTGACACTGTTAAGTGTTTTTCCCAGCTACTTGGGAACTTGATCTTTGAGCTCCCTGTTGGGTTACTTTGTTCTGGCAGATCCCCTCCAGGACTTGAGGGTGCCAGCAGCTTACACAGGCAAATAAAAGACTCCTTCCAGGATGGAGCTCCCGCCCTCCCCAAATCTTCACAGGTGGGAACACGTTTTGTGAGGGGCTTCTCGGCCCTCCCTCAATCCCTCCTCCCCGTTTGATGGCAGTGGTTTCTAGCCCTGTCTGTGCTGACAGGAAACATGAAGAAGGGACCAGTGATGGGTGAAGTCTCACCTATGACCCTGGAGTAGCAAACCACTGTATCCATTCCATCTTTCTGTTATTAACTTTTTTTCCCCTTTTTACTAGAGACAGAGAGAAACTGAGAGGGAAGAGGAGATAGAGAGGGAGAGAGAAAGAGATACCTGCATTACGGCTTCACCACTCATGAAGTATCCCCCTTCAGGTGGGGACTGAGGCTAGAATCTGGATCCTTGTGCATGGGAACATGTACACTCAACCAGGTGCAACACCACCTGCCCCCTCCACTTCTCTCCGGATGTGACAGGGGACTCCTCCATAGGGCACCTGTAGGGACACTGGCCGAGCCTCCAGCTGACTTAAGTGTTCTTCCCAGCTTCTGGGGACTTGACCTTTGACCTACGTGTCGGGTTACCTTGTTCTGGAAGATTCCCTCAAGGAGCCTGGAAACTGCCTCTCCCCATCCCCTGCAGTCTCTGGTTCTACCCTCCATGACTCCTACCTCTCTCTTTCACTCTCTCTCTCTGTCCACCCCTCTGACTACACAACCTCTCTTTCCCTCCCTTCCTCCCTCTCTCTTTCTCTCTGTTCTCTTGGTTATCAGGCTGTCACTCAGAATAGACTCTCAGTCTTTCCCTGGGACATGACACCCCCCACCAGACTTCAGATGGAAGCAGCTCAGTTGGTGCTCTCGGCAGAGCAACAAGCCCCTCTAAGAAATCACAGAGTCCCGGGACGTGGCGCAGTGGATAGCAAGCTGGACTTGCAAGCATGAGGTTCAAGTATGATCCCCAGATACACGTGTGCCAGAGTGATGCTCTTATTCTCTCCTCTCTATATATAATGAATTAATAAATCAATGTATATTGATAAAAAGAGATTATTGGATTTGCTTTTCCATCGGAGTCACTAAAGTGATCATTGACAGCCTTCCTCCATGTCCTATAGAAATGGTCTGGCACCCAGTCCTAGGAAACTAGAAGAATTTTGGTCACTAGTTGTTGTTGTTGTTGTTGTTGTGTGTGTGTGTGTGTCTGTATGTGTGTGTGTGTGTGTGTGTGTTTTGCCAGTGATTACATCACTCCTGAAATGACTTAACAAAGAAAAAAAATAGGGGAGTCGGGCTGTCGCGCAGCGGGTTAAGCGCAGGTGGCGCAAAGCACAAGGACCGGCATAAGGATCCCAGTTCGAACCCCGGCTCCCCACCTGCAGGGGAGTCGCTTCACAGGCGGTGAAGCAGGTCTTCAGGTGTCTATCTTTCTCTCCTCCTCTCTGTCTTCCCCTCCTCTCTCCATTTCTCTCTGTCCTATACAACAACAATAATAACTACAACAATACAAAAGGGAATAAATAAAATAAATATTTAAAAAAAAAAGAAAAAAAATAGACACAGAGAGCCACCTTAGTACCATGGTGCTCCCATGTAACTCAGGAGTCTTAAACCAGAGGCCTTCTACATGGTGTGTGCTCTACCGGGTAAGCTGTCTCTCAGCCCCATTTGCTCTTGTCTTCAAAAAAACACCAAGAAACCTATAAACTGAGGGGGGAAACCTCCTATAACAAGGCTGAGTGTGAAGGGAGACAGGGTGTTCCAGAACATTTTCTGCTTCAGCTCTGTCAGTGTGGTACTTGGTCTCTTCCAACATCACCTCCCTTGACGGTCTTTCCAAACTCTGTGCACTTATGGTGTGGTGTCTACTCAGAGAACCCACCACTAGAACACCAGCACCAAACACTCATAGGAAAGCATCAGTGAGTGCAGCCTGCTCTGCCCACTGCTCCCCAAGTGTGTAGAAGGGGTACCCTATGAGCTGTCTGGGCCCAGGGAGGGCCACGGAGTCTGAGGCATCCTGTATCTGGGTGCCCCGGATGGGAGCTGCCCAGCACCTGGCATTCACGCCTCAGTGGGCCTGCTGACAAGCTGAGCCTTTCAGGCAATTGGCCATGAAGTGTTTTTATGCCAGTAGCTGAGCCCAGGATTGGGATGGAAAGGCCCCTGCTGGTTGCCAGGGAGCTGGTGACAGGCCTCATCAGCCTGCAGCTTCTGCCAGGGGACCCTGCCCTGAGGCCCATCAGGCTCCCCAGACTAGAGATCACCCAGATTAGAGCCATGTGGGATTTTTATTGAGCACTCAGGGTTGGTCTTATGCCGGATGTGTTGGCAGATGCTCAGGAAATGGTTGCTGAGGGAACTGAGGGAAGACACTGGATGCCATTTTCAACACAGGGCACTCTCCCACTACCCTGGGCCCCCCTCAATCTACCTTGATCCTCCCCACCTTGTGTGAACAGTTCCTGAAGCCTCCCTGTCCTCAAAGAAAGTTAGTGGCGTTCCCATGGGATGGAAATGGGCACACAGAGGATTGACAGGGTAGCCAGCAAGATAGTGCATTTTTCCCCCACCAAGAGCTTAATGACTGCATGACGAATCCACTGCTCCTGGAGGCCATTTTATTCTTTCCCCACCCCCACCTGCCTTTCTTCTTCTTCTTCTTTTGATAGAACAGAGAGAAATTGAGAGGGCGAAAGTGAGATAGAGAGGGAGAGACACAGAAGCTTCCTCCTGTGAATGAGACAGGGGGCTTGAGCCTGGGTCCTTGTGCAGGGTAATGTGTATGCTCAATCAGGTGTACCATGGCCCAACCCTGATAGTGCATTCCTTTACCAAGAATGTGACCCAGATCCTATCCCAGCCCCCACCACACTGGAAGAAGCTCCAGTGTTCTCATGTGTCTCTTATCTCCCTGTCTCTATGTCTTCCCCTCAGAAAAATACGTCGGCCTGGAGCAATGAAACCCCAGTGACAACAACAACCACCACAAAAGTGAATAGATAGGGAACCTGTGTCTCGCTTTGCTAATTTTCCCAAACAAGCAGATGATGTTTTCTCTCTGAGATTCAACTTCTGGATGATTGATTTTTTTCATGTCACCAGGGTTATTGCTGGGGCCACTGCCTAAACAATAATTCCATTGCTCCTGGCAGCCATTCATTTTTTTGTTTAAAAGTAAGAGATAGAGAGAATGAGAGATACCTGTAGCCCTGCCCTACTCCACCAGTCAGGAAGCTTACACCCTTGTACATGGGGACTGGGGGCTTTAACTCAGACACTCAGGCATGGTAACGTGTGTGCTCTACTGGGTGAGTAATGCCCTGCCCATCCCACCCCCAGCTAGCCACACTTGCCCTAAAGGGACCACCCTCAGCCCATTTGCAGAAGCTAAGAGCCCACCTGACAGGTGGAGGCGGGGCTGGAAGTTGAACTCTGCTTCTTCACCTCTGCTCCTGCAGGGGCTGATGGGAGGAGAGGGAAGCAGAGAGATCTCTCCATGCTGCTGGCCATGGAGAGACTGCCAGACAGCCCTGGCTGGTGAAGAAACTATGCGGGGTCCCACTAAAGGATGACTGTCCCAGAAATGAGTCAGCTTCCTCTTTTCACATTCTTCAAGAGATGCAAATTCAACAGGGGCTGGGGTTGGGGGGACTAGATGTGTAGGGACTTGGGGCTGCTGTGCGGGGCTTCCTGTGGGGGGAGGGGACGAGGGGGCCCCTGCACACAGACCATCACAGTCAATTCCCATCTTCAACCACCTGCATGACAGGGCAAGGGCATCTCCACTTCACAGAAGAAGGAACAGAGGCTCAGATGAGCTGGTGCTCTTTACCCCTAAATCGCAAGTAAAGCAGAAGAGTCAAGGTTCAAATCCCATTCAGCTGCCTCAGAGGCAGAGCCCCCTGCAAGAGGACCAGGGACCATCCACTCTGCAGAGTTTGTAGGGACGGAGTGAGGGGAGCTGGGACCTTGTACATGCTCTCGGACTGCTCCTTCACTCAGGCAGACAGGGAGAGACACCATGGCACTGGGGCTTCTCCTGTTGCCATGGCACCTCCCATGAGGTGCCAGGGCTGAAATATGGGCATGTATGAGGCAATGCACCATCCTCTTCAGTGAGTGCTCTCTCCAATACCCCATCTGCAGATTCAGTCATACTGTCTACAGGATTCTTGTCCCTCTCCACCACCTGCCTGTCCTCATGCTGACTTGGCTGACAGGAGAAATGGCTCCCTGGCTCTCTGCAGTGGGGTCTGAGCCATCTTTATCATGCAGCTCTGTCTGTTCCATGCCTGGCCACACAATCATGTGCCTCAGACCTCGAGACCCATGAGGATGGGGGCTGTGGATGCACCAGCCCCTCCAGGGGGAGCCTCAAGGACACTGAGAGAAGTCAGCACAGGCTCATTCCTCCCCCTTTCTCTGGCACAGCTTCACCCCAGAAGCAGGAATGTGTGAGCTGGACCAAGGGGGTGGGGAAGAAAAAGGAGAATTGGGCATAGCCAGCTTGGCAGTTGGGGGGAGTGCTGTACAGCACAGGGCAGGAGCTTAGAAGAGTCATTGCTGGGGAAACGGATTAGGAGGGACAGACCTTTTGGACAGTTAGGGTGACCGGACTGAGAAGGAAGACAGTCTCTGGGCCACACCCCTAGTTCTCTGATGAGATGAGGTGCAATGACTGGCAGGGCAGGCAGCTCCACCCCATAGCAGCTGAGCAGTGGGAGCTCCAGGACCAGCCCCTGGATCAGTGCTTGAGGGTCACGTATTCCACTTCCTGCTGGGCTGGGGCACGCTCCCCCACTCCAAAATGCACCAGCTCTGAGTAGTGAAGCCCCTCATCTTCCGGAACCTCCCGAGGCACGTTTTCATAGTCGCCCTGAGAAAAAGCCATGAGGTGACCAGCCTCCTACCACCAGCTCTGTCCCCACCTGCCCAGGCTCCAGGCACCCCAGCAGGAAATGGCCTCCACAGAAATGGGGGTGTCTGAGCCCCCTCCCCACCGACATCCCCCCACACTCCCCTGCTCTCTTACCACCTGCCTCTTCTTCACCACAGAGTAAGTGACCACAGTGTCCTTGTCCCAGTCTGGGGAGGGTCCCTGCGCCTGGGAGGTCCCTGCATCTCTGAGGGGAGGGCAGAAAGAGGGCCAAAGGCAGTAGTACTCCACATGAAGAAAGTGTTTCCCTTCTTCCTCCCAATGCCCCCAGACCCAAGAACCCCAGCAAGTCAGCCCCACCCCCTTCTATCCCATTATATGCCTCATGTTCCCAGTAGAAGCTAACGCTTCAAAGCTCCAGGCTGACTTTTTCAGACACACAGAGAAAGAGACATCACAGCATCAAAATTTTCCCAGTATCACAGTCCTCACACATGGAGTGCCAGGGGGCTCAAACCCTGGGCAGTGCACACAGCAAAGCAGACACCCCTCCCCTCAGGTGAGCTATCTCTTGGCCCCGTGTATACCAGTATTCACCATGGGCACACATGCTGCTGGTTCAAAGGTGTAGGTCACTCCAGACACTACTACCTGCCAGGGGTGAGTTTTGGAGTGCTACAGAGCTAGAATGAGGTCATGAGTGGACGGTAGAGCCTGGCACTGCCTGGTGCCAATCAGACAGGCAGGACATGGCTCCCCTTCCCCAGGGTCCTCCCCCCACAGGGTGCCATTCCCCTCAGTACCCTGTCCTTGTTGTGTCTGGAAAGCGCAAGACTGCGTAGCTGGTGGCATCTTCCATCACTGGGTTGTAGCAGCCCAGGAACTGGGGAGCTTCCTCAACAGGGGGCCTTCTCACCTGGAGGTTGGGGGTGGGGTTCAAATCCATAGCCCCTCCCCTGACCTTTGATACTTCAGGCTCCCCCACCCCCTCCACCCCAGCATGTCTTGATCAGCCTCTCCCCTCCCTGAGCCTCAGGGTCTGCCCTATACTTGACCTCTCTCCAGCCCCACCTTCTTCTTCCTCACAAAGAAGCTCTGCCCACTGGATGTTTCCTGAAGTCTCTGCTGGCTCTGAGTCCTCTTCCAGCTAAGAAAAGAAGACAGGGAGGGTCCCCAATGGGGAGTAGAGCTGAGTTCCCAGGGGTACTGCCTGGACTGGGTGGGAGGATGGAAGGGCAGGCGGGCAGCAGACACCTTTGCACAAGCTTGTGTCCCCCGATTGCCAGCAGGGCCACGGCCAGACACACCCCAAGTCCCAAGGCCGCCCGTCTGCCGATGGTCTTGGAGCTATCTGTGGGAGGAAGCAGTGACTGTCAGCTGTTGACCGCACCACCAGATACCAGCTTTGCTGCCCACATGCCTTCTCCCCAACACCCCACCCCATGCAGCTGCTGGGTGTGTCGGTGTGTGGGTATGTGGGTGTGTGGGTATAGCTATATAGGCACAAGGGGGTGGGGGGAGCTAGCCCCCACACACGATCACTTCAGAAACAAGGCGGCTCACAAGAGCCTCAAATCACCCCTCTCAGTGAGACTGGTTCTCTCCTGCAACCATCTCTGCTGGTGTCCCACAGCCTGGAGGAGAAAAGCTGTGAACTACAGCCTAGCCTTTAGGAAAGAGGCTGTAACTGAGGTGTCTGCAAAGCAAAACCCCAAGGGACACACATCCATTTACTGTGTTACATTTCCCAGTATGGGGCCAGGTGGTGGTGCACCTGGTTAAGCGCTCACATTACAGTGTCCAAGGACCCAGGTTCAAGCCCCAGGTCCCCACCTACAGGGGGAAAGCTTCATGAGTGGTAATCAGGGCTGCAGGTCTCTGTCTCTCTTCTCTCTATCTCCTCCTCCCCTCTCAATTTACCTCTGTCTCTATTCAATAATAAATGAATTTTTAAAATTTAATAAAAAATTTTAATGTATTTCCCAGCAGCATGCTTGGAGCTAACTCTAGCTCTGCAGGAGATGACTTTCTACCTTTAAAAATAAGCTTCCAGGGCTGGTTGGGGAGATAGCATAATGGTTCTGCAAAAGACTTTCATGCCTGAGGTTCTAAAGGCCCACATTCAATCCCCAACATCACCATAAGCTGGAGCTGAACAGTGCTCTGGCTAAAGATAAAATAAAATGATAAACCAACAGACCAAATAACATGTTTAATATAAATATGTTTAATATAAACCTGTTTAATATAAACTTTTTATGCTTCTCGACTGGGAGGTGGCATAGTGGATAAAGTGTTGGACTCTAAAGCATGAGATACCAAATTCAAGCCCCGGCATCACATATGCCAGAGTGATGCTCTGATTCTTTCTCTACTCTCACTCATTAATAAATACATAAATCAAAATAAGGGTAGGAAGAAAGCAGTGCACATATTACCATGTGCAAGAACCCAGGTTCAAGTTCCAGGTCTTCACCTACATTGGGGAAGCTTGACAAGCAGTGAAGCAGTGCTGCAGATGTCTCACTTTCTCTCTCTCTCTCTCCCTCTCTATCTCTCCTATAAAAAAAAAGAAAGAAAGAAAGAAAAAGTTTTACTGTCAACTGTAAACCATTAATACTGTAATAAAGAAATTTAAAAGAAAAGAGAAGAGAAGAAAAGAATGGCCACTGGGATTCATCCCAGTGATGGATGGAATCCACTGGGAGCAGTGGATTCATCTTTCAGACACCAAACTCCAGTGATAACCCTGAGGATAAAAATAAATAATAAATAAATAAATAGGCCCAACAGTGGCGCACCCTGGAGCTCACACACATTACCATGCTTAAGGACCCTGGCTCAAGCCTCTGGTCCCCACATGCAGGCAGGAAGCTTCATGAGCAGTGAAGTAGTACTACAGGTACTCTCTCTCTTTTTTATTATCTCTATTTATTCATTGGAGAGAGACAGCCAGAAATTCAGAGGAGGGGGAAGATAGGCAGGGGGAGAGACAGAGAGATACCTGTAGACCTGCTTCACCACTCACAAAGCTTTTCTCTTGCAGGTGGGGACCAGGGGCTCAAACCTGGGTCCTAGTGCACTGTAACATGTGCACTCAACCAGATGCACCACCACCAGTCCCTCTCTCTATATTTCTCTCCTGTATCACAAATAAATAAATAAATCTTTTTTTAGTAAATAAATAAGGCTAAGGTTTCAACCATTAATCTGAAAAAGGGCAATAAATAAATCTCTCCACTATGTTTCTACACTCATTGCATTCTCTGTATATGCACAGATCCAGATCAGCCTCCAAGTAGTGTTATTATCCAGCCTGCAGTGAAGTCCTCAAGAGAGGGGCTACGCTTCTTGGGTCAAAAGAGGTGAGATAGCAGTCTTTCTTTCCATTATTTATCCTTTCACACTGGGTTGTTTTTTGTTGTTGATGTTTTGGTTTGGTTTGGTTTTTGTTTTTTTGCTGCTGAGGCTTCACTGCTCCAATCCAACTTTATGTTTTTTCGGATAGAAAGAAAGAGACCCAGGGAGAGGAGAAAAACACCACAGCACTGAAGTTTCCTCTAGCAGGGACTGGGCTCCAACTTGGGTCAGATCATGTGCATGGCAAAGCAGGCACACTATCTGGGTGAGCTATCTGGCCAGCCTGTGCTGTTTTCATCTGTACCATCTAATTGTACCATGTTTTGGAGGATAACTACCACAACCTGAACAGGTAGGAGTCAGCAGCCAACCAAGGGTATAGCAGAGAGAGGGGCATCTTGGGAACTCAGGATGTACGTGTGGGGGTGTGGGAACAGCTGAGCAGGCAGTCTGGAGAGTCAGGAGAGGCTGAGGAGGGATGCAGGGAAGGCAAGTGAGCAGTGTGGAGCATACAGGTTGGCTGGCAGGGTGGTGGGGAGAGAGAGGGGTGGTCCAGAACACACAGCTTTGAGGTGGTGGTGGGTTGCTATAGGCTAAGAGGGAAGAGACTATCCATAAGCAAATTGAAATGAAAAAATGTTGTGATCCTTCAATACTACTCTCAAGACATTTATCCAAAAGACACAAAAACACTAATTCGAGGGGAAATATGCACCTCTAGGCTCACAGCTACATTATTCACAATAGCCAAAGAGCAGAAGCAGCCTAAATTCCCATCAACAGATGACTGGATAATGAAGTTATGAGATATATATTCCACAGAATGCTACTCTACAATCAAAAAAAAAAAAAAAAAAGATGGTATTGTGTTCTTTGGGACAAAATGGATATAGATGCTTATTAAAATAAGTAAAGAGATGAAAGACAAGTACCGGATGCTTTCACTCAGACATGGAATCTAGAGAACTAAAACATGAGCCTGCAAAAACAAAGCAAGTTGAAACAAAAGAAACAATCTGTCTCTAAGACTTTGTGAAAACTACTGTGGTTATCTTTGTGAGGCGGGAGGGTGGGAGCACAGAACTTTGGTGGAGGGCACAGTATGGGACTATATACACTATAATCTGACAATCTCACCAACCACTATTAGATCACTAATAGAACATGAGAGGGAGAAGGTCTTACAGTAGACGGTAAGGGTACTGGCAGACGAGTGGTTGCTGCCCAGTCGGTTGACCCCCTTACACCAGTAGGCCCCCGAGTGCTCCACTGCCACGGGCTCCAGCCTCAGCGTCTGATCGTAGTGCAGAAGGTCCTGGTTGTTCTGGTCAAACCAGGCGTAGTGGGATGCAGGAGGGTTGGCGTCACTCTCACATGTCAGCACGACCTGCTCCCCCTCCGTCACCCTTTCTTTGGATCTGATGGACACTCGAACCCTCCGGGGCGCATCTGTGAGGAGAACAGCGATGAAGACCATGTTGATGGGGCCCAGGGCCCCCCTCCCAGGCCCTGGACTGCAGCCTCAGTCTCTCACACAGCACTTGGAGCATCCTGGCCTCTGACACAGCCTGCCCTACAGAGTTGTTGACCAAGCAGGCATAGCTTCCAGAGTCTTCTGGAGTGATGGCGTTGAAGCTCAGCTCCCGGCCTCCCCGCAGAAGGACACCATCTTTCCTCCAGGAGAAGTGGACCTTGGCAGGGCGGCTGCTGGAGAAGCCACAGCTGAGGATGACACGGTGCCCAGAGTGGATCTCAGAGTCAGGCATGACTGTGACCTTGACGTCTCTGGGGATATCTGCAGAGCAAGGGCCTCAGGCTGATTCCTTCCTCTCCATGCCCAGAACTCCCTCTCCCGTACCCCCGAGGGCTGGCTCTCACTCCCTCATTCTCAGTGAAGGCTCTGACTGGAACCCAACATCCTCAACCCAACAGCCCTCTGCCCCAGTGAGGGCTCCCCTCTACCAGGTCCCTCTACCAGAGCTACTCACAGTGGACATTCAAGCTGACAAATGGAGCCCAGGAGCACCACTGGTTGCAGGCTGCACAGGAGACGGACCCCAAATTCCAGGCAACTCCCTGAATCTTCAGCACCCCGGAGGAGAGATATTCTGAGGAGCCTGGGGCATTCCACTCGTACCGGGTAACCACAGGGTTACTGGAGTTATAGCTACAGGACAGGATGACAGTGTCCCCCTCTCGGATTGGTGTGGGATTCTTGATCACCATGGCCACATCCTTGGGGGCATCTGGGGAGAGAGAGGAGTGAAGAGAGGCCATCGGCTCACTGTTGCTTCTTTCATTTTTTTGTTTAATATTTTACTTATTTATTTATTTGGATAGAGACAGAGAGAAATCAGGAGAGAAGAATAATATGGGGGAGAGAGAGAGAGAGAGAGACCTGTAGCACTGCTTCACTGCTCATAAAACTATCCCCCCAACCCCTTAGGTGGGAGTAGGGACTCAAACCCAGGTCCTTGGCATGGTTACATGTACACTCAACTGGGTGTTCCACCACACAGCTCCACCTTTTTCTTCCTGCCTCCTCACTCCAGCCATCTGCCCCCACTTGGTCCCTAAATCTAGCAAGCAGCCCCCTCATATAGGGACAGTCCTTCTCAGCCATTTGGCCTGACTGTGGCTTGAGGCAGGATGGTGCAGCGGTTGAGAGCACAGCTCTGGGCAGATTGTGTGCAGTGCTATGCAAGGCAGAGCAGGCTGTTCCGTCTCTTCTGGAGCTGGGATGCCATGAGTCCTGCCACTAAGAGCTGTTTGAGTATGTACCACTGGCCTCAATGTACTCATCTGCCAGAAAGATCCTTAAGAGCACAGAACCTCATTTAATCATTGCAAGGACAAAACAGGATGACGTCCTTTGAACAGTGTGACACATCGTCAATATTCAGTAAATGTCACTGCTGCAATCATTTAGCTGCTGCCTAGATGTACAATATACTTTCTCGGGATTTCATCAGTGTATCTGCCCCAGACTCCGACATCCAGCATCCAAGGATCCAAACTACAGGTCCTCAGGCCAGTGAACTATTTCACTTGGGCAGTGCTCTGCTTTGCCATGTTCGTGACCCAGGTTCAAGCCCAGCTCCCATTACGCTGAAGGAAGCTTCAGTGCTGTGTTTCTTTCCCTCTCTTTCTCTGCCTCTCTATTTCTGTCTTTATCTGAACAAGTCATCTCCAAAGTAGTGAAGCCCTGAAGATGGGAAATAAAACAAAACAGAACAAAGCAAAACAAAATTACAGGTTCTCTTGTCCTAAACTTGACTCAGTTATCAGATCAACTATGCTAAAGTCTAACAATGGAAAGAGAGTGAGACACAGTGTCCAGTTCTTCTGGAGAATTCCACAACCCCTTTTGAGACCCCTCAGCCACCACCTAGGTCTTGGTCATTCAAAAACACACCTACCAGACATCTGCCATATTCTGGAGCTGAGACTATGTTACATGAGTAACTTAGGACACCTGGCCCTGCAAGCTTCTGTGTCAGGGGACCCAACTCTGCCAGCTGACTGTTCTAGGAGCAGCCAGAACTCCCTCCGTCTACCTGTCTCCTCCTCCCAGTGCCATCGCCTCCCTCCAGGACCTAGGAGCTCTGGGATCACTCACACTGGACGTCCAGCTGAGCTTCCTGGCCAACTTGTCCAGGCCCGAGACTGTTTTCTGCCACACAGGAATAATTCCCAGCATGGCTGAGGAGGACCATCGGGATGCGGAGGGCCTGGGCTGTCCCCACCACTTCTAGCTGATTGTGGTACCAGATGTAGTTTGTAGGGGGAGGATTGGCCTGGGACACACAAGTCAGCACAACTGGGCTGTTCTCTCTAGCCGGTGAGGGCTGGATTCGAACCTGAGAAGGTTCTGGAGCATCTGGAAGAAGGGGCAGAGATAAGCAGAGGGGTGAGGGGAGTCACCAAGGCTCACCTCCCAAGGATCTCAGTTTCACCCCTGCTAACCCCTCCCATGCCCAGGGGCTCACAGTGCACTTGGAGGTTCACTTCCTTCGACTTCCCCACGCCCAGGGTGTTGCTGGCCTGGCAAACGTATTTCCCACTCTTCTCCTTGGTCACTTTCCACAGAGTCAGCATGATCGGTCCTTGCTCCTGTCCCCTCGGCCTCTCCTGCCCCCTTGGCCTGTCCGTCCCCCTCAGCTTCTCCTGCCCATCCTTGAGCCACCATAGGGACAAGAGCTCTGGGTTGCTGCTGAGGACATGGCACGTCATGGTCACGGTTTCCCCCTTCATGACAACAGCATCTCTGGGGCTGACCTCCACTTCCAGCTTGGGTTTATCTGGGGGGACAGGGAGGCTGTCAGGGAGGGGTCAGGGATTCGTCAGAGAAGATGTGTTTTCACCCTGACAGAGCCAGGACTCTTCCCTGCTGTCCCTTCCCCGCAGCACAGGTGAGCTGGCCTGGCCCAGGTCACTGCCACAGCCTTCAGTCTCTCTGTCCACCCCCACACCAGTCCTGGAGGCTCATTCTTCCCCGGCAGCACCCCACATACACACACACCCCACCAACCCTGTCCCTCTCCTGCTGAATCCAGTCAGCAGATTCCACACTCCCCCTCCAAGGGATCCTTGGCACCACAATAAATGTACGAAATACCAAATCCATACTTCAGCCCTGAGATGCAGGAACCCCTTTCCAACCACTTGGGCCCTCAGGATGCAGGCTGTCCTAGATACTATGGCTCCAAGCGTTGTCAGACACAAGGAGGCTCTTGCTCCATCTGCTCTTCCTACACCCTTCCTTTCAAACATCTGCCTACCTCAGTCCCTCCCTGCTTACAAGGCTCAGGTTAAGGCTACCTCCCCCAGAGAGGAAGTATGCATCTCCCCACCCCAGTCTCTCTATTTCTCATTTCTTTTCCTTTCTTTTGCTAAGAGAAAATGACACTAAGGTACTATTCTGCCATTTATTTATTTATTTACTAGAGTACTGCTCGGTTCTGACTTATGGTGGTGCAAGGGACTGAACATGGGACTTTGGAGCCTCCAGCATGAGAGTCTATTTGCATAACCATTATGCTATCTACCCCGTCATCTTTTCTTCTTTCCTTTCTTTTTTTCCTTCTTCCTTCCTTTCTTCCTTCCTTCTTTTCTCTTTTCTTTCTTTCTTCTTCTTCTTTTTTTTTGTGTGTATGTGTTTGAGATCTAATAATGTGTGATTTCATGTCACCAGGGAACTTTTTCCAGATAAAGACAGAGACAAACAGAGAAATACCACAGCACTCAAGCTTTCCCTCATGCCTCAGCATACTCCTCTTGTGATGTGCTGGGAGTTTGAATCTGGGTTATCAAGGTTCAAACAAACCTGGCAAAGCAGGTGCTCTCCTAGCTGTGCTGTCCTAGCTTTACTTATCAGGGTGGACTACCTACAATTGTATTTTAGATGTAACTGCAGATTGGTGCTTCATCCTTACAATGCTAGTTCCCTGTGGACAAAGACATTGCTCACACCCTGCCCCTGAGGCCCTAAAGCAGGATCACAGTGAATATTTACAGAATGAAAGAGTGACAGAGGCAGACATAATGACAGGAAAAATAATCTGGTCCCCAAGCCAGCTGTTTCCAGAACACCACCCTTCCACCCACCCAATGCTGGTGATAGGCCTGATGTCAAGCCCCCAGCCCCCTCAGGAGCAGAGGGTAGACTCACGCTTTACGTCCAGTGACACAGTGGCCTCAGACAGTGCAGGACCTTCCTGGCTCTCCCGGAGTTGGCAGGTCAGCTTCTTGCCATGGTGCATCCACTGAGGCCTGAACTGAACCTTGTTCTCCATGGAGACAGCCTTGGGAGTCAAGGAGGTTACAGGCACAGGCTCCCTCTCCAAGGAGGAATACAGGGTGTCAGGCAGGGCCCAATGCAGTTGGTACCCCCAGCAGGCGACATCCAGGGAGCAGATCAGAGTAACCTGCTGGGACTCCTGCATTTCTGCAGGGAGCTGGATGCGAGGCATAGGAGCACTTTCTGCAAAAGAGAGGGGGAGAATCAGGACCCTGAGTGCTGGCCACTTTCTTACCCCTGGTTATAGGCACTCTCCCCCAGTGGCCTGGGAGGGAGTAGAGAGGGTAAAGAAAGTATTAGGCTCTCGGGTGTGAGGTCCTGAGATCCCAGCACTGCGTGTACTAAGTTGATGCTCTGTTTCTCTCTCTCCCTGACTGATGAACAAATAAAAATGTCATAAAATAAACATGCCCCCTGCCACTGCTGAGGGGACTGAGAGGTGGCATGGTGGGTAAAGTGCCAGAATTGCAGGTACGAGGCCTTGAATTTGATACCCGGCACTTCACAGGCCAGAGTGATGCTTGTGTTCACCCCAAGCCCATTTGTCAAATAAATAAAAAATAAATCTCTCTCTCCGGTTTATTATTTTTTTTCAGTGGTGGGGGGAGAGGGGTCATCTGCAGGGATTCACCACTTTAGGTTGACATTTTCATTTTCAGAAAGAGACAGAGAGTGACTGGGTGGTAGCACACCCATTAGAGTGTGCATATTACAGTGTGCAAGGACCCAGGTTCATGCCCCCACCTGCAGGGGGAAAACATCACAGGTGGTGACTAAGTGCTGCAGGGCTCGCTCTCTCTCTCTCTCTCTCTCTCTTCCTTCCCTATCTCCCCCTTCCACCTCAATTTCTCTACCTCTATCAAAAAAATAAAAACTATCTAACTAACTAAATAAATAAAATACCCAATCCCAAAATGTGCAGAAGATATGAACAGAACATTCACTACTGAAGAGATCCAAAAGGCTAACAGACACATGAAAAATTGCTCCAGGTCGCTGATTGTCAGAGAAATGCAAATAAAGACAACATTGAGATACCACCTCACCCCTGTGAGAATGGCATACATCAAAAAGGACAGCAGCAAAAATGCTGGAGAGACTATGGGGACAGAAGAACCCTTCTGCACTGCTGGTGGGAATGTAAATTGGTCCAATCTCTGTGAAGAGCAGTCAGGAGAACTCTCACAAGGCTAGACATGGACCTTCCATATGACCCAGTAATCCCTCTCCTGGGGATATGCCCAAGGACTCTATAATGCCCAACCAAAAAGATATGTGTACACCTGTGTTCATAGCAGCACAATTCATAATAGCTAAAACCTGGAAACAACTCAGGTGCCCAACAATAGATGAGTGGCTGAGAAAGCTGTGGTATATACACAATGGAATATTATGCAGCTATTAAGAACAATGAACCCACCTTCTCTGACTCATCTTGGATGGAGCTAGAAGAAATTATGTTAAGTGAGCTAAATCAGAAAGATAAAGATGAGTATGGGATGATCCACTCGTAAACAGAAGTTGAGAAAGAAGAACAGAAAGGGAAACTAAAAGCAGGATTTGACTGAATCTGGAGTAGGGCAGCAAAGTAAAAACCCTGGGGTGAGGGTGAGGGTGGATGTTTGGCTTCACAGGGTGGCATGGGGAGGGGGATGGGATGGGATATAGTCTTTTTTTTTATTCCCTTTTGTTGCCCTTGTGGTTTTATTGTTGTTATTGATGTCGTTGTTGGATAGGACAGAGAGAAATTGAGAGAGGAGGGGAAGACAGAGAGGGGGAGAGACAGACAGACACCTGCAGACCTGCTTCACCACCTGTGAAGTGACTCCCCTGCAGGTGGGGAGCCAGGCACTCAAACTGGGATCCTTATGCTGGTCCTTGCGCTTTGTACCACGTGCGCTTAACCCACTGTGCTACCACCCGACTCCTGGGACATAGTCTTTTTGGTATTGGGAATAGTGTTTATGTACACTCCTATTAATTTTTTTCACTCCTATTAATCTGTAGTCATATAAATCACTATTTAATTAATATGAGAGGGGAAAATTGATTGTATGTCTCAAACTTTTTAAAGCACAGGTTGAGTTTTTAATACATAGGCTGACTCTTTGATGTTGACTCTCTTATTTAAATCAATTTATTTTTTTTATAAAAAGGAAGCATTGACAAAACCACAGGATAAGAGAGGTTCAACTCCACACAATTCCCACCACCAGAACTCTGTATCCCTTTCCCTCCCCTGATAGCTTTCCTATTCTTTAACTCTCTGGGAGTATGGACCCAAGGTCATTGTGGGGTGCAGAAGGTGGAAGGTCTGGCTTCTGTAACTACTTCCCCCACTTAATATGGGTGTTGACAGGTCAGTCCATACTCCCAGCCTGCCTCTCTTTCCCTAGTAGGGTGGGGCTCTGAGGAAGTGGAGCTCCAGGACACATTGGTGGGGTTGTCTGTCCAGGGAAGTCTGGACGGCATCATGGTAGCATCTGGAACCTGTTGGCTGAAAAGAAAGTTAACATACAAAGCCGAACAAATTGTTGAACAATTATGAACCTAAAGGCTGGAATAGTACATACGAAGAGTTGGGGGGTCCTCCATTTTGTAGATAGCTAGTAAGCATATTTTAGTTACATTCCAAAGGGCCTGTGGCTATACTAGGTTTTTTTTTTCCCTGAGCCTGAAATCTGATTTGCAGGTGGATCCAAGTTATTGTCTGGGGAGATGATGTCATGGCTGGAAAAGGAACAGAAAGCTGGATCAGGGAAGAGAGCAGCTCCCTAATATGGGCGAGGGGTATAAGTATTGTTGACTGTAAATCCCATACATTTGATTTGGTCTGGGGCCCATATTCAGCTTAGGAGCCTATGTGACCTCTGCATCCCTGTAGATCTGAGCTCACATTCTGTGGTCATGAGTAGGAACATTCCAAGCTACCCCAATATTAGGACCCATCTTCCTCAGGTGTAGCATAGAGTATGGAACATTCTCTACCGTTGTTGATCCAAGTTGAGAGCAAGGTCCTATGGGGGGCCGACAAAAGTGTCTATTTTGTTGTTTCTGATAGAGACGACCAATAACAATGGAGAAAGGGATTTATTTGAGGTCTAGGTCCATCATGTCTGTTTGGGAATCTCAGCACTCCCTAACTAGGGCCCTAGCTGATGGGGTGGCCTGATACTGACTAAAGAGTCATCATTAAAGTATGCCAGTCTCTTGCCCTTATTCAGCTTTTGCAGTCCTTGATTTGCTAAGGTTAGCTTTGGAGTGAGTGAGAGAACTGTAATAGGAAGTAGGTGAGGAAGGTATCTAAGTCTAATTAGATACTATTTCACTAGGAACTTTATACTGACTAACTGCAGACTATTGTGTACTTTTTCTTTCAGGTATATTTTGCCCTAATTTATGGATACATGTGAATATATGCTCTATCTTACAGGACCTGGTCTATATCTAGGTTTTGGGACTTTGTTAGGAAGTGAACCGCTTGGAATGGAATTAGAGAATACCATGAAAGGAAAGGTCTCACCCTAGTAATAAGGTTGAAGGGTTGACATTCCGTGCCTGACATCTCTGGACACAGTCTGAAGTGAAGCATGATGAGGTGGTACTCGTTGTGTTGATTAGGTGGGATCAGCGGATGCAAAATCATTTGGTATGAATTGAGAGAAGCATGCAGGAAAGTGAGCCCCACCCTAGGACTGGGGGAAATATAGGCTCTATAGAGGAAGCGGGAAGTTCCTGCTGTCTTATGGTTAAGAAGACAATAGATAGTTATTGCTATAATCATAATATGGTGATGTTGTGTATGATACAGCAAATCCTAACAAAGTGATTTTTCAAAGTTAACCCAATTGCCAAATAATGTGATTATAGCAATAACTATTGTCTTCTTAAACCTAAGACAGCAGGAACCTCCTGCTTCCTCTTAGAATCTATACTTCCCCCAGTCTTGGAACCTCTACAAAATAGAGGACCCCCCAACTCTTCGTATGTACTATTCCAGCCTTTAGGTTCATAATTGTTCAACAATTTGTTTGGCTTTGTATGTTAACTCTCTTTTCAGCCAACAGGTTCCAGATGCTACCATGATGCCGTCCAGACTTCCCTGGACAGACAACCCCACCAATGTGTCCTGGAGCTCCACTTCCTCAGAGCCCCACCCTACTAGGGAAAGAGAGAGGCAGGCAATTACAGAAGCCAGACCTTCCACCTTCTGCATCCCACAATGACCTTGGGTCCATACTCCCAGAGCGTTAAAGAATAGAAAAGCTATCAGGGGAGGGGAAGGGATACAGAGTTCTGGTGGTGGGAATTTTGTGGAGTTGTACCCCTCTTATCCTATGGTTTTGTCAGTGCTTCCTTTTTATAAATAAAAACAGTTTTAAAAAAGAAAACAAATAATAAATAAATGTAATGAAATGAGCTAATTTTCCAGCTAAGAATGCTTAAAACAAGCAAACAAACTTCTAAGGCCAGTGAGAAAGCTAGCATCAGGTAATACAGCAGACTTTCATGCCTGAGGTTCTGAAGTCCCAAATTCAGTGCTTGGTACCACCAAAAGCCAGAGGTGAGCAGTGCACTAGTATAAACAATCATACATACATTAGAAACCACACTCCTGGAGCCAGCTAGTGGCACACCTGGTTGAATGCACATAATACCATGCATAAGGACCCAGGTTCAAGTCCCCAGTTCCCAGTTGCAAGGGGGAAGCTTCACAAGCTCCAAGTGTCTCTCTCCCCTTTCCCTCTTAATTTTGCTCTGTCACTATCCAAAATAATAAATAATTTTTTAAAAAAACACTCCCTGCAAATAACCTCTCAGGAACATTTGTCCAAACCTGCCTTTCTCTGCTGGGTCGCTTGGAACACAGCCTCTCACAGCCCCTGTGGGTGCTGATGCTTTGGGGAGCTGGGTTGTAGCTCTGATGCTCACCATATGCTCAGGCCCCTGTGTCTGCTTTCTGAGTGTCCTCAGGCTCATCCTTCCTCCTGTTCCTCTGTGGCTTTTCCCAGCAGAGGGCAGTATATCTTGGCTTTTATGACAAGCCTGCATTCGTTTAATGTCTCCATCTTGGAGACATCCCACAAAAGGGTCCTTTTATGTGCAGCCAGTTTCAGAGCTCCCAGAGCTGGGCCACCTTCAGACTACAGGGCCCAAATCTCTCTATCTCTGTGTCTCACTTCTTTCTATTATTGTTTTGTTCACCACTGGAGCTCCACTGCTCCAGACTAACTTTTTCAGATAGAGAGACAAGGGCACAGGTAGAGAGAGACCAAGAGAGGGGTCCAGTGGTGATGCTCTGGTTAAGTGTACAATGGCAAGGACCAGAGTTTAAGCTCCCCGCGCCCATCTGCAGAGGGAATGCTTTATAAGCTATAATGCAGGTCTACAGGTGTCTTTCTCTCTCCCTCGATAGCTCCCTCCTCCTCTCTCAACTTGTGTTCTTAGCCAATAAATAAATAAAATATTTTAATGCAGTACTTAAAGGAAAAAAAAGGGATCACAGCACTGACACTTCCCTCCATGCAGTAGGAGCTGGACTTGAACCCATGCCAGACCTATGACAAAGCAAATGCACCATCCAAGTGAGCTATTATGCCAGCCCTCCATCTCTCATCCAAACACAGAGCAGCTCAGAAAACCCTAGATGAAATATAAGTTGTGGAGAGTTGGGCGGTAGCACAGCGGGTTAAGTGCATGTGGCACAAAGCTCAAGGACTGGCATAAGGATCCCGGTTCGATCCCCCAGCTCCCCACCTGCAGGAGAGTTGTTTCACAAGCGGTTAAGCAGGTCTGCAGGTGTCTGTCTTTCTCTCCCCCTCAATGTCTTCCCCTCCTCTCTCCATTTCTTTCTGTCCTATCCAACTACAATGACATCAATAACAACAATAATAACTACAACAATAAAACAACAAGGGCAACGAAAGGGAAAATAAATATTTAAAAAATTTTAAAAAAAAGAAAAAATATAAGTTGTGGAAAGAAGTGGCCTAGTGAGGTAGGCCACTACCCAGGTCATTCACAGGATTCCCCTAGTCTCTGTGGGTATCCACCTTAGTCCCCACTTCCCTGGCCTGAGGCAGAGGAGCCCCCCCCATCCACCCTGATCCATGGGGCCTCACCTGAGATGTTGAGGTAGATGTTCTCCAGCCACTTGTCACTAATGGTTCTCATCCTCAGCCCCAGTACCCCGCTGTCCTGCACAGTCACGGGCTGGATGCTCAGGGTGCAGTTACTTTTGTTGTCTCCCAGGAACTGGACTCGCCCGTTGCTAATACTTCTGCCTCTCGGGAAGCTAGAAACCTGGTAGAGGATGGTCCCCATGTATTCCTTCTGGGTTTGGTTGTAGGTGTAATTGTGGTACAGGGTGAGATTTTCCAACGTGCCTTGTAGCCTTGGGATTCTGTAGCTGCAGGGAATCCAGACGCAGGCCCCCTTCCAGGAATAGAGGGTTCTGGGGTGCTCAAAGAACCAGTCAAGCGAGGCAAAGGAAACTGAAGTCTCTGGAATCCACCACAATGATCAGAAAGTATTATTGATTGGGGCACAGAGACATAGGGTAGGGTTGGGGGTTGAGGAGCTCCTTCTGAAGGCAGAAGGAGAAAGGGGATGCAGACATAGAGCAGCAGCAGCCCTATACCCTGCCCATCCTGCCCAGCTCCCACTGGCCCGGCAGAAGCTTAGCCTCAGCTAAGGCACCATCCTTTCCTTACCGAGCAGCAGTAGCCAGAGGAGACACATGGTGCTGGGTCTGGGCAGGAGCTTGGGCTGGAGAGAGTTTGCTTTTCAGATGCCTGCCTGTTGGCTGCTCCCATGGAGCTTTAGCCCCATCCCTCTGCTCATTTTGTGGAGGGAATATGGGGTCCTGGCTACTCACATTGTGCCTCTCCCAGCAGCCAGAGAATGCTATAGGACTAGACTCTATCTCTCCCTAACTCTCCATCCATCCATCCATCCATCCATCCATCCATCCATCCACCCATCCATCTATCCATCCATCCATCTACCCATCCAACCACTCATCTGCTCATTTCACAAACTTCCTGTGCAGCTCTCAGGTGACACTAGACCTGAGAGCCTGAAGGACCAGGCCCTGGGCAACTTGGGGTTCACCTCAAAACAGCTACAAAGGGGCTAAGCCCCCTAGGAGAAACACATGGTCAGACCTTGATTTTTAAAAAATTTTTTATTATCTTTATTTATTTATTGGGTAGAGACAGTCAGAAATCAAGAAGGGAAGGGGAGATAGAGAGGGAGAGAAAGAGAGTGAGAGAGAGAGATTTTCTTTTTTAAAAAATAAATATTTTTTATATTTATTTTTATTTATTTATTCCCTTTTGTTGCCCTTGTTGTTTTATTGTTGTAGTTATTATTGTTGTCATTGTTGTTGGATAGGACAGAGAGAAATGGAGAGAGGAGGGGGAAGACAGAGAGAGGGAGAGAAAAATAGATACCTGCAGACCTGTTTCACCGCTTGTGAAGCGACACCCCTGCAGGTGGGAAGCCAGGGCTTGAACCAGGATCCTTATGCGGGTCCTTGTGCTTAGCGCCACCTGTGCTTAACCCGCTGCACTACAGCCCGACTCCCGAGAGAGAGATTTTCAACACTGCTTCACCACTCACTAACAAAGCTTTCCTCCTGCAGGTGGAGACCAGGAGCTCGAACCTGAGTCCTTGTGCATTGTAACATGTGAGCCTTGTCACCACCTGCCCCCCGCCCCCAACCTTGATTTTTAAAGACCAGAGAGATAGCAAGAACAAGCACACGTTGCCATGCTCAAGGACCCAGGTTCTAGCCATCAGTCTCCATCTGCGGGGGGTGGGGGGGAAGCTTCATGAGTCACCACTCATGAAGTAGTGCTGCAGGTGTCTCTCTGATTCTCCCTCTCTATTTCTCTATTTTAAAAAATGACCACCGGGAGTGCTAGAGACTGAGCCCTAGTGATGAACCTGGAATCAGATAAACAAATATTTTAAAATGAAGACCAGAGGTAGCAGCTGGGAAATAACTCAAAAGGTAGAGCATCCGACTTGCAGGCTTGAGGTTCCTGGTTCAATTCTTGGTGCTGCATGTGCCACAATGTTATTCTGACTGTTGTCTCTCTCTCTCTCTCTCTCTCTCTCTCTCTCTCTCCCTCTCCTTTCTCTGCCTTCTCTCTCTCATCTCATTTTTCTTTTACTTTTGTTAATAAAGAGAGAAATTAGACAGAGGAATGTGGGAGACAGAGAGGAAGAGAGAGAAAGAGACCTGCAGCACTGCTTCACCACTCATGAAACTTCCCTCCTTCAGGTGGAGACCTGGGCTCAAATCCTGGTCCCTGCACATGATAGCATGTGCACTTTAACAGGTGTGACAGAGCCCCCCATCTCCTATGAACCTCTCTCTCATTTGTAATAAATAGGATGAAAAAAATAAAAGCAAAATGGGGAGATAATTTCAAACTCACTGATGAAGTATGTCTGATACTTAGAGTGCACTTAGAGGGCTCTCAGGAGACCTAGGAGAATGGTCTGAAGGTTCAATGGCCCCAAGCAATGGCACCCAAAGGCTGGGTAGGAAGCATAATCAACCCAGAAGGGATGAAGATCATTCTTTGTGTAAATCCTGCCACTCTCTCAGTTCCAACTGGTTACTGCCCGGTGAGCATGTGGGTTCAGCACTGCCTGCACTTGCAGTGTTTAAGAGGAGTCAGAAGTCAGTTTTCTGTGTGGAATACTTTGAAAAAACAAATGTAGGGATGGAAAAATAGCTTACTTGGATAGTGTGCTGCTTTGCCATGGACATGACATAGGTTTGACCCTGAATCCCACTGCATTGAAGGAAGTTTAGGTGCTGTGGTATATCTATCTGTCTGTCGATCTTCCTGTCTGAAAGAAAGAAAGAAAGAAAGAAAGAAAGAAAGAAAGAAAGAAAGAAAGAGAAAGAAAGAAGGAAAGATAAAAAGAGAGCAAGAGAAAGGAGGGAAAGATGAATAGAGGAAAGGGAGAAGAAAAGAAACACAGAAACAAAGAAAGAAAAGAGGGAGAAAAGAGAGAGAATGGAGGGAAGAGAGAAAGAAAAGAAGGAACAAATGCAATGCAAGTCAAGCAAGACCAGTCTGTGGTGGTCAAACAGGTAATTTAACAGGTAGACAATTGCATATGTATCTCTCTCTCTCTCTCTCTGTCTCTCTCTCTCTCTCTCTCTCTCACACACACACACACACACACACACACACACAGTAAATAAAGGTCAGGGAAATAGCATAATGCTTATGCAAAAATTTTTTATTCCTGAGCCTCTGGTGTCCCATGTTCAATCTCCAGGACCACCATAAGCCAGAGCTGAGCATACTCTGGTTTTAAAAATAATAATGATAATCATAAATAAAATAATATAATGAATAAATAGGGGCCAGTTCTGAACCGCTGGTCACCACACAGAAGCACTACACAAGGGATAAGTTTCATAAGCAGTAAAGCAGTGCTGTGGTGTCTCTTCTTTCTCTCTGTTTCTCCCTCTCTGTCCTCTACTATCTTGGGGGGGGGGTCTTTCCAGAGCTAGCTCTAGAAAGACCTAGAGCTGGCTCTAAGGTCCCAGGTTCAATCTCCAACATCACTATAAACTAAAGAGTGCTCTAGTAAAAAAAAAAAAAAAAATGTAAAGTGTGCCAAGAGTAGTGGAATCATGAAGGCATGAAGTTCCAGCAAAAAGCTAGCAGCAAAAAAACAAGTAGAACTTTTTAAAAAACAAACACCTGTTTGCCGACTAGAAGCAGTCCTGGGGAGGCCCACTCTCTCCCCCTGCCTGTCTCTCTGTGCAGTGAGCCTGCCTGCCAACTCAATGGATTGTGACCCAGAGTTAAATTTAAGCCCCATTTTGCATGCCTGCCCCCTCAACACTGTTCCCCAGGGAGCCCACAGGATGTGCTTACAGAGTGCATCTCCTATTGCAGCAACCCCAACATTCCCAAGCAGTGCCTCTCACGCCCGCTGGCTGCTCCTCTGGTGCTGTGTGGCTTCTGACCGAGGCTGCTGGGTTAACAGTGCCCAGGAGCTCAGCCGAAGACCAAGAGTGTGGTGGGCACAGTCCAGATGACAGATTCAAGCAGGAAGACTCTATCCAGGTAGAATGGCCACCGGCTTTGCAGCTGCTAATAGTAATACATAAGAGAAAGAAAAATAAACAAAGCCCTTAAAGGACATACCCATTTGAGAAGAGCTGGATCTAGTTAAAAGTTGAGTAAGTATTGCACAAAAGTAAAAGACTCTGGGGTTGGGAGTGGGGGGGAAGGTTCATGTCCTGGAACATGATGGCAAAAAAGGACTTAGTGGGGGTTGAATTGTTATGTGGAAAACTGAGAAATGTTATGCATGTGCAAACTATTATATTTTATTGTCGACTGTAAGCCATTAATCCCCCAATAAAGAATTCAAAAAAAAAAAGTTGATTAAGATTCATTACTGCAGGTCTATTCAAACCTTTTAGCTAGTTGCAAGTAAGGCCTCAAAGACAACTCTCACCATGGGGGGAGGGAGGACTCCATGCTATCCCACAGTCTACCCTTCCTTCTCTGTTGTTAAATGTTTTTAGTATTATTATTATTAGTAGTAGTAGTAGTATCATTATCATTATTATTGATTATATATGGAGAGAGTTTTGTAGGGGACAGAGAAACAGGGAAACAGAGTGACTCAAGCCAAAGCACCACTCTGGTACATGTGGTATTGGGGATTGAACCAGGAGCCTCAGACACATAAGTCCAAATGCTTTACCTGTAGTGCTATTTCCCTGGTCACTTTTTCCAGAGGACCTAGTTCCCTCTTGCTATGAAAAGCCTGGCAAGGTTGCAGGGTCAGTGTGTCAAGGGACACTCTCCGGGTCCCCCGGGGTTGTCACAAGCACTGTGACACGGAGAAGCCTCGGTCACTGGGGCCTGGGGCTGCTCTGCCACACACCCACCTTCTCCCAGTGGGAACTGGCAGAGGATGCCATGGTGAGAGGGCCAGGGTGCTCCTCCAGACCGGGCTGTGTGCGTACCTACGGGGCTCCAGGCAGTCTCCAGACACAAGAAGGGGAACCTGATCCTGGAGCTGCAGGGTGCAGATAAGGCAGAGCAGGGCATAGAGGCAAAGGGCAGAAGGACAAAGTCACACAGACTAGACCTGTGGCCTGCTGGAGTTTGACAGGACCTTGGAATCAGCCTTCGACTTCCTTCATCCTTCCCGCCTGGGCCTCCACTCCCCACACCCACCCTCATCCTACTCTCAAAAGACCCACCAGGTGCAGGAGAGAAAAGGGTATGCTCAGGGCAAGCGACATATAGACAAAGAGAGAGACCACCACCCACCAGCCCCAGGAAGTGCACCCTGCAGCCATCCCACACTGACCAAGAGCAGGAAGAAACAAGATGGGTCTCTTTCTTTCTTTCTTTCTTTCTTTCTTTCTTTCTTTCTTTCTTTCTTTCTTTCTTTCTTTCTTTTTTTACCTCGTTCCTGGCGTCTTCCCTCTTGAGGGACCCTGGCAGCATCTAAGAGTGAAAGGGGAAGCAGAGAGAGCCAGGCTCTGCTCACTCTCCTTTGCCCCGCCCCTGCCTCTAGTGGCAATGCGGGTAACCCAGGGACATCTTGATCTGGGGCGTGGAGCAGAGACAGGCCAGATAGGAAAGAGGGATCACTTAAGGATGTATGCACAGTCAGCCTTGACATTCCAAGCCCGGTGGGATTTTGACACTATGAGTTCCAGAGCTGCCTCAAATGCGACCGCCTCCACCAACCCCCAACCCACCCACCCCACCCCAGCTCATAGGAAATGCTAATGACACAAGATCAGAATGGCCAGGCTACAGCACAGCACCCCCAGCCATCTTTAAAAAGTCATTGTCATTTCAGGACTCCGTCCAAACCAGACACATTCACAGGCATGAGATGAAGGTGGAGTGGGAGCTTCTGCTGTGCCCAGGGAGACAGACAGACAGACACACAAGGACTAGGGAAAGGACAATGACCCACTGGGAATGACACTCTGGAACAGAGGAATCTTGAAACTGAAAACACTTTACTTTCATCCTTTTACTGAGCTTATACTCTATGAAGTGTCCAGAAGCCAGAAGCAGAGCTCAGACAAGTCCACACACATCCCATGCAGGTGACAAGGGACATGTCTGCAAAGTCTACACTATGCAAGGGGGACAGAAACTGAGAGTGAACTACAGCTTCTCCAAAAGGCAGTCTAGGGGGAGATGCAGTATACAGATCATTCTATCTTTTCTCTCTGTCTCTGTCTCTGTCTCTCTCTCTCTCTCTTTACTTCACTCTATTAACAAAAATCCCCAAGTAAGACAGGTAGTTCTGGTCCCTATAGCTTTGCAACACCCACAGAAAGTTTGTTGACTTCCCTCTTGGGCAGTTCCATGAACCTAGACACAGGGTTACCACCCTAGCGGCTGCTGTGCCATAGAAAAAGGA
Organism: Erinaceus europaeus; assembly: GCF_950295315.1. Lineage (NCBI taxonomy): Eukaryota > Metazoa > Chordata > Mammalia > Eulipotyphla > Erinaceidae > Erinaceus > Erinaceus europaeus. The sequence goes on from NC_080163.1 coordinate 183,472,947, forward strand.
TGCCGCAACCCCAGTTCAGAGACAGGGAACAAGAGCAGAGAAATTGCAAACTCTGGTGGGAGTGAAAACAGGCATGGAGCCCCCCACTGCCAAGGGATAAGCTAGGGGAGAGGAAGTGAAGTACAGAATTTGTTTTAAATAGGGTAATCTCTTTTTTTCTTTCTTTTAGATTATATTTATTTCTGAGAGATGAGAGGGAGAGAGAGGGAGGGAGAGAGAGAGAGAGAGATGGTGCCAGAGTATCACTCTGGTACATGTGGTGCTGGGAATAGAACTCAGGACCTCACGCCTGTGAGCTCAGTGCTTTACCCACTATGACACCTCCCAGGCTGCTCAAGAGGGTGATTTCATTGGATGTAGACTAGAAGGTCACAAACAAATCAGTTACCCTTTGCCGCAGATCCCTCAGCCCCAGGGACAGAAGTGTATCATGTCCTCACATAAACAATTCCAAACCAAGAGCTGGGTGGTGGTACATCTCGTAGAGTGCACATAATACCATGTGTGAAGACCAGAGTTCAAGCCCTCAGTCCCCACTGCAGGGGAGAGGGTGGTTCATGAGCAGTGGAGCAGTGCTGCAGGTGTCTCTCTTTCTCTTCTTATTTCTCTCACTCTCTACTTCTGTCTTGATCATCAAAAAGAAAGAAAAAAGGGGGGGTGGTGGAAACTGGACTCCCTGAGCAGTGGAGATGCAGACACAGAGTCTACTGTAACCCTGGTGGGAAAACAAACAAACAAACATCTTCCAAAGCTAGAAAGGGGAGGGCTGCTCCTCACATAACCATGGTGACCTTGTCCCCTGCAGGATGGCAGTCTCAGGGTCCACAGTGGCCTGGTACAAAAGCCAAGAAGAGAAGAACAAAGTTTCTCAGCAATGTATTTTTGTTCCCTCCTCCTCCCCTTTTTTTTTTCTATTTTATTGGGTAGGACAGAGAGAATTTGAGATGGAATGGGGAGACAGAGAAGGAGAGAGAAAGAAAGACATTTGCAGGTCAGTTTCACTGCATGTCAAGCACATCCTCACTGCAGGTAGGGAGCAAGGGCTCAAACCCAGCATAGTACTATGTGCGCTTAACTGATGTGCCACCGCCCAGTCCCTGTGCTTTTGTTAACATGTAGAAAACATAGTTTGTATGCATTTGCAAAACTAACCACTTGGTGGCCAGGAAACAGAAGGAGCTTTTCCAGAATGGACTAAATTCATTCCTGCCACAGGTCCTGGGCCACATGTCAAGTCCCAGATAATAAGGGAGAAGAGAGGGGGGAAGGAGGGCCCACTGAAGGTCCCCGGGAAAGATTTTCCTCCACACTAGAAGAAAGAAATGTATGAGGAGCGTGGAGGAGACAGCATAATGGTTATGCAGACAGACTCTCATGCCTGAGGCTCCTAAGTCCCAGGTTCAATTCCCTGATCCACCATAAGCCTGAGCTGAGCAGTGCTCTGGTGTTTCTCTCTCTCTCTCTCTCTCTCTCTCTTTCTCTTTCTGTCTCTCTCTCTCTTTCTCTGCATCTCTCTCAAAAATAAAATTAATTAAAAAAGAAAAAGAAAAAGAAATGTATGGGGAGCTGCTCTCTGCTTTTCTGGTTTAGAGACTTTTACTTGAGGATATGATAGTTGAAACTACAGCATCCATTTTGAGACCATACAGTCACAAGCTTGAAGAAGAAAGTCTCTTAGTTAATGGTGACAGTGAAGAAGGATGGAAAAGGTCTGAACCTTTGATGACTTTGTTGAGATGGAACAAACATCTGCAAACATTCATATGGTTCACTTACTAATGCTCAGCATTGTATGGCCAAATGTGTCTTAACCCTAATGAATAAGGCTATTTGTGTATGCTATGTGCTATTAGATCCCACCTACTGGTGTCTTTTCTAAGATGCAGTCCTATAACATAATACCCAAATTTTATGGTTTGAATTGAAAATGACTCACATGCTTAAAACCAAGAAGTTTTCAAACCTAATGTAGAAAAAAAAAAAAGGAAATAAATAACTCCCAGACAAAAATACCTCAATGACACAGATGTTAGAATCAGCTGGCAGAGACTATTAAGCAACCATGATAAAAGTGCTTCAGTCAGCAATGTCAAACATGCTGAAAATAAATGAACAAATAAGGAGGCCACCGCAGTTAGGGAAATGACCTGCCACAGCACAGAAGCAGGAAAGATAAAGAGGAGTCAAAAGGAAAATTTAGAACAAAGATGACAGTGACTGCAATTAGAAACCTTAATAAATGGACTCAGCAGTAGAATGGAAAATGCAGCAGAAAGAATATGTTAAGTGGAAACATTAAATTTTAAAATATTAAAATTCCCCAATTAGATCAAAGAGAGGAAAAAAAATGTCTGAGAAAAATGAGCAGTCTCAGGGACATGTGTGACTATAATGAAAGAGCTAATATTCATGTCACTGGACTCAGAAGGAGAGGAGAAAGAGGTTTTAAAGGAAATGAGAAAGCATTTGAAGAAGTAATAGCTGCAGGGTGAGAGGAAACAACATAATGGTTATGCAAAGAAACTCTCAAGCCTAAGACTCCAAAGTCCCAGGTTCAATCCATACACCACCATAAGCCAGAGCTGAGTAGTGCTCTGGGAAAGAAAAAAAAAAAGAGGGAAGAGAAGGGGTAGTGGGGAGGAGAAGGGAGGGGAGGGGAGGGGAGGGAAGGAGGAGAAGAAGGGTGGAGGAGAGGAGATGAGGAAGGAGAAATAGAAAGAGAAGGAAGAGTAGTGATGGTTGGAAGTGTCCCCAGTTTGACAAAAATTTACATATTTCTGCTGATTTAAGAAAATCTCAAAAGGACAAATCAAAGAAATATGTGCCAAGACATTTCATATCATCAAGCTTCTAAAAACTGAAAAAGTCTTCAAAGTAACCAACCACAGAGAAATGAAACATTACCTATAGGGAGAAAACCCATTCAGATGATAGTAGGTTTCATATCAGAAACTGTGAGGTTCAGAAGGAAGTGAAACAGTTTGTTGAGGGTTGTTTGGTTCCCGCCCCTTTTCAGATAGTGAAATGAAAGAACTACTAACCCAGAAACCTTTATCTAGTGAAAATATACTTCAGGAGTGAAGGGGAAGTTAGGAATTTCTCAGATCGAGGAAAACTAACAGAAGTTTTAAAACCAGCAGAAACCTGCCCTGTAAGAATAGCTGGAAGAGAGGCTGGGTGGTTGCACACTTGGGTGAGAACAGACATTACTATCCATGTGCAAGGACCTGGTTCAAGCCTCCATTCTCCACCTATAGAGTGAAAACTTTTTGAGTGGTGAAGTAGTGCTGCAGGTGTCTCTCTCTATCTCTTTCCCTCTCTATCCCTCCTCCCCCTCTCAATTTCTCTCTGTCCCATCAAATTAATTAATTTAATTAAAAGTTTTTTGAAATAGCTAGAATTAGTTTTAGTATCAAACCTTCAAACTGGAATACAGTCAATAAAAGGGTTGCCCAGAGTTGAACTCAAGAGTGACCACAGAAAGCAGAGGTAAAAAGGGCTCTTGGAAAGATGGGATTGGAGATGGTTCAGGAGCAGAGCCAACAGAGTCACTGAGGACAAAGTTATTGACTAGAGTCTCCCCAAGGATGATCAGAGCAGCAGCCCCCAATGTACTCAGACTCATGGTTTGTGGGAAAAACCCAAAGAAAGCAAGTCTACGTGGACAATTGTGGTGGACATTTGACACTTGCAAATTATTTCACCAGGAATAATCAAGATGTCCCACTGTTTTTGTCATATTAACTACCAACGTTAATTAATCTTTTTAAAAAAATAGAATATATTTTTTTTAAAAAAAAGAATAGCTGGAAGAGTAACCCGAGAGGTGGTTCAGCACATAAAGCATTGGACTCTCAGGTGTGAGAACCCAAGTTCAGTCCTTGGCATCACATTTGTCAGTGATGCTATGGTTTTCTTTCCCTCTTTCTTTCTCATTAATAAAGAATTCTCTTAAAAAGAAAAAAAGAACTAAAGAGAATTGTCTAAATAGAAAGAATATATATTTTCAAGAAACATCAGGAAGGAAAATATGAAGAGAATAAACTTAATAATAAATAGATAAGCTTTCTTCTCTTGAGATTTCTAAATTATGTTTGACAATCAAAGCAAAAACCATAACACTGTGTAACACTATTTTTGGTACAAGTAGAGGCAATATTTAAGACAATTTTTAAAATTTTTATTTGTGATTGAATAGCGATAGAAAGAAATTGAGAAGGGAGGGGGAGATAGAGAAAGAGACAGAGAGACACCTGCAGCCCTACTTCGCCACTCATGAAGCTTTCCCTCCGAAGGTGGGGACCAGGGGCTTGAACCCAGATCCTTGCGCAATGTAATGTGTATGTTTAACCAGGTGTGTCACCACCTAACCCTTGACAATTATATAATAAATGGAACAAAGTAAAGTGATATAAAGATCTGTAAGGTTTCTGTATTTCACTTAGAAACAGGAAAGTCTCAAGACCTGTAGAGTTATGTGTAATGTTATAGCTAGAGTAGCCACTAAAAGGAGCTATACACTGTGATACACTCAGAAATACTGTAAACAAATCTAAATGGAATTCTAAAAATGTTCAGGCAACCCACAGGAAGGTAGAAAAAGAAAACAAATTTTTAAAAGAAAGAAGAAAGAATGGGAGTTGGGCGGTCATGCAGCGGGTTAAGCAAAGTGGTGCAAAGTGTGAGGACCAGCATAAGGATCCTGGTTCAAGCCCCCGGCTCCCCACCTGCAGGGGAGTCGCTTCACAGGTGGTGAAGCAGGTCTGCAGGTGTCTATCTTTCTCTCCCCCTCTCTGTCTTCCCCTCCTCTCTCTATTTCTCTCTGTCCTATCCAGCTACAATGACATCAATAATAACTACAACAATAAAACAACAAGGGCAACAAAAGGGAATAAATAAATAAATATTTTTTAAAATATTTAAAAAAGAGAACAAAGAAAAACAAAAATTAAACAGAAAACTTACACTTTTGCAGGCAAAAATATTAAATATAAATGACCCAAATACACAAATTAAAAGACAGAGATTGATGTGGTGAATTGACAAAAATGACCCAACTATACACTGCTTATAAGAAGATAACTTCAGAGGAGCCAGATGGTTACCCATAACTTACCATGTGCAAGGACCCAGGTTCAAGCCCCTGCTCCACATCTGCATGAAGAGAGGATTTGTGAGCAGTGAAATATCTGTAGGTATCTCTTTCTCTTTCCCTCTTTACCTTCTCCTCCACTGTCAGTTTCTCTCTGTCCTTTCTAATAAGGAAAAGAAAAGAAAGAAAAAGAAGAGAAGTTCATGTGTGTGTATGTGTGTGTGTGTGCACGCATTCCTGTGTAAGTAAGTAAAAATATGATAAAGTAAAAGGATTAACTTGCAAGTATTAGTCAAAAGGAAGCAGGAATGGTTATACTGATAACAACTAAATTAGACTTCAGAACAAAGAAAGTGATCAAAGCTACTAAGGGATATTAAGCAGAAATTAATTCTGAGAAGACATAGCAGTTCTAGCAACAGAGGTGCAAATCTGAAACATTAAGAAGATCCTCCTGGATCATGATGGCAGAGGAGAACTTAGTGGGGGGTTGAATTGTAATGTAGAAAACTAGGAAGTGTAATGCATGTAAAAACTATTATATTTTACTGTCAACTATAAACCATTAATCCCCCAATAAAGAAATGTTAAAAAGCAAAACCCAACAGAAATTAAAAGATAAGCATACAAATTCACAATTACAGTTGGAAACAGCATACTCAGAAGAATACATATATATACTCTTTACACACATCTATGGAATATATACCAAAATAGACCAAATTTGTCTATTTATTTACCAGAGGACTGTTCAACTGTGGCTTTTGGTGGTGCTGGGGATTGAACCTGTGGCCTCTGGTGCCTCAGGCATGACCACTATGCTATCTCACTGGACCCCAATTTTTTTTAAAGATTTACTTAGTTGAGAAGAAAAGAAGGGAGAGAAGATAGCAGTCATCAATGATATATTATGACCATGTGGGGATTATTCCAGGGATACTGACTAGTTCAATATTTAAAATACAAAGGGAACTGGAAAGTCAGAAGGTAGAAAAGCCCAGGTCTCCACCTAGTGATGAGCAGATAAATAAAAGCTGGTGTTTCCAGCCAGAAAGGCCTTGTTCAGCAATAAAATGGAATAAGCCACTGAGAGTTGCTACAATGTAAACTCAAAAACCAGTGAGAAGCCAAGCAAAGATGAACCTTGTTGAGTGCACACATTACCAAGTGCAAGGACACAGGTTCAAGCCGCCCACTCCCCACCTGCAGGGACGAGGCTTCACAAGCGGTACAACAGGTGTGCAGGTATCTATCTTTCTCTCTCCCTCTCTTTCCCTTCCCTCTCAATTTCTCTCTGTCTTATCAAGTAAAATAAAAATAAAGAAATAAAATTAAAATTCTTAAAAATAAAAAAAAGAAGAAAAGAAAACCAGTGAACGAAAGCTAACATTAAATGACACACATCATACAATCACATTTACATACAATCACATACAATCACATTTAAATATCATGGGCTTGTGAGATACTCACTGAGCAAGGCACTTGTCTCACCATGCCCAATGCCTGGTTCAAGTCCCAGTACCCTATGGAGGGCACTGTGACACCAAAGCTGTAGTGCCTTGGTTCTCTCTCCCTCTCTCTCTTCCTCTCCTTCTCCCTCCCCTCCCCCTCTCCCTTTCCTTCTCTCTCTCCCTCTCCCTCTCCCTCTCTTCCTCTCTCTGCCACTCTTCCTGGCTTTCTCACTCTGAATGAAATTATCAGCCAGAATGTGGTGAAGTCATGCCTGTGCAAAGCCCTAAGGTCAACCCCCAACACACAATCAATCAATCAATCAATCAATCAATAAATGCAATATCCAGACAAAGAAAATCTACAGAAAAAGGAAGTAGACTTAACATTTGCCTAGGGTTGAAGTGGGGGGGAGGGGGGAGGGCAGTATTGAGAGGAAGTAGGTAGTGACTGATAATGGGCATGGCTTTACTTGGGAGAGGATGATAAAAATGTTCTAAAAATTGATTGTGGGGTGGAGGTTGCATAGCCCTGAATCTACTTCAAGTCACTGAAGCGTACACTGTGAGTGGGTGACTTGGATGCTCAGTCAGAACCCAGGCAAAGGACTCAGGGACACTCTGCCAAAGAGGAGACACAGATGGCAAACATACACATGAGAAGATGATCAGCATCACCAGCCGTTAGTGAAATGCAAATTGAGGTCAAGATCTGCTGCCTACCTATTAAAATATCTAAAATGAAAAAGCCCTGGGCCATCAAAATAGTGCACTTGGACAGTGTTGCTTTGCCAAGTGCTTAAGGCAGTGTTGTGGTCTCTTTCACTCTGTCTCTGCCTCTCTGTTTCTAAAAGAAATAATAATAGGGGGGCCAGGCAGTGAGGCATCCAGTTGAGCACACATGTTACCATGCACAAGGACCATGGTTCAAGCCCCAAGTCCCCACCTGCACTGAGAAAGTTTCATAAGTGGTGAAGCAGGTCCATAGGAGTCTCTCTTTCTCTCTCTCTCCCCCCCTCCCCTCTCAATTTCTCTCATCCTATCAAATAAAATTAAATTTAAAATAATAATCATAAGATTAGATTTAAAAGAATGGCAATACCAAATGCTGGGGAGATGGCAATGAAACTAGAATATTCATATGTTGCTTTCTGGAATGGAAGATGGTACAGATGTGGAAAAAATAGTTTGCGTTTCTTAACAAACCAGTAGACTACACTTTGTGCATGACTCAGCAGTTACATTCCCAGGTAATTATCTCCAAGAGATGAGACTTATGTCCACATAAGATGCTGTACATGATCTTTTACAGAAATTTATTTATTTGTGATCAACTGGAACTGACCTGCCCTTCAGTGGGTGAGTGGTTAAACAAGTTGTAATAAATGGCAGTAACAATAAGGAACAAAATATGAGTGTTGGCAACAACTTATCTCTCTCTCTCTCCTCTTTCTCTCCTTCTCTGTCTGAATACTGAAAAGAGTGTGCTAGAATTATGGGAAAAATAAGCACCAAGGGAGACTGGGTGAAGGGCAGACCAGATATCTCCATCGTGTTTTTGCAACTCCCTATATAAAAATGAAAACACATACACATTCACATGTATACACAATCTCAGTGGGAAACTCCAGGCCACACAGGGCAGATTCTTAAAAGGTTTTAGAGAGGGTACCTTTAGGGACCAAGCCCCTTACTCAACACCTAGCAGAAGTCCTGAAGCCTCTGTTGGCACCATTCACAGCCTATGAAGCAACTCCCCTACAGGTGGGGAGCCAGGGGCTCGAGCCAGTGGTTCGAACCAGTATCCTTATGCCGGTCCTTTCGCTTTGCACCACGTGCGCTTAACCCACTGTGCTACCACTGGACTCCCATAAATAGTATTTTTAAAAGGAGGTGGGAAGGGGGAAAATGAGGCATGGACTGTGAATCCCCATCAAGGCAAAGGGAAGTAGAACTGCGTGGCCCTGGGGACAGGTCAAAGGGTGACTGGGGATGGGATCCCTCAAGCAGGATGACCTGAGGGACTGGCAGGAAAGGAAGGACAGGGTCCCTGTTATGCCCCTAGTCTCCCACACCTTTTCACCTCTAAGCCCTACCCCCCACCTCCTACTCACTCCCCCCAACACACACACCCCAGTTTCTGAGCCCCATGGATCCTGATGCTCTTCAGCATCCAGGGACTTGGCCATCATGGAGCTCCTGCATCCCTTCTCACACTCAGCCCTCACCATCTCCACCATCTGAGGACATGCCAGGCAGCTCTGAGTCCTCTCCTCCCCTCCTAGCATCTGCCCTCACCTATGCAATATGCTGGGGTTTTTTTTTTTCTTTCATACAACTGAGGCCTCACTCAGGATTCATTTTTACCACCTTGGCCGGTTCCTTTATTCAGACACAGAGAGTGAGACACCACTGCACCACAGCACCTCCCATGTGGTGTCAGGGTTCAAACCTGGGCTGTACATGTGGCAAGACACATGCTCTACCTGGTCAGCTATCACTCCACTCCCAGCAGTCTTTGCAACCTTGAGTCCTTCCAGAACATTCCTGCATATAGCACTCCAAGTGCTCCCTAGTCCACTCAGAGGGACATCCTGACCGTGGTCTTCAAGATCCCAATTCATGGCTCCCTCAGACAACCACCCCACCATCATCACTGCAGAACTGGCCAGCGGACCTCCTTCTTGTTTCCTAGAGAGAGCAGAGGTCTGCCCCAGAGGTCACTGCACTTTATCTTGATTTGTCCTGACCTCATATTCCTCTGAAATCCTGATCCCCCTCCCCTTCTAAACCCTTCTTCACTCAGATGGTCCCTTGTTAAGTATCCCCATTCTTTTCTTAGTGTTCTTCCCTGCCTGCTCCCTCCACCTAACGAACACCTGCTGATCTGAGCTGTTTCTCCCAGGGTATCAGCCCCATTTGGTCAGAGAGCACTTCTTCTTGGTTGCTCCCATACCCTGGAGCCCAGGAGAGTCCTGACACACAGTAGATGCTCAGTAAACATGTGTTGAGGGAACATGCAGGTTCTGAGAGGTCTGGGAGCTGAGTGGAGTATGGCACCTGACTTCCAGTCCCACTCAGGTGTCGTCATTGAACATCAATCCCTCTTAACAGTGGGCTTGTTGTGGCGTTGATGGTGGGACACCCCCACTATAGTGTGTATCCTACAATGCTCAGGAACCCAGGTTCAAGCCACTATCCCCACCTGCAGGGGGAAAGCTTCACAAGTAGTGAAGCAGTGCTACAGATCTCTCTCTCTCTTTCCCTCTATCTCCTGTTTCCTCTTGATTTCTTTTTGTCCCTATCCAACAGATAAATAATATCTATTAAAAGGGTGCTCTCAGGGGCCAAGGCGGTGGCATATCAGATTAAGAGTTAAGCACACAAAGTACAAAGCGCAAGAACCCACACAAGGATCCGCATATGGATCCTGGTTCAAGCCCCCAGCTCCCCACCTGCAGGGGGGACACTTCACAAGTGTTTAAGTAGGTCTGCAGGTATCTATCTCTCTCTCCTTCTCTCTATCTTCCCCTCCTCTTTCAATTTCTCTCTGTCCTATCCAATAAAATGAGAAATGGCCACCAGGAGCAGTGGATTCATAGTGCAGGCACCGAGCCCTAGTGATAACCCTAGAGACTAAATAAATAAATACAAATTTTTAAAATGTATTCTCTGTATTAGATTAGCCCAGACTTCAGATAGTCTGGGATAGTCTGGACTTTTGTTCTGTCTGGGAACCACCTGGCACAACTTCATTTTTTTTTACCTCAAAGCTTGAGTTATGGTTTATAGTATAGTTTTTTTTTCCCCACCACTCCCATCACCAAAGGTCGATGTCCACATTCCGACAACCACTATAGTTCTCCTACAATCTTATATATAAGGTTGACCTTTTTTCGTATTCATATGTTCAATTCTCTATATTCCGCCTATGAGTGAAACCATTGTGTAATCTCCTCCAGTTCCATCTACTATTCCAAAGGACACAATGTCATCTTTTTGTTGCTGAGTAAAACTCCATTGAGTATATGTCCCATAACTTTTTTTTATCCAGTCATCTGTTGAAGAGTATTTCCTTGTTTCCAAATTACTTGTATAGTCATGGGCACTTTGGAATATAACTAAAATAGGCCTAAAATTACTGCTTTTGTGAATAAAGCCGCTATGGGGGTGCATATATCCCTTCAAGTTATTATATCTTTGGGGTATATACCTAGTAGCAGAATTGCTAGATCATAAGGTATTTCCATTTGTATTTGTTTAAGGATTCTCCATACTGTTCTCCATAGTGGCTGCACCATTCACACTCCCACCAGCAGTGTAATAGAGTTCCTTTTTCCCTTTTCTCAGCCATGACATCATCTTCCCAGACAATAACTTGGGTCCACCTGCATATCAGATGTCAGGCTCATGAAAAAAAACTTGTATAGTCATGGGCACTTTGGAATATAACTAAAATAGGCCTACTAGCTGTCTTCAAAACAGAGACCCCAAATCTTCATCTGTAATATTCCAGCCTTTACGTTCATGATTACTCAACAATTTGCTTGGCTTTATATGTTAACTCTTTTTTCAGCCAAGAGGTTCCAGATGGTACCATGATGCCAACCGGACTTCCCTGGGCAGACGACTCCAGTGTCCTGAAGCCCTGCCTCCCCAGATCCCCACCCCACTAGGGAAAGAAAGAGACAGGCTGGGAGTATGGCTCAACCTGCCAATGCCCATGTTCAGCTGGGAAGCAATTAGAGAAGCCAGACCTTCCACCTTCTGCATCCCATAATGACCATGGCTCCATACTCCATCTTCTGCCCACTTTTTATTGGGCTGTACTTTTTCTTTTTGTTGAGCTGTATGAGTTCTTTACAGATGTTTCATATCAACTGCTTGTCTGAAGTATAGTGTACAAATATCTTTTCTCATTTACTGGGTTTCCTGTTTATCCTTAGGGAGTTTTCTTTTGATGTATAAAAGATTTTTAATTTGATATAGTCCCATTTATTCTTTTTTGGTTTTGTTTCCCTTGCCCATGCAGTGTAGTCTCCAAATATGTCTTTAATGTTAATGTCATGAAATGTTTCACCAATGCATTCTTCAGGTCTAATATCAAGATTTTTTTTTATCAATTTTGAGTTAAAGAGACTTTATGATCCCAGTGTGTAGTTTTAGCCCCTTTATCATATATGATGTGCCTATACATGTGTGGGTTTAGTTCTGGGCTCTTTGCCCTGTTCCATTGGTCCATGTGTCCATTTTTGTCCCAATACTACACCATTTTAACTACTATTGCTTTCTAATATAAAATGAAGTCAGGAATTATGATGCTTCCACTTTTCTTATTCTTCTTCAGGAGAGCTTTTGCTATTTATGGTTTTTTTTTAAGGAAATTATTTTTTTATATTTATTTATTTATTACGGTTTTTTGTTGCCCTTGTTTTATTGTTGTAGCTATTATTGTTGTTATTGATGTCGTTGTTGGATAGGCCAGAGAGAAATAGAGAGGAGGGTAAGATAGAGAGGAGGAGCGAAAGATAGATACCTGCAGACCTGCTTCACTGCCTGTGAAGCGACTCCCTGCAGGTGTGGAGCAGGGGACTCGAACCGGGATCCAGTCCTTGCACCACCTGCGCTTAACCCACTGTGCAACTGCCCGACTCCCTATTCTTGGGATTTTTATAGTTCCACATGAAATTTTGGATAAGTTGTTCAATTTCCTTGAAATATATCATTGTCATTTTGCACATTTCTTCAAATTAATTTCCTTGAGTTAGCCTCATCCTAGGCAGTGATATAGTTATAGGTGTAGACATAGACATAAGCATATAGACATAGACAGACACAGATGCAGACACTGATACAAATATAAACATACAGATTCACCAGTTTGGAATACTGGTTTCCTTTTGCTCTGAACCACACTAAAGGAAACCCAGTTACTAAAAGTTAGCAAAAGCAGGATTGGGAAACAGCAGAAAGGTTCAGCAAAGAGCTTTCATGCCTGAGGCTCCCAAGTCCCAGGTTCAATCTCCAGCACCACAATAAGCCAGAGCCAAGCAGTGTTCTGGTCTCCTCTTTGTATCTTTCTCTCTGGATCTCTTTATAATTAAAATGAGAGAGAGTAAAACATATATTTTTAAAATTAGTAAAAGCAGTCACACAGTCCTCCTTGGGCCCCCAGCTCCCTGGCAGGGTGCTGGGATGCTAAGTGTGGGCTTTAGCCAGGATTACTGTGTTCTCCTCATTCACATTGTGCATCAGGGCGAAGTCCTTAAGGCCATTCCTTCCTGGCCAGACCTGCTGGAGCCAAGGATGGTGTGTCAGGGCAGGGCCTCTGCATCCATGTGTGCGTGTGTGTGTGTCTGACTGGTGGGAGCTCCCACACACCTTCCCCTCATCCCTGTCACCCTCCCTCTCCAGGCTCTCTCTTGGCTCCTGGAATCATTATCAGTCACCTTTCCCCCGTGAGGGCCTTCACACGGGTGTTCATTCTCCCACCCTCTGCTCTTCTCCTGGAAGAGCACATGGCATATGCCATAACCAAACACTGTGTGTGAAGAGCACATGTCACATGCCATAACCAAACACTGTGTGTGAAATGGTTTGTGTGAGGAAGGGGCTCAGGCAGGCAGCAGGAGAGGGGCCCATCATCCACATCTCCTCTTTCTCCTGCACCTGAACTGGCCATTCCAGCTGAAACTGCCTCGATCTCGGGTCACACCTGCTTTAGACCTTTACTTTGACCTCTATGGTGTCCCTAGCCATCCTCGGGAACCACACCCGACAGCTCACACTGCTCGTTTTTTGTTTGTTTCTGTTTTTCTTTGCTGCTGGTCTTTGCTGGAATTTCACACTTGTGCAATTCCACTGTTTCCAGTGGGCTTTCCCCCCATCTCTTTCAATTATAGATAGAAACAGAGGGAAAGAGTCAGCAAGACAGCTCACTTGGATAGTGTGCTCACTTTGTCATAAGCTTGACCCAGGTTCAAGCCTAGACCCTACCATATTGATTGAAGGAAGCGCAGCCTCTCTCTAGTCTATAGTCTCTACATCCATAGTCTCTGTGTGTGTGTGTGTGTGTGTGTGTGTGTGTGTGTGTGTGTGTGTGTGCATGTGTCCTCCCTTCCTCCCTCCCTCCCTCCCTCCCTCATAAAAAGTCTTCCTGAAACAGTGAAGGCCCAGTGAGGAAAATGAAGGAAGGGAGGGAGGGAGGAAGGAGAGAGGAAGCTAGAAAGAAAGAAGAAGGAAGGAATAAAGAAAGAAAAAAAAAAGAATGAAAGAAAGGAGGGAAAGAAGAAAAAGAATGAGAAACAGAGAAGGCGAGACAGCACAACTCCACTGCATCACTTCTGAAGCTTCTCCTTGTGCATGGTGTCCCCTTGTGGTGGCCGAGGCTCAAACCAGGTCCTCCCCCACACATGGGAAAGTGTGTAAGTGTGTGCACCACCTGGTGAGCCATCCCCATCTGCTGCTCTCTTAGCACACTCAACTTCTGAGGCTCTTCAACATCATGGCATGGGCTTCAGAAGCCAAGACATGGGGCTCAAATCAGGGCTCGAGCTGAACATGGTTCAGCGGGTATCTGAAAACATCAGGCTGCTGCTATTCCCCACCATCACTACCAGGTAGTTGATTTAGGGGAGGCAGCCTGAAAATCAGCCTCACAAGTAGCCGGGTGATGATGCTACAGGAATTCCACCTGGAGAACCAGTCACAGCTGGAAGGAATGATGTAGGGCAGCCCAGGAGGTGGGCCGGTGGCTAAAATGGTGGGATTACAAACATGAGGTCCTGACAAATCATGTCAGTCCCCTTCAGGGGTCTTGACGCAGGGTGTTCCCACCCCAGCCCCTAGGTCACATTCCCATCCTCTGCTCTTCTCCTGGGAGAAGAGCTCAATCCCAGGTATCACATGTACCAGAGTGATGTTCTGGTTCGTTCTCATTCTCTCTTGCTCTCTCACTCTCTCTCTGAGGGGTGGGGTGGGGAGGGATATGTGTATACCCAATAGAGTGCGCGTGTTACTATGCTCTAGGACCCTGACTCAAGACCCCAATCCCCACCTGCAGGAGGGAAGCTACAGGTGTCTCTCGTTTTCTCTCCCTCTCTACTTTCCCCTCACCTCTCAATTTCTCTGTCCTAGCAAATAAAAGGGGGGAAGGGAGGAGGATGACTGTTGAGAGCAGTGGATTCATCCCACAGGCACTGAGCCCCCAGCAATAACCCTGATGCAAAAAATAGAAGTGACCACAGGCGGAGACCTGGACTTGGCGTTTGTCTCCCAGGCACCAACCCCCTGCTTCCATAGGGGCCAGCAGAGGGCAAGTTGGGGGAGGCTCCCCTAGAATGGGGAGGCAGAAATCATCAGGACCAAGATAGTTTTGGGGCTTTGGGATGTTTATTTTGTGTCCCTTCTGGATAGGTCCTGGGGCCGGGGGTTGGGGCAGGAGGCCAGGCAGGGCAGGGGAGCAATAAATAACATGCACAGACAGAGCTCCCCTCCAGACAGGTGAGGTTAAGGAGGTTAGAGGGGAGCTGCAGTGGGGGCACAGGGAGGGGGCAGCTGGGAAGAGGGGGAGGCCAGGCCCCCAGGACCTCACTGCCTCCCACCCCAGCCCTGTCCTGCCCCAGCCGCCACCACTCTGGGAAAAAGAGAGCCCACAGCCAGTGGGGGCCAGTGTGGGTCCTGAGCAGGAGGGAGGCCCCTCACTTGACGCGGATCTCAGCATACTCGGCCAGCTCCTCTGTCAGGGTATAGCTGTCCTTGGTGGGCCGCTTCCCCATGTCCGAGTGAGAATAGCTCAGGTCCAGCTCCGGGGGCTCCCCTCGAAGGCCCAGCAGCCTCCTCTCTGATCTGAGGCGTCTCTCACTCTGTGAAGGGAACCGGCCTTCAGAAAGGTCCAGCTCTACCTTTCCCAGGTACAAAAGATTACTTACAGTACACACACACACATACACACACACACACATACACATGCAAATACACAATTCCAAAGTCCTGCACGAACTGCTGAGCTCCCCAGGTTCCGCTTTGGAGCCTTGGCCCATCCTGATCCCCCTGATCCCCCTTTCTCATGGCTAAGTCTGAAAGTCACCTTTAAATTCAATGTCTCTTGGATCAGATGGTGGTGCACCCAGTTGAGTGTACAAGTTACCATGCACAAGGATCCAGGTTCAAACCCTGAGTCCCCACCTACAGGGGGGAAAGCTTCAGGGATGGTGAAGCAGTGCTGCAGGTCTCTCTCTTTCTTCCTCCCCCCTTTCCTCTTCCCCCTCCATCTGTAGCTCCCCTTTCCTCCCCAATGTGTCTCTGTTCAATAAAATTAAAGTAAATACAGTTTTTTAAATTCAGTGTCTATTCAATATAACAGGGGCTTCAGGGCCTCACATAGGAATAACACCTTTGTGGAATAACACCTTCCTGGGAGTCAGGCGGTAGGGCTTTGGGTTAAGCGCAGGTGGCGCAAAGTGCAAGGACCAGCGTAAGGAACAACACCTTCCTAGAATAAAGCAGTCTGTCTTTCCACAGTTTTGTGAATGCCTACTTCAGGATGTCCCTCCCTGAATCTGCGGCCTGGCGTAGTCCCCCTTTCCCTCTGGGAGTTCCTAAGGTACATCACCAACTTCCCCACCATTCTGCAGCCCCCGTCCCCATGCACCTTGGACACACACACAGGACAGTGGCCACAGACAGACGGAAGGGAGCAGCCAGGGAACAGAACAGACGAGGCCCAAAATGCTGGGCAAGACAAGACTTGGCAGGGAGTCATCCTGGACACCTGACGGGACGCACACAGAAGCACGCCCTCCCCTGGGCCCCATGGAGGCCAGGGTGGACACACTGAGGCCCCTGGGACCTACCTCCTAGGGTGCTCATTCCAGGGCAGAGACCTCTCTGGACTATTGGAGAAGGAAATGGTGTCACAGAGCCAGGTAGGGAGGAGGGGGAACCAGCACAGTCTTGGCCTGAGAAGTCCCTCCCTGCCCAGGTTTCAGCCAGCCCACCACACAGCCTCCCTTCTTCCCATAGGAGCCAGCCTCCCCTCTGACCCTGGGCCTCTCCTGCTGCCCAGAGCCACAGAACTCTGGCCCTCACCTCATACTTCTCCGGCGCCCCGGAGATGCGGAAGTCACTGCTGAACAGGACGGGGGGGTTGTCCCCTGCCGAAAAGCTGGGGCTCTCTGTCACGTTCTTTCTGCAGGGCAGAACAGGTCAGCCCCAGCAGGATGCCCCAGCCCCCTTCATACCACCCTCTCTGCCCCCCATCCACCACAGGAAGTGGCCTAAAGGACCCCAGAGTCAATCCCACCCAGCTCTCTGAGGCAAGGCAAGAGGCTTTCAGACTCTGCTAAGGCCCAGCTCTTGCATCCACCAAGGCCAGCCTTGCTCCTGCTGTGTGGCTCAGGCCCCCACCCACGTTTCTCTGGTCTGTCTGCCCTGTGCTGTCAGGTTGTGGAACACTGATGTGAGTGCCACCAGGAGGAAAACTAATGGTGACACAGATGCAGCAAGTGAGTGCAGCCAGAGACTGGAGCAGTTTGGGTTTGCTCACACTGGGCTTCTGAAACTAACTCAATATATTAATGTCCCAGCTGCAAGCTGGGGATGGCCGCGGTTTCCCTCCTCACCCTGAGGGGTATGTGGGAAGTTCCTGGTAGGCAGGAGGCCAAAGCACCCGGAGTGAAAGCCAAGTGGTGGGCAGGACCTAGCCCAGGCGTTGGAGCCCTCTCTCCTGCCTGCTGATGGTTCTCAGAGCTGAATGACCCTCCTACATATCCCACATACACAGGGCCAGCCTTGGGCTCCCTCTGACCCCTCCACCTCCCAGCCAGAGACTCCCATCCCCAGATCAGCCTGGCAGGCCGTACTACTTACTTTCTGCGGGTCTGAGTAATGTAGCAGACAATGGCAATTAGGATGGCAAAGGCGACCACGGCTCCTACAGGCCCGATCTTGGCCCACATGAGGCGATCTGAGGATGGAGAAGATCCCTCAAGGCTGGGGGCAGGGGTGGAGGCCTGGGATCTCAGGAAGTGACAATAACAATATTGATGTGGCAGTCCAGGAAGTGGCTTAGTGGATAAAACATTGGGTTTTCAAGTGTGAAGTCCCGAGTTTGATTCCCCAGCATTGCATGTGTCAAAGTGATGCTTTGATTCTCTTTCTTATTAATTGATAAATAAATCTTAAAAGCCTGGTGATAATGCACATGCTTAGGACCACATTACCATGCACAAGGACCTGGGTTCAAGCCTTCAGTCCTCACTTACAAGGCAAAGCCTTAAGAGCAATGAAGCAATGCTGAAGGTGTCTTTCTTTCTATCTCCTTCTCCCCTCTCAATTTCTCTTTGTCCTATTAAATAAAATAAAAGGGGGGGATGGAGAATCGGGCAGTAGCGCAGCGGGTTAAGCGCACGTGGCGCTAAGTGCAAGGACTGGAGTAAGGATCCCAGTTCGAGGCCCCCAGCTCCCCACCTGCCGGGGAGTCGCTTCACAGGCGGTGAAGCGGGTCTGCAGGTGTCTATCTTTCTCTCCCCATCTCTGTCTCCCCCTCCTCTCTCCATTTCTCTCTGTCCTATCCAACAATGATGACATCAATAACAACAACAATAATAACCACAACAATAAAAAAAGCAAGGACAACAAAAGGGAAAATAAATAAATAAATATATAAAAAAAGAAAAAATTGTCAGTGGGAACAATGGGTACATAATTCAGACTGAATTCCAGCAATCACCCCAGTGGCAATAAATAAATAAATAAATAAATAAATAAATAAATGTAGGGGATGGACAATAGTGCTCTGGGTAGGGCACACGTGTTACAAAGCCCAAAGACCTAGGTTCAAGCCCCCAGTCCCTATCCACACATGGGGGGAGGGGTGAAGTTCACAAACAGTAAAGAAGTATTACATGTTTCTTTCTCCCCCTCTTATCTCCCTTTTCTCTGTCTCTATTCAATAAATAAGTAAATTAAAAATTTTAAAACTATTGGTGGCACTGGGTACTGATGTACCTGGTTAATTGCACACATTCCAGTGTGCAAGGACCCTGGTTCAAGCCCCTGATCCCCGCCTGCTGAGGGAAAGCTTCACGAGCAGTGAAGCAGTAATGCAGTTGTTTCTTTCTTCCTCCGTTTCTGTCTCCCTGCCCAAATTCTCACGGTCTCTATCCAATAAATAAATAAAATAATTTAAAGAAATTGTTGGCACAGCTGGTATATCCTGGTGTTGCGTGACCAGCCTCAGGGCTCAGGCGAGATGCCCAATAACATTGGAGGAGTCGAGGTGGGTGGGAGGAGAGACACTCAGGGCATCTTTGCCCTCTGATCTGTCTGAGTGACCCACCAAGCTTGGCAACCAACCCAAGGCGCCCCCTCCCTGCAGCCCCCGCACGCCCCAGCCCCAGGCTGCCCCACTCACGGGCCCCCTGGAAGGGTAGCTCCAGGCTCTGAGCACCGTAGAGGTTGCGCGCGGTGCAGAGGACGCGTGGTGGCGCCTGGGCCTGTCCGCGCAGCGTGAGGATGCTGGTGAGCAGGAGGCCGTTGCGCTCTGAGTACACGAACTCCCGCTCCGTCTCGTTCACTGTCACGTTGCGCGAGGGCAGCTCGAAGGCCACGGAGGGCTCCGGGTTGGACTTGACCACGCACAGGCACTGCACCGTTTCCCGGGCCGAAGCACAGTGTGACTCCAGGAGAATCACCGGGGCGACTGGAGGGTGGGGAGAGGGGCGAGACTCAGCAGGTAGGAGTGGCACCCACCAAGCTTCAGAGACAGAGAGTCAAGGGCATGGGGCTTGGGAAGCATGAAGCTAGCTCCCTTGAGCTGCTTTCCCCTCCCCACCCCTTGCATTATCTTAAGTGCATCTCCGCTGTAAAACTTAATCAGAACAGGACAAGGGAGAAAGCATAATGGTTATACAAAGAGACTCTCATGCCTGAGGCTCTGAGGGCTCAAGTTCAATTCCCTGTACCACCAGAAGCCAGAGCTGAGTGGTACTCTGGTTTAAAATAATAATAATGATAATAATAAGATGATGATGATGATTATAGAGGTCCCTGCTCAAACATCTCCCTCCTGTTGCCCCTGTGTCACTTAGAATAAAAGCCAAGGGGAGTCGGGCGGTAGCGCAGCGGGTTAAGCCCACATGGCACAAAGCTCAAGGACCGGCATAAGGATCCCGGTTCCCACCTGCAGGGGAGTCGCTTCATAGGCGGTGAAGCAGGTCTGCAGGTGTCTATCTTTCTCTTCCCCCTCTGTCTTCCCCTCCTCTTTTCATTTCTCTCTGTCCTATCTAACAATGACAACATCAATAACAACAATAGTTACAACAACAGTAAAAAAGGGCCAACAAAAGGGAAAATAAATAAATAATAAAAAAATTTTAAAAAGAATAAAAGCCAAGTCCTGGGGTCAGGTTGAGCACACACATTACCATGCACAACGGCCCAGGTTCAAGCTTCCACTACCCAACTGCAGGAAGGAAACTTCATAAGCAAAGAAGTGCTGAAGGTGTCTGTTTATCTTTCTATTTCCCTCTGTCCTGTCAAATACAAATACACACATACACATACATATATTTCCCCCCTCCAGGGTTATTGCTGGGGCTCAGTACCACACTATGAATCCACGGCTCCTGGTGGCCATTTTTTCCACGTTATTGAATAGGACAGAAAGAAATAGAGGAGGGGAGACAGAGAGTGAGAGAGAAAGACACCTGCAGACCTACTTCACTGCTCATGAAGCACATCTGTTGCAGGTGGGTAACAGGGGCTTGAACCCAGGTCCTTGTGTGGATCCTCACATTTTGTACTATGTGCGCTTAACCAGGTGTACCACCACTGGCCCCAGTAAATAAATATTTTTAAATGAATAAAACTCAAATCTTTGATATTAATCTACAAACTTAAGGTGGCCAAGTTCTAATCTCATGGGCCACCAGCAGCCCAATCTCCTTGGACTCTTTGCCAATTTTCAAGTTCATGGAGCTCTTCCCCACCCAGGTTCCTCTACCTGGAACAGCTCACTGAAACCTGCCCAAGTCATTCCCACACTCTGCAGGTTTACTCACAACACACACACACACACACACACACACACACACACACACACCTCATTCCCCCTCTCACTCTTTCTCTGGTTGCACCAGTCAGCTGCACTTCACCTCAACACCCTGTCCATCTTGGCTCCCCCAGAACCAGTCCCCACCCACTTCACAGATGACATGGCTGACTTCTCTCTCCATCAAGACAGTGGACTCAGTCTTAACCTTGGGCAAGTGGGGGAGAAGGGTAGGAGGAGACAGATAGAACCCTCAAAGGGATGTCGGCAGTGAGTCCCTGCCCCATGAAGGGTGTTCAGCAGTGCCTGGCACATGAGAGTGCTCCTCAAAGCTTAGATACCATGGTCCTAATTCTAGTTCACCAGAATTCTGCTTGCCTAGAAGCACACCCCAGGATGTGTCCTGGGGTGGGACTGTAATTTGTCTATTTTCCTGCTCCGTCCTCATCCATGGATATAAAATTGACTCTTGGTTGGGAAGTGCAGGTGCCAGGTGATAGCCAATGAAGCATCTGCCAGGGGTGAGACCAGGGGAGGCAGGGGTGTGTACTCACACTCCACTGTCAAGTTGAAGGCCGTGGCTCGCTGACCATATTGGTTCTCTGCCACACACCAGTACTCGCCGTCGTCCTCGGGCTCCACGGCAGTCAGCTCCAGCTGCAGTTCACTCTCATAGATGACGGTGGCCAGAGCCTGCTTTTCCTTGAAGATGGTGAGGATGGGTTCTGGGTTGCTCTGTGTGGTGCACAGGATGGAGACTGACTCGCCAGCCACAACCACCATGGTGCCATTCACCGTCGGCTTCCAGGGAGCATCTGGGGTGAGCAGGACAGGGTGAGGGGTGATGGTCAGGGGTCCCAACTGCCTCAAAGCACACCAGCTTGGGAGGGCTCAGGTAACCCCAGGGGCTCATCAGCTACAGTCTGGCCACTGTCTTAGCCCATGTAGGCCTTGTTTCTCTTATCTGGAAAGTGGGATTCAGAATAATTCCAGCCTCATAGGGAACTCTGAGAATGTACTAAGTGTTGGACACTGTTCTGGTCTGCATGAGGTAGCTGTTGCTTCCTGTTCATGTAAATAGATACTACATTGATTTAAAAAAAAACATATATACAGATAGAGATATGTACTTTGGAGAACAATGTAGGGCAGTGGATGGGAAATAGGGGTAGTGCCAGTCTTAACTAGGCTAGGGAAGAAAAGAAAACAGCTGTGAGACTAGGAGGAGGTGGGTTGGAGCCAGCCACAACCATCTGGGGGAGGAGTACTTGTGTAAAGCATTTGGAAACCGCTGATAAATACAGGTTGTAGCTGCCACTGTGATTATCCTCAACACTCACTGAGCATTTGTGGTGACGTGAATTAATGAGTGCAACTCAGGCATCCAAGTTCGACATCCTCGAGGAAACACTCACGAAAGGCATGTCTCTGATATCTGATTACTGTAAAAAATGGCAACTAATCCCTAGCACTGCAAAAAACGGTATCATCTGTTTTCCATCTACACCATGCCTCGGCCTCGTGTGAGCTTAATGTGCAGCTTGACGATACGAGAATCTGGCATGAAGCCCAGCCAGTCTATCTTGGCGTTACTCTGTCATTTCACGAACATCTCATAAAAACTGTAGCAAAGGTGGGCACGAGGAATAACATCATTGCAAGACTGGCCAGCTCCTCATGGGGCGCGAGCGCTTCCACACTACGATCATCATCTCTGGCATGATGCTATTCCACTGCAGAATACTGTGCCCCAGTATGGTTCCGTAGCCCCCATGTCCACTTGGTCGATTCCAAATTATATTTCTCCATGAGGATAATTTCTGGAACTATCCGTTCTACCCCGGTTCCATGGCTGCCAGTTCTTAGCAACATCGCCCCGCCAGATATTCATCGGGACGCGGCATCATCTAAGTTCATTTCCCATGTCTACGCTCGACCGGACCTGCCAATATACGTGGATATCTTCGCCCACCCTGTCCAACGCTTGACGTCTCGTCATCCAATCTGGTCCCCTACGCCTACACTGAACTTCTCTGTTCCAGACTCTTGGAAACAGAGTTGGCAGTCAGCTGAGGTAAAGAACAAACACCTCATCACAGACCCCTGCAAGCGTCAACCCGGCTTTGACCTAGCACGTTATGATTGGGCCCTCCTCAATCGCTATCCAACAGGCCATGGCCGGTGCGCCGCTATGTTCCATCGCTGGGGAGCCAGAGATGACCCGAACTGCCCCTGCGGCTACAGACAATGACCCACATAGTCAACGACTGCCACCTCTCCAGATTCAAAGGAGGTCTCGAAACTTTACATCAGGCTCAACCTGACGCTGTTGACTGGCTACGGAAGAAGGGCAAACGCTAGAAGAAGAATGAGTGAGCAAATCAATAAATCAATGACTTATCTCTGGTTCCTTGCTAAGAATCTCATTTGGGGGAGCTTGGCAGTGCTTCACCCAGTTGAGCGCACACTTTACTATGTGCAAAGGTCTGGGTTCAGGTCCCTGGTCCCCACTTGCAGGGGAGAAGCTTCACAAGTAGTGAACCATGGCTGCAAAACCTTCTCTCTCCATCTCTCTCTCTCTTTCTCTCTCTCTCTCTCTCTCCCCTTTCTCCTTACTCTCCCTCCCCCTCTTGATTTCTCTACATATAAAAAAGAAGAAGAGGAGGAAGGAAGGAAGGAAGGAAGGAAAGAGAGAAAGAAAAGAATCTCATCTGACAGCCCCCTGCCCCTGACCAATAATGTACAAAATGTTCACAGGACTGGGTGTGGGGTGGGTGGCCAGGGCTCCCTCCAGCCCTCCCACCAGATATGGGGTGGAAATCATTTAAACATGCAGGCTCCCTGGGTAGAGGGGAGCACTCAGCTAGTAGAGTGCTGGACTGTATGCCTAAGTCCCTGGACTAGATCCCTAGCACCCCAGGTCCTAGACTGCTGCTCTGGCTTCCCCTGCCTCATGAAACTTTCTCATGAAATAAAGACATTTATTATCATTATTTTTTAATTTAAGGGCCAGGGATATAGCCATCTATCCAAAAGACTTTTTAATTTTTAAAAGCTATTTATTTATTTATTTATTTTGGGGAGAGACAGAGAGAAATTGAGAGGGGAGGGGGAGATTAAAAGGGAGAGAAACCAGCAGGACTGTTTCACCGCTTGTGAAGCTTCCCCCCTGCAGGTGAAGACGAGGGGCTTGAACCTGGGTACTTGCACATTGTAATGTGTGCACTCAGCCAGGTGCACCACCACCTGGCTCCCTATGCAAAAGACTATTAAAGTTCCATAAAAGCACCAGGCTCAATCCCAGGGACTACTACAAGCCAGAGCTGAGAAGTGCTCTGGTTAAATAATAATAATAGAAATAAGCTATCCAGGAGGTAGCACTGTAGATAAATATTGACCTTGCAAGCATGAGGTCCTGAGTACAGTCCCAGGTATCGCATGTGCCAAAGTGATGTTCTGATTCACTCTCTCAAAAATAATTAAAACTTAAATTAGTTAGTTAATTAAGTGCTGTTTTTTAGGTCAGACCCAACTCGTCCCTCATACCACCCGGGACCAGAACCTGCAGCTCTCCCCCTTGGCCTCAGTCACTGGCAGGGGACCAAGAGGCCCCAGCACCTCCCCGCCGGTGCACCCAGCGCTCTGAGGCCACTCACACATGACGCTGAGCTCCACTGTGCGGTTGTCCTGGCCATAGGCGTTCTCAGCCAGACAGGCGTACACGCCGTCCTCGGTGGGGGTCACCTCTTCCAGCTCCAGGGACAGACTGTCCGCCACCACCTCGCGCAGCACCGCTCCGTCCCGCATCCAGGTCAGCAGCGGCGGCGGGTTGCTGTCAGCCCCGCACAGCAGGCTGATGTGGGAGCCTTCGATGGCCTCCACCGAGGAGTTCATCTCCACAATCACAGGGGGGTCTGCAGGAGACACCGCGGGAGTCAGAGAGCCGGCACCGCAGACACTCCCCTGCCGCCTGGTCCAGCCCTAGGCCAGGCACCCGCCCCCGTCCCCTGACTCCGCCCCAGGTCAGACCCCACCTCCCGCTCTCTGGCCCCTCCCCAGGTCAGGCCCCGCCCCAGCTCTCTGGCCCCACCCAACACAGACCTTAGGTCCTTGACCCCGCCCCGGTCCCGCCCCCACCCCCCCCGACCACGCCCCACCTCAGCCCTCAGACCCCGCCCCTTCCCAGGCCTCTGGCCCCACCTCCGGGTCTCTGGCCCTGCCTCACCCGCAATCCTGCTTACATTTGACGTCCAAGCTGGCATAGCCCTCGAACTGCATGGACGTGTTGAGGAACGCGGCCTGGCAGCCCAGCCGGTGGCCATTGGCCTCCCTGGTGGGCACGAAGTGCAGCAGCGACACCTGCACCCAGGTGCCCTCGTCCTCGCGCAGTCGCCCCAGCACGGTGGGTTCCCCTAACTCATCGTGGCCCAGCCAGGTGAGGTCTGGGCGCAGGTCCGGGCAGTTGTCAGGCACCATGCAGCTTATCTCCACTTCCGTGCCTGCCACCACCTCGGGGGGCACCACGATGTTGGGAGTGTCTAGGGGACACAAGAAGGAAGCTGGCTGGGGAGCCACACTGGGTTCGGAGACACCCTCCCATTTTGTCCTGTTTCTTTCCCACTACTTTATCCTTCCTGTCCTTAGCCTTGAATCCAGAAGGTGTGACAATACTCTCTCCTTTGACCCAGGGCCCTGCACAGCTTTCACTGTGGATCCGATAGTGCAAATGACGGTGGCATGGTCTGAGCACAGTGCTAAGCGTGGCCAGTCCTTTCAGCCATGTTAACAGGTGGGTGATGTCATTTTGTGATGATAACTCTCAGGCCACAGCTAGTTCAGGGTAAAATTGAGCTCAAGCCCAGTCACACTGACTAAATCCTCTGTGTCCTGGTCACTGCACTATATTCCTTAAGAAACCTCTTCCTGCGATTCCAGCAGTAGCAAAGTGGGTTAAGCGCAGGTGGCGCAAAGCACAAGAACCGGCATGAGGATCCCATTCGAGCTCCCGGCTCCCCACCTGCAGGGGAGTCGCTTCACAAAGGGTGGAGCAGGTCTGCAGGTGTCTGTCTTTCTCTCCCCCTCTCTGTCTTCCCCTCCTCTCTCCATTTCTCCCTGTCCTATCCAACAACAACGACATCAACAACAAAATAATAAGTACAACAATTTAAAAAAGGGCAACAAAAGGGAATAAATAAATTTTTTTTGAAAAAAAAGGAAACCTCTTCCTCAGTCACCAAGTTGCAGACACTGTTATGATTTCATCCTGAACTCCCTGGGCAGATGTCCTCACCAATGTGTCCCAGAACCTCACCTCTCCAGAGAGAGACCTACTCCACTAGGGAAAGATATAAACAAGCTAGCATATGGATCGACCTGCCAATGCTCATGTCCAGCAGAGAAGAAATTACAGAAGCCAGACCTGCCACCTTCCGCACCCCATAAAGAATTTTGGTCCATACTCCCAGAGGGTGAGAAATATTAGGAAATGACCAGAGGGCTCTGAACTCCAATTACATCAGGACCCGGAGAAAGAAGAAGAAAAAAGGAAGAAGATTTAGAAGTAGCTATAAGTGTAGGTGTGACTTAGAAAGGAAGAGAAGGCAGTACCATAGCAAAATGGGCAAATAAATATAGATAGTTATAGAAATAACAGTCAACCCAAACCCATATCTTGACTTTGGGAGAACTACTGCAGTTCTCAGTGAAGGGAATGGGGACATTGAATTCAGATGGTAGGAATGATGTGGAATTATACCCCTGTTATCTCATAATTTTGTAAATCAATATTAAAACACTAATAAAAATGGGGGTAATAAAAGAAATCTCCTCCCTGGGCCAGCAAGGTAACTCTCTGAATAGTGCACCTGAATTGCATACAGGTGACTTAAGTTCCAGCCTGACCCCTACTACATAGGAGGAAGTTTCAGTGGTGTGTTTCTTTTATACACACTCTCTCTGTCTCTTTCTATCTGAACAAGTCAACTTGGAGTAGTGAAGCCCTAGTGATAGAAAGAGAAAGAAAGGGGGTCAGGCGGTAGCACAGTGGGTTGAACACACGTGGTGCAAAGCGCAAGGACCGGCGTAAGGATCCCGGTTCAAGCCCCCCGCTCCCCACCTGCAGGGGAGTTGCTTCACAGGCGGTGAAGTAGGTCTGCAGGTGTCTGTCTTTCTCTCCCCCTCTCTGTCTTCCCCTTCTCTCTCCATTTCTCTTTGTCCTATCCAATAACGAACTACATCAACAACAACAATAATAACCACAACAAGGCTAAAACAATAAGGGCAACAAAAGGAGGAAAAGGTGTCCTCCAGGAGCAGTAAATTCATGGTGCAGGCACTGAGCCCCAGCAATAAACCTAGAGGCAAAAAAAAAAAAATAGAGAGAGAGAGAGAGAAAAGAAAGCTGTGGTTTTTTGGTCCATGTTTGCTTTGCTTTTCCGTGTATGTATGTGGTAGTACATGTGTAGGAAATGCGTAAGTATATATGTCTTCATGTGTGTGTTTATGTGTGTGTGTATGTGTAGTGATTGTGTAATTGCATGAGTGTGTTTCGTGTCCTGGTGTCATGTTCCTGTCTGGCTATGCCTCAGGTCTCCCTCAGCACCAAGACTGTGACTGGACTCCTCACACAAACTCTGCCACCAGGAATATGAGTCTCAAGCAGGATCAGAGGTTAGTCAGTGGGAGTGCCTAAAACCTGCAGTGAGACCTACTCAGTCCCAGACCTGGCTTTGAGTTTCCTTTTCTCTAGCCCAAATTCAAGGTTAAAATGACACACCCTACTGAGGGTACATGTTACAATGCACAGGACTTGGGTTCAAGCCCCTAGCCCCCACCTGCAGGGGGAAAGGTTCACAGTGAAGCAGATCTGCAATGGCTGGCTCTCTCTCTCTCTCTCTCTCTCTCTCCCTGCCACCTTCTTTTTTTTTTTTTTTGATTTTTTAAAAAATATATATATTTATTTATTTCTCCTTCTGTTGCCTTTGTTGTGGTTATTATTATTGTTGTTGTTGATGTACTCATTGTTAGATAGGACAGAGAGAAATGGAGAAATGAGGGGAAGACAGAGGGGGAAAGAAAGATAGACAATTGCAAACCTGTCTCTCTCCCTTTCTATCTTCCCCTTCCCTCTCAATTTCTCTCTGTCTCTATCAAATAAATAAGATAGTTTTAAATGTATGTCTGAATCAAGTAACTGGAGTTTAGGAATGAGGTGATCACACCAAGAAACACCCTGTTCTGTTTTCTCATGGAAACCCAGACTGTGGTGTTACCTCGTCTCCTGCCCCAGAAAGCCCCAGCTGGTACAGGGAAGTGTGTGCCAGGCACAGCTCTAAACCCTTGATGACTGTGCCCTCCCTGAGCCCAGCCAGAGTGCTGCTCTCATTCTCATCTTACTGGAAGGCCAGCCAATGCCCAGAGAAGTCAAGTAACTTGCCCCTGGTCACCCAGCTCAAGCAAAAATCCAGAGTTTATCCCCCAACCCCTGGTCCTTCTGCCTTTCTCTGTCCAGGTGTTTGTGAGAGAATGAGAAAACACCCCTTTTCCCACAGAGGGCAGCAAAACTCCCTGGGGTCCACTTTGCTGGTTTCTGTCCCTGTGGGTAGAATGGTAGAATGGGGAGGGCAGTCGGAATGGCAGCACAGTGGATAAAGCATTAGATAAAGTGGATTAAGTGGATCTAGCATTTAAGTGGATCAAGTAGATCAAGCATGAGGTCTCAGGTTTGATGCCTGGTATCACATTATTCCAGAGTGATGCTCTGGTTCTCTCTCTCTCTCTAAGTAAATAACAAATACATCAGAAAGATAGAAAGTAGATTGGTGCTGGGCCCAGATGGTGGCACATCTGGTTGTGCTTATGCATTATAATGCACAAGTACCAGGGTTCAAGTCCCCAGTCCCTACCTGCAGGGGGAAAGCTTCATTAGTGGTGAAGCAGGGATGCATCTCTCTCTCTCTCTCTCTCTCTACCTCTCTCCACTTCCCCACTCAATTCCTAGCTCCAAATTAATAAGTGTTTTAAAAATTATTTTAAAAAAAGAAAGAAAAAGAAAGGTGCCTGGGGGGACTTCCTGTCTCTGCTCCATGGCTCTCCCCCTCCCCCAGTATCTGGGGAACTCACTGATGATGTCCAGGACGCTGTGCTCAGAGAAGGTGTACTGGTTGTAGCCTCCCAGGTCCCCACGGAAGTAGTACTTGCCGCCCAGCTCAGGGCTGAGGTTGCTGAGCAGGAGGGTGCAGTTCCTCAGGCCCAGGTCCCCCAGGAGGCGGCTGCGGCCCTGGAAGCTCTCATGGACGATTTGGGTCCGAGATTTGAAGACCACCGGGGGGTAGTTCTTGGGGTAGGGGCTGTTGAAGTACCAGACGCCGTGCACCACGGCCGGTCGCAGCTCATCGGGGAAGTCGAAGCGGCAGGGGATGGACACGCACGTGCCCTCGAAGGCCGAGATGGACGAGGGCATCCAGGCGCCCCAGTGACCCCCTCGGGAGGCTGTGGGCCAGCGGGGCCACTGAGGCTGACCAGCCAGTCCCACCCTGACCACCCCCCCCAACTGCCACCCCCCTACTACCAACTGAGGGGGTCACAAGACCCACAGAAACGCCCCCAATCTGCTCAGGGGCAAGATCTCAGAAAACCACTGCATCCCCACTCATTACCTGAAATCATAATCCAAAACAGGGGCAGTGCTGTGAGGAATATCATTGTGCTCAGCAGGTGAGTGACAGCTGGGGCGGAGAGAGGAGCTGGTTAGAGGCCCTGCCAGGCAAAGTGGGTACTTCTGTAGAAGATTCTGTCCAGATTCCAGTCACCACTGTGGAGTTATGTCATGTTATTTGAAAAGAAGCAAGCACTTGAGGGGTCAGACAGTGGTACACCTGGTTAAGCGCATACATTATTACCAAGGTCCCAGGCTCAAGTTCCCACCTGCCTTCATCCTTGGTAACATATACACTCAGCCAGGTGTTCCACAGCCTGGAGCACCTGCCCACCAGACCACAATGCCTAGCTTTGCTGTGCTAACTCAACTGATCACTTGAAAAGGGGACAATTGTCTGGTTTATTTATTTATTTATGGTCACAAAGGTTCCTTGCCAGCACCATTTCTCCACTCTGAGAGGAGTCTTTTCTTTCTTTCTTTTTCTTTTTTTCCAGAATAAAGAGTAAGAGACAGAAAGGGAGAGGGAGACAGAGAGAAGGAGAGACACCACGCTTCCACTTGTGAAACTTCTCTGTGTAGTGCTCCCAGGTTGTGGGGGACTTGAACCTGAGCCCTCATATGTGGCAAAGCATGGCCCCCATTCACATGTTATAGCTGAGGTTTGGGGAGGTCACGTCACTTTCCTGGGGCCACACAGCTGATAAGTGATGGAGCTACACGTCCAAGTCTAAAAACCTTACCACCAAGCTGCCACATCTCTAAGTGGTGACCTGGACTGATCCCCTTATCACCGTGGGTCCCTGCAGGTCACCAGGAAGGAAGAAAGGAGCCAGGAGTGTCCAGGCAGCAGGGAAGCAGGGGAAGGGGAGAAGAGAGAGAAGTGGTCCCTGTCCCTCACCTTAGTCTCCCTGAGTTGAGAAAGGCTTCTGCTCCACTTGAAGCTGTCAGCAGCCCACCTGGAATAAGCAGGTGCAGGATGGTGGGTTGAGAGCACCCCACCCCACCCCTGTTTGCACTGATCACTCTAAGTGTGGCCTGGCATGTGGTCTCTGCTGTCCTTGACTGCTTAGGACTATCCCACACAGACTTGAGGCTACTCTGTGGCCACGCCTTTCCCCCAAGCTGTGCTGGGAGGGGAGGAAAGGGGGTCAGTGGAACCTTGGGGTGGGGGAAGCAGGGGTTGTGGAGAGTGAGGTGGGGAGCAGCTGTCCCACCAAGGTCTGGGGGTGGCAGCAGGGACCCAGTCCCATCAATGAGCGGGTTTCACGGCACCGGCATTCCCAGCGTGCCGTGTGAATTCCTGCCGCCTTCTGCCACCCCACAGCCGGCCCCTGGTGTCCCCACCCTCTGCAGAGGCCACAGAGAGGTACAAAAGGGCCCTGTTCCCACAGGCTGAGTGGGGCTCCTCCTGGGGGCTTCCGGAGTAGGTGGGGAGAGAGGAGTATCACACACTCCTGGTTGGGCATGGTTAGGGGTGGGGGTGGGGTCGTAGTCACTTCAGGGCTGAGCCAGGGGCTCCAAGTGGCTGCTCTCCATCCTGCCTCCTGTCTTCCAACAACACAGACACACACAGGCCGCTTTGAACTGACAGATGGCGACCCTGCCTCAAGAACGGGTTCTCAGAACAGACTCACACAAACACCGTGACAGAGCCCAAGACATGGACAGGCACCCAGAGCTCTGAGCAGGAGAATGCAGGCGCATGCACAGTCACACCTGCACCACATGCAGGGATAGATTTGGTTGCAACTCACACACACACACATATGCATGAAATGGCACACACAAGCACCTGCCACCAAGCCTGCAGACAGACGGGGCTGCTCGCCTACAGGACAAACGACCCCCAAGCCCTTGAACACACAGCAGATGCCCTTACAGCTGCAACAAGAAGGCCCAGGAGATCCACACAGGTGAGCACCAGCTCAGGGCCCATGTAGACACAGGAAACAAGCATGGAGACCTAGCTTTTTTTTTTTTTTTTTTTTTTACCTCCAGGTTTATCTCTGGGGCTTGGTGCCTGCACTACAAATCCACTGTTCCTGGAGACCATTTTTCCCATTTTGTTGCCCTTGTTGTTGTTGCCATTGCTGTTGTTGGAGAGGACAGAGAGAAATTGAGATAGGACAGGAAGACAGAGGGGGAGAAATAGACACCTGCAGACTTGCTTTACCACTTGTGAAGCGACCCCCCCTACAGGTGGGGAGCTGGGGGCTTGAACTGGGATACTTGCACCCATCCTTGTACTTTGTGCTGTGTGCACTTAACCCACTAAGCTACCACCTGGTCTCCGAAACCTAGCTTTCTTAATGGGGAAGCAGATTCAGTCTTTCATTTTTTTTTTAAGATAGAGATGATAGGGCTGGGAAAATAACACAGTGGTCAACGAAAAGTCTTATGCCTGAGACTCTGAGGTCCCAAATTAAATTTCCCACCCACAAGCCAAAGCTAGGCAGTGCTGGGGAAAGAAAAATAGATAGATAGATAGATAGATAGATGATAGATGATAGATAGATAGACAGATGATAGATAGACATATGATAGATAGATAGACAGATGATAGATAGATAGACAGATGATAGATAGATAGACAGATGATAGATAGACAGGAGAAGCACCACAGCACCATTCCTCCATCCATGTTGCTTCCCAGGGCCATCATGGTGTTCCCATGAGATGGCAGGGCTCAAACCCAGGGCTCCTCACACATTCTAAGGCCTGTGTTCCACCAAATAAACTTATCTCCTGGCCCAAAAGTAAATGACTCCTGGGGTGGGTACCAGAGAAGTCTTAGAAACTCCAGTGATTTAGGATTCTCTACAAGGCCCTAGTCCGCAAACATATACACAGTGACCACAACACTGAATGTCCTGTGGGGAGGGCTTAAGGTAGGGGGGCAGGAAGTGGGCTTGGGGATGACACATCTCAGAACTCTCCTTAGGAGGAAGAGGCATGTAGTGAAAGAGATGAGTACACTCTGATTTAGCATGAGACTGCCATGGGGGTGGATACACATGCTCACACACCTGTCTGTG
Organism: Erinaceus europaeus; assembly: GCF_950295315.1. NCBI lineage: Eukaryota > Metazoa > Chordata > Mammalia > Eulipotyphla > Erinaceidae > Erinaceus > Erinaceus europaeus. The sequence continues at coordinate 183,505,237 of NC_080163.1, forward strand.
CCCCCTTGCCCTGTGCTGGAACTGCCCCCTCAGAGCACACCTTCCCAGACAGCAGGGTGCAGGTGTTACCTGGCGGCACTCAGCCCCAGGCCTCTCCCACACCCTCTGTTCTGCATATCTGGGAGCTCAGCCCTGCCCTCCAGGCCCAGGTCTCTGTCCCGCCCCACCCCAGCCTGGGCTGCTTGCGTTACTCACCCACTCTCTGCTCCAGCTCCTGTACTCTCTGCTCCTCCAGTCCAGCACACAGGCCCCCTGGCCTACCAGGGTCTAGGCCCCCACTTGCCGGCCCCTCCCCTCCCCCGGGTGCCAGGGGCCGCCTGCCTCCAGGGCCCAGCTCCTCCCTGCCCCCGGGGGAGGGGGCACAAAGGGGCCCTTGTCACCACTGCTCCAACTAGGCAGCCTGACGCCTGGGTCCCACTAGCTCCTTCCTGGAGGGAGGGGATGGGGGTCTGCCTCACTTGTCGTCCCCCCCCCCTCTGTTCCCCTGCACCCCTGGGTCTGGGACCCTTGGAGCACATCCTGACATCTCTGGATGGCTCAGTCTCAGGGCAGACGGCATTGTCCTCAGTGTCCAGGGCATCATGGAAGCCACATTCAGCATAGCCCTGATCCTAGGGACCTGGGAGAGTTGGGGGCCTAGGGGAGGGCTCACAGAAGAGAGGCAGCCTGGCTGCTCTCGGCTTCAACAGCTCCTCCTCTGTCTCTGGAGTTACTTTTCCATGCTTGCTGCCCGTCCTGGTCTGTTTTCTTCTAGGCTTTTCCTGCCAGTGGATGTGGCCTGGGGTCTCGGGTCCCAAGTGCCTCCTCTCATGAGACACAACCTCCAGGAGGTCAGGGCTTTGCCTGCTCTGTGCCAGTCCTGTCCTGGATAAAGATGCCCACAGCTCAAGAGGGTACACAAACCAGGTCCTCTGAGGTCCTGAGGCACCTTCTAAGGTGTGCGTGTGTGTACGCGCGCACACTTTCTCCTTCCTCCTGGAAAGTCCCAAGTCCCCACTGGCCACAGCCTGCTCAGCCTCTTGGCACCCCCAGAGCTTCCCTGGCCTGTCATCAGGCCAAGCTCCTCTGCTCAGAACTTGTCCTTCCTGAGCCCATGACATCTTGGCCTGCCCAACCCCCTGGGGTACTGCTTCCCAGCTTCCTTCCAGGGGACCTCCAAACACCAAGGTGTCTGTCTATGTTGTTCACCCATGAGCCCCCCACCCCCCACCCCTCTGAACAGCACCTGATGTCCAGGGGTGTCTGGACACTGACATTCTAAGCTGAGCAGGGAAGGGGGGGTTGAAGGGGGAGGAGGGCTCTGGGTGCAGAGATGACAGTTTCCCACCCCCTCCAATCAGTCATGACCTTTGCAAAGTGACATTAGGAGATGGAGAGGCTGGTGGTGGGGTTTCCAATAGAGCAGCACTTGGACTTGCCCTGTCTAGCCACACTGGGACATTCTCTATACTCCTTCAGATCAGGGCAGTAGGGTGGGGAGGAGGGTCTCTCTCCCATGGGAGAGCCCAGAGAGGTCGAGGGGTGAGGGATGGGGAAACCCTCCAGGACTCATAAGAAGGGGAAGGCAGGAGGGGGGGGTCCCACCCCCACCTCAGGCTTCATGATGTCAGACTCTGCCCGTGCCTTTCCCAGTCAGGGACAAAGGCCCATTGAGAGCAGGGTGGGGCCTGCACGCCTGGGTCCCTGAGAAGACAGAGACCTAGTGCCTGGGCTTCAGACAGAGATGCTGGGGTGCTCATTTCACAGCTCTCAGCACTGATAACAACCCCATTGGGACCATGTGTCTGTGATGTTTGGGGGCTTTTCTCCACTCTGGGTGTCAACCTAAGGTCTCCCCTGAGGGGCACCACACACAGAGTTCTGTGGCTGCCACCTTGGGGTCCTGAGGTCCTGAGTGTGTGTGCCGAGGAATGGGGAGCCACTCAGAGATAGCTCCTTGGGGTACCAGAGCAGCTGACCCCCCCACCCCCCCCACCCCCACACAAACAGGCATCAGTGACCAGCACCAAAGGGGAAGGGGGTGGACTTTCCCAGGCATTTGTTCCCTCCTGGCTGGAGGCTGGAGGCTGGAGGCTGGAGGCTGGAGGCTGGAGGCTGGAGGCTGGAGGCTGGAGGCTGGAGGCTGGAGGCTGGAGGCTGAAGCCACCAGCAAAGCTGAGGGGCTCATCCATCTAGGCTACTCCTCAGCTTGTGGTTGCCCAACTTTCACCACGATGCAAGTCTCAGTTGCTTCATTCTCCTGTCTCTCCCTTCTCCCAAGGATGCCAGTTCTGGGGGATTAGTGTCCTCTCTCTCTCTCTCTCTCTGTCTGTCTCTTTCAGACTAGATCATCTCCCGAGCTGCTGGATTAGAACTTCATTCAGCATGGACTATGGGGGAAGGACTCAGATCAACCTGTATAAGCAAGAGTTCAGGCTTCTTTATCTATTATAAGTATCCACATTATTTATGAATGAGAGAGAGAGAACCAGAGCATCACTCTGGCAAAGGTGACCTTGCACTTGAGAGTCCAGCACCTTATCAGACGAGATCGGACATGTTCAGGGTGGTATGGCCACAGACAAGAGTCCAACACCTTATCCATTGCACCACCTCCCAGGCCAAGAGAGTGCAGAGTACTGTGTGATGACAGAAACAAGCTCAGGCTGCAGAGACAGCATAATGGTTTATGCAAAGAGACTCTCTCACACCTGAGGCTCCAAAGTCCCAGGTTCAAGTCTCTGTACCACCCTAAGCCAGAGCTGAACAGTGCTCTGGAAAGAAGGAGGAGGGAGAGGAGGAGGGGGAGGAGGGGAAGAAGGGGGATGAGGGGGAGGAGGAAAAAAAGGAGAAGAAGAAGGAGGAGAAGAAGAAAGCTGGGGGGGGGTGGGGATGGCAGGCAGCAACACATCCGGTTGAGTGCACATGTCACCATGTACAAGAACCCAGGTTCAAGTTCCCCACTCCCCACCTGTAGGGGGAAAGCTTCATGAGTAGTGAAGCAGGGCTGCAGGTGTCTCTTTCTCTCTTCCTCTCTACCTCCCCCCCCCTCTCAATTTCTCTCTGTTCTACCAAATAAAAGGCAAATAAAATAAAATATCAACAAATAAATAAAATACCAAAAGCAAGCTCCATGCAAACCCCAGTGCAACCTCAGTCCACAGGACACACACAGCCCACCCAGCCCTGACCCCCACAAGACAGGTCCTTTACAAGGGATTTCCCAGGCCTCCAAAGGGAGAAAGGATAACGGACACTCTGGTTTGGAAAATCCAAGCAGCCATTTTATTCCAAGACCACTCACTGAGTGTGAGGCGTGGGGGGAGGGAATAAATAGGAAGGACAGGAGGGGGAGGACTGGGAGGAAGGCTCTATGTTCTGCAGCAGATTCCACACTGTCTATTATGACAGCACTTGCAGCAGAATATGCAGACTGGGATGTAGGTATCTCGTCTCCATAGCCTGTGGAGCCGGGGCTGTGGGAGGAAGAGAGTGGGTGAGTAGCTAGGTACTGTGGAGGGGGAGGGAGGGAGGCTGGGCAGGGAGGCTGGAGAGAGGAGGCTAGAGCAGGGCAGGGGTGGGAGAGCATTTCAGGGAAACTTACCATCAAGCCAGTCTGAGCCTCTGCTGTGTCCAGGGTCTGGAGGTCTGTTGGCTGTCTTGTCTGAAAGCAAAGGGTCCTTGAGGATGGAGGCCCAGAGGGCTCTGCCCACCCCCTGCTCTTCTGAGAGGGTAGCAGCCTAAGGCTTAGCTTTAATCCTCAGGTTGACCTTGTTTTTTTCTGTTTTCTTTTCTTTTCTTTTTCAGGATGAATTTGATTGGGCTGTGTGGTGGCAGGCCCACTTGAGCTCACACCTTACCAGAAGAAGGACCTGGGTTTAAGTCCCCAGTCCCTGCCTGCAAGTGTCTCTTTGCCTTTCTCCCTCACTCTCCCCCTCTTGATTTCTATCTCTATCAAATAGAATGAAAACAAAGAAAAGTTTTTAAAAAATGCTTTAAAAAAATTAAAAATTAGGGGGCCAGGTGGTGGTGTGCCTGGCTCAAGCCCCTGGTCCTCACCTGCAGGAGGAAAGCTTCACGAGCGGTGAAACGAGGCTGCAGCTGTCTCTGTCTCTTTCCCTCTTTATCTCCCCTTCACCTTTCAATTTCTCTCTGTCTCTGTCCAATAATAAGCACATAAAATATTTTTTAAATATTAAAGAAAATAAAATATGGATTTTATCTACTACACATGCAAGAGAGCTCCCCAGAAGACAGAGACAAGTCAAAGCTCCACGCTGGTACAGCAGAGCTGGGATGGAACCAGGAAGCTCGGGTATGCAAGGCCAAGGCTTTGCCCACTGAGCGCTCTGCCCTTTTATCCCATCCACCCACACAGGAGTGCTCCTGCCCTGAGGTCAGCTCTGTCCCCCTCTCCCAGAGGCTCCCTTTCTGAGGGGTATCATCTTCCCTCACCCCATAGCTGACCCCTTACACTCTGTCCTCTCATGTTACCTGCTGATGGTGGCTCTCCCCACTGTCGCTTGGTGCTCACAAGACTGGCCTGTTCCCTTCCACTTGCTGATTGCCCCCCCACCTCCCCATCCTCGAGTTTGCCTGTGGCCCTCTAAATTCAAAGTCTAGGGACATTCTAGAATTTTCTTACCACCCACTGCCAGCACTGGGTTCCATCCGGAGTCCCCACATCCCACCCAGGGCTACATTGGCACCATCTTGGTCTTTTTCTGAATGGCATTTGCTGCCTACAGTGATTCACCAGTGTCCTCACTGCCGGCTAGTCCTCTAGCTGAGGTGTGAGTTCCACAGCAGCCTAACCCGTCACGCCTCCACCCATCTCATAACCTGATCCCCATCAGTGAGGAGAGGGTTGAACTGGGTGACACCAGGTCAGGTCCCCCAGCCCCCATCACACAGTCCCACAGTCCCACAGTCCCCAATCTCTGCACCTTAAGTGGCTTCCCCTGTGCTCAGTGCCACCAGCTGTCCTCAGCTGTCCCCTCTCTGGGCCTGGCCACCCCAATGGGCCCCAGTGAAGACTCACCTGGCGCTGGAGAACAGAGCTGCTGGCCAGGCTAGCCAGTATGAGCAGCAGGAGGCAGGCAGCCTGGGCCTGTATGCTCCGGGACATTGTATGTCTGTCTTCTGGTCTGTCTGTCCTGCAGGCTGGGGTGAGACTTGCTCTGGTGCTGGAGCTCAGTTTGCTGTGGCTTTTATAGGGCCTGCTGGGGGCGGGGTGCGAGGGTGTGAAGCCCCCCACCCCTTGGCCAGAATTCATTTCCAAGAAGGTGGTGGCGCCAAAAAGGCAGAAGATAAGCGGGAACAGTAACAGGGTTGTGTCACCCCGGGCCAGCAGAACTGTGTGTCCAGGAGGCGGGGCCGATGGGGCCACACTTGCTTCTGGCGGGCCACCTGGGAAACACATTCCCTGATATGACATCACCTTGTTGACCTCAAAGGAAAGTCCCAGAAGTGGAGTAGGTCGATGAGCAGTGTCCCCCTCCCCACCCTAGCCTTCCCTGGGTGTCACAGTCATTTACAGGAACCTCAGAGTACCCAGTATGGACCCCACTACTTTGGGTTTTTTTCACACTTATAACTTTGGGTCCCCCCAGCCTATGTGGTTACTTCTCAGGTGTCAGGGTCCTAAGGGGTGGCCTTGGTCTCTGGAAAGTTCCCTCAAGCTTCTGACATGGAGATGGCGGGTGACCACCCTTCAGATGCCGACACAAGGGTGACGCTTCTGTCACCTGGCTGGTGCCACCCAGCTTTTTTTTTTCTAATTCTTTTTTTATATTATTTATTTTCCCTTTTGTTGCCCTTTTTTATTGTTGTAGTTATTATTGATGTTGTTGTTAGATAGGAGAGAAATGGAGAGAGGAGGGGAAGACAGAGTGGGGGAGAGAAAGTTAGACACCCGCAGATCTGCTTCACTGCCTGTGAAGCAATTCCCCTGCAGGTGGGGAGCTGAGGACTCGAACCAAGATCCTTAAACCAGTCCTTGTGCTTGGCGCCACGTGCGCTTAACTCACTGTGCTACTGCCTGACTCCAGCCACCCAGCTTCTAAGCAGCTCCTGCAGGCCCCTTCCTGGGCTCTGCTGTGCCTGGGGTCCCCGCTGCCCTCCCAGACACCAATTACAGGGCTCTCTGGCTTCCCAGGCCCTGCTTCTTCTGGGGAGCCCACCATGACTGCCTGTGTGATGTGTTCTCTTCATGCTCCCCAAGGAGTGACTGAGGCTCCCTGCCCCAGTCTCTTCCCCTGCAGGCAAAGCTGGGACTCCAGCCTGATGTAGGCCTGTGCTTTACCCACCAGGCTCACCTGCTTTCCAGAAAAACACAGGAAAGTGCAGTGGGGTGCTCCAGGCCCAGCTCCTGCTGGCTTCAGAGGGAAAGGGTGCAGGTCTCATTCTAACTCTGCACTGAGGTGCAGTGCTATTACTGCCTGGGAACCAGCAGTTTGGGAATGTTCACAGCACAAACTCTCGCCAACACTGCCAAGGTCTGGGGCAGGGGTGGGGTGGATTCCCCCAGTTCACCACAGGTGTATGTGTGTGCATGCATGTGTGTGTGGGAACATAAACCAGAGTGGCCTAACAATGGCGACCCTCATTCTTCTCCACTTTTGGGAGCACGGAGCCAAGGGACCCGCAGATCTTGAATCCCAGCATGGAGCTTTACTCATGTAACCATGACACTTGATTTAATCAAGTGTCACCCAGAGGTAACCCTTCATGCTGGAGTCTGGAGATGTACCACCAAGGCAAAGACACTTCTAGGCTTGGTCCTTGGCCATGGCTCACTCCAAGCTCCCACACTGTCTGTCCCCTTGGTCCCTGCCATCACCCCCACACATACACACTAAAGCCATAAGCCCACCCACCTACCCACTACCCCTCTGCTCACTTCTGAAAATGGCCAAGAAAGGAAACAAGGTACTCAGGGGGCCCAGGCCAGTGGGGGGCTTCAGAGCTGGGCCACAGGGGGTCAGGTCCAGGGGAAGGCTGTGGCACCTCGGCTCCAGCCAGGTTTCATCATCAGTCAGGGGCAGGGGTCATGGCATAGGCGCCAGAGGTGCAGAGCAAGGCGACAGGCTGCCGGGCCAAGCCGGGCTTCCTGGCTACCCGCCCTCCCTGGGGGTGGGGGGCCCAAGGCCAGGCCCCACCATTGGTCGGTGCAGGGGGGAGGGCTTCAACCCAGAAGGACAGGGCTGGGAGCCAGGTATGTTTTATTAAGAATGGGTGACATGGGAGACCCCAACCTCCTCATCCAAAGCATGGGGCAGGTCCTTGACCCCGGCTCTCCCTGCCCCCACATCTCCACATCTGCACGCCTGGGCCTCAAGAAGCATAGTTACCCCTCAATTTCTTCATCTACTCAACCAGCAGGCTGGGTGCAAGTGGTACAGGTGATAGGGACTGGTACAGGGTCCTGAATGCAATGTCTGAAGCCCCATCCTCAGGGACTCTCTGGAGCCCCCAGGTCCCCTCCCAGTCGAGATGAACAGATACACAGACAGACAAGGCGGGGCCACATGGGGCCAGTTTATTGCAGTTAAATACCTCTCTCTCTATTTTTTTTGTCCATTTTTCCATAAAGAAAATTAAAACACGCGCACACACACGCACACACACACACGCGCGCGCACACACACACACACACACACACACACACACACACACACGCAAGTACAACACACACACACACACCCATTGAGGAACAGGGATCCAGAAACAAGAGGTGGGGGTGGGACATGGCCTCCCTGCTTGGGCCCAAGCCCTGGGGATGCCCCCCCCCCGATTCCCCTCCTTCCCATAAGCACCCTGTCTCAGTACCTCTAGAGACCAAGGAGGCAGCGGGGCATGGCAGGGCCTCTGTGCTTCCCCCTCTCGCCCCACCTACAGGCGAGACTGCTAGAAGAGCTGGGGCTCAGTGGGGCTGGAGAAGGGGGACAGACACACAGCGAAGAGAGGAAGGGAATCCTTTCCAAGTTGAGGAGATTGGTGGGTGCTTATCCACAGAAATGCATTATTTCTCCCCGGGTTTTTTTGTTTTTGTTTTTGTTAAAAATCTACTATAAAAAAACGCAGCTGGGGGAGGGGCATGTGTCCCTCTCTGTGCTAAGGGCTGGGGAAGGGGTCGGCCGAGGCCCAGAGGAGACCCCTGCGGCTGGGTGTGGGCTGGGCATCACTGCCGGCTGCCATCACCCACTATCTCCAGGTTGTGCTGCTGCAGTTGGGCACGGAGCACGGCGTTCTCATTCTTCAGCTCCTCGATCTGGCAGACGGCACAGGGACAAGGAGGCAAGTGCTGGCACCTGGACTCCGGAGGTGCCCGGGCCCCCACCCGGCGTCTGGCCCCGCACGCACCTGCTGCCTTAGGAGGTCATTGTCCATCTGCAGCCGCTCAGCCTCCTTGAAGGTCTCCTGCATGCGCTGGTTGGTCTGCCGCAGCTCCCGGATGTAGTCACAGGCCTTGGACAGGATGCCTCCTTTACTCTGGGGGGTGGGCAGGGGTGTCAGAGGTGGTGCTGCCCTCTGGCTCCGGCTCCCTGGCCCAACCCAGCTCAGCTCCTGTGGCCGGTGGTCAGCTGGATGTTCTGAAAGGGGCCCAGGGGGACTGGGCCCACTGTGGCACCAGGGGTCAGACTGAGGGGGCCCAGGCACTCACCGCTCCCGTCTTGCTGTTGTCTGTGTTGCAGTCTGGAATGATTTTTGAAAGCTGGACGATCCAGTTGTTGATCTTGTCCCTCCGCCTCCGCTCCACTGTAGGGGGACAGTGACGGTGATAGTGACGGCGATGCAAAGCTTCCCAGGCTGGGCAGTTTCGCTTAGGCATCAACACCCAGGCCCTGTGCCCAATCTAACCATCAGCAACTGCACAGATCTGAACTCAGGCTTCCTGGCTTCTCAAGAGCAAGGCAAGGTACACCTATGGGTGCCACACCTTCACACAGAGCCAGCAGTTCAGGACTGTGCGTTCATTTTGTCTGTTTGCTCAGGTCACTTCTAAAAGCCTGAACCAACATTAAAGAATTGGGAAATTTTATAAAATAGCTGGCACTTTTTGAAAAACATAGTTGTAGCTATGGCGGGCTTTCTTCTTCTTATTTTTTTAGATTTATTTATTTATTAACATGAGGGCAAAAGAAAGGAAAAAAGAGAAGCAGAAAAGGAGAAAGAAAACAAGAATACGACTCTGGGGGGCTGAGTGGTGACACACCCGGCTGAGCACACACATCATCAGGTGCAATGACTTGAGGTCAAGTCTCCCACCAACACTACCTGCAGAGGGGATTAAAAAAAAAAAAAAAAAAGAATATCACTCTGGCTGGTACATGTGATGCCAGGCATTGGGCTACTGTGCCACCGTCAGGCCGTGGGCCACTATTCTTGAAAGGCAAAACTGAGCCAGAGCCTTTACACTGGACCCAAGTGCCCCTCTAGGCCCCACAGCCCCTGATGCTCCATAGTCCTCAGGGCTTCTGTTCTTCCCTTCTTTTTCCTTCATAGTTGTTTACTTGATTTTATTTTGTCACTGTTGAGAATTTTTTCAGTTTGAGACAGAGAGGGAATGGGGAAAGATAACCATAGCATCAAAATTTTCTCCAGTGAAGTGGGAGCCAGGCTTGAACCTGGGCCACAAACATGGCAAAGCAGATGCACAGTTCAAGTGAGCTATTTTGCTGGCCCTTTCCTCCATCTTTCAAGTCTTTGTTGCGACGTCTCACCCCAGCTGCAAGTCCCGGTTGAGCAGATGCCGTTGTTGCTCTAAGGGGTCTGGACCCACAGGGCACTGACTCACCCAGGAATGAGGCCAGTGCCTTAAGGTCAGGGATGGTAAATGGATAATGATGCCACCTGAGCGATCCACATTTGTCTTTTCAAAAGGCATGGTCTCAAACCATCAGCTAAGCAGAGTGGCAGCCACCTCCTTTAAACAGGGCATGTCCCCCCTTGGGGTTTCCCCCTGGTCACCTGGACTTCTACAAGCTTTGTAGAAGACTTTGGAACCTCCTGAAGCAGAGCTTTGCCTAAGGTCAAGAAAGTCTAGTTACTCCCCGCCCTCAACTACACCCTCTCCAAACTCAGGCAGCTCATGAACAAATGCAGGTGGTGCTTATAGAGGAGGGAAGTCGAGCCTATAGGTGGGATGTGGAAAGGAGGGGAGGGGGTACTTTGTCAGGGTTGGAAAACTTGGGGAATGGGTGGCATTAAGAAAGAAGGGACTGGGTGGTGGTGCACCTGGTTAGTGCACACATTATCATACACCAAGGACTTGGGTTTGAGCCCCTGGTCCCCACCTGCTGAGAGAAGCTTCACGAGCAGCTGAGGAATGCTACAGGTGTCTATCTTTCTCTTTCCCTCTTTTCCCCTTCTCTCAGTTTCTCTCTGTCCTAATAAAGAAAGGGGGGGAGGAAAAATGGCTGCCAAGAGCAGTGGATTCACTGTGCAAGCACTGAGCCCCAGAGATAACCTGGTGACAAACTAAAAAAAAAAAAGGAGGGGTGATCCAGAAGCAGCCCCCTCTTCCTCAGCAAGGTCAGCACTGTCCCATGACACTGCTGCTACCTCAGGGAACAGCCTGGCCACTAACCAGCACCCCTGTCGCCTGCTCTTGGCACTTGCTTTCATCAACCCAGTGCCCCCTCCACCCTGGCCTCCTCCGTGGACTCTCCTCTCCTGGTTTCCTCTTTGTACTAAATCTTCACCTGTGCCAGAATGGTGCCCAGTCCTAGCCATGCCTGCCACGGCTGGCTTTGGAGTCAGTAAGCACTCACGCTGGGCCCACTCTCTACTCTGGGAAGAGGGACCCAGACCCCCCCCCCCCCCCCCCACACACACACACAGAGAAGATGGCCCTGGCTTAGCCTTTGGGAACTCCGTGTCCACAAACAGTAGCAGAGCTAAGAGTCTGGCCCAGGCCTGGCAGCACTATCCCCACACCCCTGGAGAACACACTCCATCCTCAAAACGGTGAGACAATGGCAGATGGCCACGAGTCCTCTTCCCTCACAGGACAGCATCCTCCAGTCTGAGGTTGCACCTGGGGATCTCACACGCACTACTCCTCTGAGCCACATGGGGCAGCAGCAATGTGTAGGGAACATCAACTGCATTTGTCTAAAACACACAGCCATAGGGGCCCAGTGGTGGTGTACCCAGCTGAGCACAGGTTACCATGGGCAAGGACTTGGGTTTAAACCCTCACTCCTTATGGAGGAGGGTGAGGAGCTTCACAAACAGTGAAGTAGGACTGCATGTCTATCTCCCCATTCCCTCTCAACTTTTCTCTGTCCAATAAATAAAATGAAATAAGCACTGCCTGCCCAGCTGTGTGCAGGGGACTCTTCAAGGCCAGAGTCCACAGGGGGTTCATGTCTGTCAAAGGCAGGTCCCACAGGGCATTGGGTCATGCAGGAACAACAGGAAGCTGACCCTGAAGGCCAGGGATGACAAACTAACAGCGGTTCCACTTGAGAAATCCATGCCAGTGAGTCACTTCCATTCTGCTCTACAGAAGTGAGCTGCTAAGAGCCAGCTGTCAGTCTTCAGTGATCTGGATTCAGTAAAGGTACGTGCTGTAACCAAAGACTGTACCAAGTGCCTGTGGGAGGTGCCTGCTCTTTTGTAAGAGAGCAGGTTAGCATCTATCCATGTTATATTAGGTTATGTTACGTTACGTTACGTTACGTTATTGATTTGCCAGAGCACTGCTCAACTGTATGGTGGTGCTGAGAACTGAACCTGGGGCCTCAGAGCCTCAGGCATGAAAGCCATTTTTCAAGATGCTATGCTGTGTCCCCAGCCTGGCATCTGCCGTCAGACAGAGAGGAACATTTGGGCTGGTATCTGAGCAGGGGAAAGTAGACACAAAGGTCCCAGGACTTCAGAAATGACAGCATGGAAATATTTCAGGGTGGGTGATGATAGAGGAGAAATAACAGAAACTGGTTGGGAAGGCCTTGAACACACTGCTGGTGGGTCTTTCTCAGGATTCACGATGCTGGGTCTAGAGCCTTAAGCAGATCTGTGGTTTGGCCTGTGGCTTGGCAAGAACCTTCTGGCACATTCAAAATGGAAGGAGACCAGTGAAGGTCAAGGCCACGTCTATTCCACAGACATACTTCAGTCACACCTATAAAACATCTACAACACAACTTAGAAGTGAAAGTGTCTAAGATTAAAGAAAAATCTTGTCAGAAGACCCCAGGAAAGCTCTAATTGTCACTACGAACTAAAGTGACTCATGCTTATGTTGTATACAGTGTATACAACAGAACACTGCTCTTTTTAATTTTATTTGTACTTTTTGGCCTGGAATGTGAGTTTTAAATGGACGCTGTCTGTATCAGCTTCATTAAACAAAATATTTATAAGAATCCTATAAAACAAAACAAAACAAACAAAAAAGAATGCCAGAACTAAACAGAGAAGTAGACAAGTCTAGTAGGAAGGCTAACACTCCCCTTTCAGCAAATGAGAGAACACATAAACCAAGAAAATATGGTTAGAAATCTGGACAACACTGCCAGCCACTGTGACCTTGCTGGTACTGAGAGAACACTCAAAAAGCAACAGACATACGTTCTTTTGTGCCCAAGCCTCACTACTCTGGGCCCATCTTTTTGGGCAGAGAGACAGAGACAGAAAGAGAACAAGAAAAGAAAGATACTACCTCATCAATGCTTCCTTCAGTAAGGAAGGGGCCAGGATGGAACAAGGGTCATGAATAGACCCAGGTAAGCTACCTTGCTAGTCCAATGCCTGTTCTTTTCAAGTGCACACACAATCTTTCCCCAAGAGAGATATACCACACACACAAAAAAAATCCCTCCCCAATTTCAAAATAGCTGAAATTATAAACTCTTTGATCGTGACAGAGCTAAATTAAAAATCATTAACAACAAGATATCCAGAAAACCTACAAATATTTGGGAATTAAGCAACATGCTTCTAAAGTAACCCATGGGTCAGTGAAGAAATCACAAGGAAAACGGGACAGCATATGGAACAGACTAGGAATGCAAGAACAGCTTATCCAACTTGAGTGTAGTCAGCAAAGTCTGAGTGAAATTTTTAAAAAAGGAAAAAAAAAGGGAGTTGGGCAGTAGCACACTGGGTTAAGCGCAGGTGGCACAAAGCACAAGAACCAGTGTAAGGATGCTGGTCTGAGCCCCCGGCTCCCCACCTGCAGGGCGTCACTTCACAAGCGGTGAAGCAGGTCTGCAGGTGTCTGTCTTTCTCTCCCCGTCTTCCCTCCTCTCTCCGTTTCTCTCTGTCCTATCCAACAATGACGACGACGACGACAACAACAACAAAACAACAAGGGCGACAAAAGGGAATAAATAATATTTAAAAAAAAAAAGGAAAAAAAACTCTTCTAAAAATGCTGAGGGAAAGGAGGTGTAGAAGAAACTAAACCATAATAGTAAAAGCAGAAGTCAATGAAATTGAAAAAATAATTCCTGGGGGCTGAGGAGACAGCATAACAGTTAGGCAAGACTTTGCCTGGGGCTCTTAAGTTTCAAGTGCAACCCCCAGTACTACCAAAAGCCTGAGCTGAGCAGTGCTCTGGTCTATTTCTTTTTCTCTCTTTCATTAAAAAAAAAAAAAAAAAAGGGGGTCGTGCGGTGGCGCAGTGGGTTGGGCGCATGTAGCGCAAAGCGCAGGGACCGGCGTAAGGATCCCGGTTCGAGCCCCCGGCTCCCCACCTGCAGGGGAGTCGCTTCACAGGCGGTGAAGCAGGTCTGCAGGTGTCTATCTTTCTCTCCCCCTCTCTGTCTTCCCCTCCTCTCTCCATTTCTCTCTGTCCTATCCAACAACGAATTGCGTCAACAAGGGCAATAATAGTGACTACAACGAGGCTACAACAGGGGCAACAGAAGGGGGAAAAAAATGGCCTCTAGGAGCGGTGGATTCATGGTGCAGGCACCGAGCCCAGCAGTGGCCCTGGAGGGAAAAAAAAAAAAAAAGTTAAAGAGAGGGGCCAGGCAGTGGTGCAGCTGGTTAAGCATGCAATGTACAAGCCCCTGGTCCCCACCTGCAGAGGGAAAGCTTCACAAGTGGTGAAGCAGGATTGCAGGTTTCTCTCTGTCTTTTCATCTCTATTTCTTCCACCCCTCTCAATTTCTGTCTCTATCCCATAGTAAATAAACAGATTTTTTTTAAAAGAGAAAAGACTTTAAAATAAAGAAAAGAGGGAAAAAAAGCATTGGAAATCAGACTCCAAAGAAAGGCCTGGCTCCTGGCTTCTCAGAAGTTCTGCTAACTGTGACTCTAGATGCTGGCACAGGAGCAACAGGTCAGAGCTGCACCAGATGTTCTCCCTACCTCTCCCCCCAGTCCCCCAAGGCCACGGCACCAGAGTTTATGGCCATGAAAGAGAAAAGAAGAAAAGCTTCTCTCAAGTCCACTTCAGCTGAGAACCTCATGCTTGCAGCTGTGAGGGAAGGAGGAGATATGACAGAGCTGAAGGTGGCTGGCTTTTGTGTCTGGTGTGGAGAAATGAGGCAGGGAAGCCTCTTGCCACGCTGGGAAAATAGAAACACTATGCAGGAGTGAGAGGAGAGATGGCAGGTTGTTTGGGACCAGCTGAGGTTGGGGCTTGAGAAACATGAAGGGTCTGGATGGGTGGTTTAAGACACAGGTCTGGAGTTCAAGCAAGAACAGGGGGAAGAAAACTCAGTTTTGCACCTGGCCAATATTGGAGTGGGGAAAGCCCAGGGAGGATACTAGGAGCAGTCTCCCCCTTTGTGGTGTCACATATTCTCTTTGAAAGGTGAGCCCACTGGTCCCTGAGAAATGATGAGAAACCCACAACTAGAAAGGGGGTTGGGGGGGGAGTGGGGAGGAGCACTGGTAAGAGTATGAGGATCCTCCCAGGATCTGATACTTCATGTCCAAGGCCAGTGAAGAAGGGGCTGAGCCTTAAGAGCCAACAGCCACGGCAGTTCCTCAGCCTGGGTTGATAGGAAACATATCAAAATGGACTCCTGGGCCTTTCCTCCAACCCTGAAGCCCAGAACAGTGAAGCCCTACCCTGAGGAGCAGGCTGGGCAGGAAAAGCAGAGAACATAGGAGAACAGGCAGGTAGTGGGAAAGGAATGTTCTTGAAAGAAGAGGAGGAGACAGGCAGAAGCCTGGAGTGCAGATGGGAAAAGCGGCCAGTGGATCTGGCAATGAGGTCACCACGGGCAACCTTCAGCCATGTCAGAGAAAGGGACTGGGGAGGATGGGCCAAATATTCTGCAGGTTGAAAGTGACAGAGAGAGGGAGAAAAAAAAAAAAAAAGAGAGAGAGAGAGAGAGATCAAGGACGGGGAAGGTTACAAAAAAGTCTGCTTTTTGTAGAACCGAGAATGGCTGGAGCACGGTCCAGTGAGCAGGGGTGGAGATGGCCAGATGGTCTCCCTAGTCACACCTAACTGATGGCCTACAACACTACTCTGAGTCTCGCTCACTGAACCCTCTCTGAGACACTGAAAGTGATGTTAATACCATTTTACAGAGGGCTAGGCTGCTGCAGAGGTGAAAAGCATCCAACTAATAAGTGGTATAGAGAACCTGGGCTGTCAGAGGTCCCCCAGGCCTGCCACACTCAAAACCCTGCCCTTCAAACCAGCCTGCTCCACCCACCATAAATACCCTGGCTCTTCAGCTTTGGAGCCCTCTGCGACCCCTTCCCTGTCCTAGTGCACCCCAGGCCTAACACCTTTGGTCAGTTCACGTTTGCCAGCGAGTTCCTGCTGTCCCCTCACCCTTAGCAGCCAGCTCACAGACACAACCCTCTTGGCTGGCTTCCCAGGATACAGTTTGGTCTCAGCCCTTGCAGCCTCTCCAAACTCCACCAACTTCCTCTTCCCTTTCCTGAATATCCTTTCCTCTCCAGACACCCCAAGTCTGTTCTGCCTCAGGCCGGCGCATTTACACTGGCCTGTCTGGGACTCTTCCCGGGGCCCCTGGCTGGTCTGCTGTTCCCTGAGGCCCATTCAGGCCCCTTCTCAGATGCCACCTCTCAGGGAGACCTACAGAACATACTGCCACCACTCTAAGCTCCTGACCCAGCTTCCCTTTCCCTCCTGGAGCCTATACTATCTGACATCAGAGAGTAGCTCAGCAGAATTTCTGTCTCCACTACCCAAATAAACACCCTGGGAGTCAAGACTGTCCTACCACTAGCACCTCCCAGGGCCTTGATGGGAGCAGCCAGAGTGCTCATGTGCCCAGTGCTTGCCTGAGTCCACTGAGCTGCTGCGAGTCCAGTGCACAGGCCCATCACAACACCTACCGGCCCCCCATTCTGACACCTCTCGACCCCATCACATAGACCCTCTGCTACAACTGGACCAGCAGCCCTAAAGCAAATGCCACTTCCTTCTGCTCCAGCCTGTGCTCCCCTCTGGCTGACAGGCACTCTCACAGGCCATCTCCCTGGGGAAGCCCACTTGACTCCCCATCGGGACTCAGACAGCCATCTAACTCCCCTGGACACTCCATGCAAAGTGCACAAGCTGCCAGTCTCTGGGAGACATTTGCTGACTGACAGGTATCAAGATGAAAGTGCTCCTGGGATTCAGAGGCCACTGTATCCACCACATTGACTGCTGTCGGGGGGGGGGGGGGGGGGGGGGGGCTTCAGCTTCAAGGGTCAAATTGACCAGAGGGCAGGGTTTGGGGTTTCTGCCAAAGGCAGATGTCCCAGCCTCTGCTAGTCACAGGCCCAGCCTCTAGCAACTTCCTTCTCAGCTATACCCCCTATTGGGCCCCAATTCTGCAAAGCAAGAGGACAACACAGTGAGGGTGCAGACAGCTTCACATGAGTCAGATCAACCCAGCTTTTCTAGAGAAGCAGGGAATCCATGTGTGATTGTGTGACCTGGCACTTTATAAATATTAGGAATTAATTCAAAACCACTAGCCAGGATGCAAAGTTGTGTTCCAGTCCACAACTCCTGCCTAGCCACCTGGGACAATGAATGCCCTCCCTCCTGGCATTTAACAGACACCTCATTCATATGTGCAGCCCACCTGCCCTATGGCCAAACAGCCCTACACACCCTCACCTTCATTGTGCTGAGCTCTCCTTCTCTCATCCCGGGGTGTTCGGGTTCCGTCTATTTTCCTTGACAAAGAAAGGAGAAACAGAGCATGTGTTATTTATCTTTTGCTCCACTTGGCCAAGCACTTACTAAAAGGGTCAGATTTAAAACTGATCTGTGCAAGCGGAGTCCACCTGCCAACAAAGAACAGAGACCTTTCTCTACAAGCACCAGAAAGATAGAAACAGGCCAAAAGAACACACTGACTGCCTACTATACGCTCAACTGCCTAGTTCTTACCTCCAGAACACCTCCCTTCCTGTAAGCTCCATACCAGGTACCCCCCCCCCAGTGTACTCTACTGCCAGGACCAGGAATCCTGCACCTACGGGGAGTAGGGGTGTGTCCGAGGTGCAATCGTCCGCTGAGTCCCTGTCTGAAGCACATCCTGGGGTGTCATCATGACATAGAACTGACCTGCAGAAAAACAGCAGGTGGGTTGTCGAGGCAGACTCAGAGTGGCTGGGCAGCTTCACTCCCTGCTATGCCCTTGGCCTCCCCTGCCATCCACCCAGTCCTCCTCCTGATCGCTTTACCTCCCGCCTGCAAGCTCTGGTCAGTGGTCTGCACAGACACAGCGGTGGTGTCTCCCACACTGGATGCTGGGAAATAGGCGAACCGTGCCTCTCCACTGACAGCCTCGGCGGCAGGACTGCCACCATTGCTGAAGGGATTTTGGATTACAGCCTGGAGAGGAAAAGGAAAGGGACACAGAGAGCAATGGCCTCTTGGCCATCTTTGTCCCCCCCAACCCATCCCCTTGGCCCTGTGCTTGATGTGGAGTGTGTTATGGGGGGGGGGGGTGGGAGGGGGCAGGGAACCACTTTGCTCTGTGTCTCAGAAAGCCCTGGAGCTTGGTAGATACTAGGCAATCGCTTTGTGGGTCCACTTGCTTTCATCCTATTACCATTCCCATTCCATAGAATGATTATAAAAAACTTTTTAAAAAGCTGGGCTTAGGGAGATAGCACGATGCTTATGCAAAAAAACTCACGCTTGAGATTCACTCCCCAATTCAAACCATACACCAGAGCTTAAAAGTGCTCTGCTGTTTCTCTCTCATTAAAATTAAGTAAATCAAATGTTGTTTTTGTTTTTTTTCCTAATGTTCCAGTCACCTTGGCCAAGGTGTCACGGAGCTCGCGGCTCCGCAAGGTGCCATCAGCCAGTGTCCCCCTGCCCCGCTCCCTGAGCATCAGTCACCCCCTGCGAGACTCAGCGTCCCCTCTGCGACCCGCAGGGCTTGCTGGGCACCTACCAGTGGGAAGGGTGCTGTGGGACCTGGGGGCACAGAGGCAGCGGCGGGGCCGGGGCGCTGGGCTGCCCCATCCACACCCACCTGGGTCACAGCCTGCTGCCCCCCCGCGAAGGCAGCGGTGGACACGACGCTGACAGCGCCCGCCGCGTCGCCCTGTCCGTCCAGCTGACCATCAGTCACCTGGACCACGCGGTATGTCACCTGCAGGGGGCGGCAGAGCAAGCGGACTTTGGGGCCGGGGCTCCACGGGCGCCGGGTTCGAGCCCCTGCCCAGGGCGCCCGGGCCGCCGGCCTCACCTGTCCTCCATTATTCTCTGTGCGGAACTGGTACTGGATGTTGTGGTCGCCGAACGCCGCCTGCTGGACGCTGGCGATGGCCACCGCCGTCTGCTCCTCCGCCCCGGGGCCGTCCCCGCCTGCGGAGGGTCGTGGGAGGCGGGCGGGGGCCCGGTCAGCGACGGCGGGGTGCGCGCGTGTGCGTGTCGGGGGCGCCCCCAGCGCCCCAGCCCGCGGCCCCCCGGCTCTCACCTTCCTGCAGCTCGACGCCGTCCTCGGCCTCGGGGCCCTTGTCGTGGCTGCGGGGGGGACGGGGAGAGCGGCGGTCAGGGCGGCCCGCGCCCCTTTGTCCAGACGCGGGGTCCCCGGCCCGCCTGGCGCGGTCCGGCGCGGGGGGCCGGGGGGCTCCGGGGTCCGGCCCGCGGGCCCCCCCTCCCCCGCGGCCTCCATTTTGAGCCGGGCCGCGCCGGCGGCCGCTCGGGATCATGGCGGCCCGGCCCTCAGGCCGAAGGGCCGGGCGCGGGGCTCCGCCCGGCCGGGCGCGCTTACCTGGCGGCGGCGGCGGCGGTGGCCGAGGCAGCGGGATCCAGACCCGGGTCCAGCATGTCCATGGGGGGGGCGGGGGCGGGGGGGGCGCGGGGCCCGGGGGGGGGGGAGGGAGGGGAGGGAGGGGAGGGGGCGGGCGGCCGGGGGGGCCCCCGAGCCCGGCGCTCACGCCGCGCGGCAGGAGGGGACGGAGGAGACACGGGAGCCGCTCGCGCTGATCACGGGGACAAACAGTGGGGTCATGTGAGGAGGAGATGCCGCCGCCGCCGCCGCCGCCGCCGCCGCTCCTGCAGGCGCCGCCGCCTCCGCGCGCCCGCCGCCCGCCCGCCCGCCGCTGCCGGCGGCTCCGGGCCCCGGGCCGCACACAGCCGCCCCCCGCCCGCTGCACGCGGCCCTCGGCCTCCTCCCCGGGCCGCCGCCGCCGCCGCGACTTGGGCCTGAGGCGGCCCTCCCAGATGGCCGCCGCCTCGCCCTGGGTCTCCGGCACGCACGCCCGCCGCCCAGCCTGGCCCCGTCCGGTGGCGGATCTCTGCTGCAGCCGCCGCGGCTTTCTATTTTCCCCCCTTTTTTTTTTCCTCCTTTACTTGAGCTGCGCGCGCGCGGCGACGGCAGCGCGAGCCCGGGGCGGACGCGCGCGGGGGGAGGGTAGTCCCCGGGGAGCGCGCGCGCCGTCTCGAAGGGCGGGCGGGCGCACGCGGGCCCGGGTCTCCGCGGGGCGCTGGGGCTCGGCCCCGGCCAGCGGGCCGCCCGGTTGGAACGCGGGCCTGGATGGAACCCCGGGAGGCCCGGAGGAGGGGCTGCCGTCGTCGGGGCGAGGCCGGTCGCGGGCTTCGGAGGCTGGAAAGTAGGTCGGGGGGAGGGGGGAGGGGCGGCCGGGGGGAGGGGAGAAGAGTGCGCGCGCCTCCGGGGGTGGCCGAGCTGAGTGCGCGGCGGCGCATGCGCACGTCGGGGCGGGGCCGGGGCGCGCACGCGGGGTGGGACGGGGCGGGGCGCGCACGTCCCAGGGTCCGGGAAGAGGGAGCCGGCGCTGCTGCTCTGCGGGCCGCACAGACACTGACAGCTGCCCAGGCTTCCCACCTCAGTGCAACACACACACACACCCCTTCAGGCTTAGACTTTGTGATGGCAGATTTTATTAAGGCAGCAGGACAACAGCATCATCATCCCCTCGAGTTAAAAAATAAATGGTACAAAAGCTACATACAAAATATGCAATCAGACGACTAAACTTTCACGACTCAGGGCCAAGTTCTGTAAGGGAGGAAAAAAATAGGTGTTAGCTGGGAGGGCGGGAAGCGGGGGGCGGCAGCAGGGTCTTCCTGGCCTGTCCACTCACCTTCTTAAGCCTTCGCTCTCGGGAGGCCTGGGAGTCGGTCTCTGAGTAAGGAGGCGGTGCTGGAGGGTAATAGGCCTCCTCTTCCTCCTCCTCCCTGTAAGGTCTCCTCCGCTCTGGGGGCCCCTTCTTCCTCAAGGCCTCTTCTAGAAGCCGCCCATCATATTGGGGATCCCTAGACCTGTCATCCCGGGGGTCCCGGGAGCGGTGGTGGTGGGGCGGCCTAGGGTCTCTGGACCTGAGGTCATCATAGTGGGGGTCTCGAGAGTGTGGAAAGTCCCTGGCATCGTCATGGTCGTACAGATCATCACGGCTGCGGCTCCGGGGGGGAGCATAGGCCCGGCCTCTCCTCCGGCTGCTTGGGGGGGACCTCCCCGATTCAGCAGAGCCAGGTAGGGAGAAGTCATCCAGGGCATCCACGGAGCGAGCCCGGGGCCGTCCGCCCCCCCAGCCGCTGCCCGGCCGCTGGGTGAGGGGCTCTAGCTCCCTCCTGGGGTTCCGGGGAGAATGGTGGTCCCATTCCTCATCCCGGATGGGTGTTAGGGCAGGGCCCCGGGGAGGCCGAGATCTCCAGTCGTCCTCATGGAGGGAGGTGACTTCACTCATGGCTGGAAAGAAAGGGAAGTGTCACTGCTGGGAAGTCAGGAGCCCCAGGGTCCAGCAGCAAGCATCTCTGGGGCTGGTACTGGGGAGACACGCCTGCTCTACCCCCTTCACACCCCAAGCATCTGCTCACCCCGCTCTATCCGGCCGTTGGGGGGCCCGGGTCGAGAAGGGTCAAAGTTGGCTAGCTCCTTCTCCATGTAGTACAGGACCCGCATGGAGTCATCCTGCTGGTTGGCCTGAATCCTGTACCCACTGCGGATTTCTAGGGGCAGGAGATAGCGGGGGAGATAGCAGGAATTTGGTGGAAGGGGGCCTTGTAGAGGCCACCCTGACCCCTCCCCTCCAGGCAAGCCCTAGTGAGTGTTTCTCACCCGAAGGCACGCTGCTGTCTGTATCCCGAAGCAGGGGGACCTGGGAACTGTGGCCACCAACTAGGGGAGACTAGCTGTCAGTGGCTGCCCCCAGCCCCCCCACCCCCACCCACCTTCCAGCTCCAGATGCCCCTGGCAACCTCCAAGCCTCACCTGAGCTGTTCCTGTCGAAATCTCCTGGGTACCTGTTGTAGATGGTCTCCATGGGGATCATGGCTGGCGGGGGTGGGGTCTTGGCAGGGGACAGATGGGCATAGGTGCTGGGAGCATAGATGCTGGGGACTCCAGAGGTGGCTGCCTTACCAGCAGCATACACTGAGGGAGACATGCACTTGAGAGAGCACCCAGAAGCCAAGCTACCCGTTGCCAAAGCAGAGGGTTTGCAGTGATGTGGGCTGGGCCTCCCAGGGCATGTGTTGGTTTCTACAGGGCCCCCCAGGCTAGGGGACATCAGTATGTGGGCTTCACTGGTCCACAGCAGACACACTGGCAGCCCACACACAACCCAAGGTGGCCAGCTAGTGTCTGTGGGATGTTTGTGAGAATCTGCCAGCACCTCTCAAGGTTTTACAACCAGCCTTGACTCCCAGGCACAATCATGCCCCTCCTGGGGGCTGAGACACCCCTTTAGAGGTAGCCTATGTGCCACCCCCATAGCCAGGTCCAAAAGTGTCCTTTGGCAACCCAGCTCTAGAAAAACAACTCTGGTTTACACATGTGTGTATGCATGTGTTTGGGTGGGGGGGGAGGGTTGGGGTGAGTGGTGCCTCCTCCCCTTTCCTGCCTGCAGGGTCCTTTCCTGGGTATGGGAGTCAGGGAGTTAGGCAGAGACAGGAGCATGGGGAACAAGGGGTCCACTTGCCTCTGACATGCAGCCAAGTATCTCCCCCAGTGTGTCCAGCCAGCGGGCTGTACACACTCCGCCCTGCCCAGCCCAGCCCAGCCCTGCCCCACCCTGGGCTGGTCAGTTCAAGGGCAGATCCTCCTGCTGCCTTCCTGAGTACACAAGGGCTGGGTCCTGGTGTCTGCTGTAGGGAAGTCACAGGGCTGCCCGCACCCCCGTAGGAAAATGAGGTGGGGGGGGAGAATGCCCCGTTAAGTTCAGTTTAGAAGTAGAAGGCTTGATGGCCCCCCAGGAACAGCAGCCTGTCTGGCCCATTACATCTGCAGTTCACCGTGAGACTTTCTGCTCCAGGGTCTCGGCAAGCAGTTGTTGGGGGCTAGCATTGGGGTCTTTGGGTCCCAAGATGGACACAGTGTTGAGACAAGCATCTGCAGCTCTGCCTTAATTATTATAGTAGCTGCACACCTGGGGGCAGCCTCCACCCCCACCACCCCCAGCTGTGAAGGGGGCTAATAGCCACTGTCTGAGCAGAGGGACAGATCCCCAGGTTCAGGGTCTAACTGTCACAAGAATGGCCCAGATCTTGACCCCAGAAACCCTGCCTCTCTGTGACAGTGGCCCTAGACTGGTAAAACCATCCAGCTCATTCAAATAAATATGGAAAGAGCCAATGACAAGCAAGAGAGGCTGGCCAACATTAAGTTTCCAGAGAGCAAGGAATCTTCTTTTGGGGAGCGGTGCTTTGAGAAAGTAGCTGCTTGACTGGCAGGGCAGTGTGACCCTGATATCAGTCAGTGTTAAGTGAGCCCAGGCCCCACACAGGGCACTCAGGACACAGGTCTGGAGTGGGGACGCTGCTGCATGGAGCGACAGGGTGAGCGTGGCCCAGCTCTGATAAGTACCCTGGTCTCCTCTCATTACTGACGCTGCTGCACAGTATCTGGTGCAACTGGGCCTGACACTAAATGCTGGGCTTGCCCAGAGCCCCTGACGCACTCTAGGGGGCGCCACCACCCCATTTCACAGAGAAGGGAACATGGGATTGTAAACAGGTAAAGCCCACAGGCTTGTGACTGAGGCCTGGGTAGTTCAGAATGACGGAAAGGCTCTCAGAGGAAGCCAGGAAATTGGGCATATCCTTATCCCCAAGGACAGGAGTCTCTTTTCCCTCACAGGCTCCTCTGTGCTCTTCCCACTTCTGCCCTGGGCGCATTTCCCTTACAAGTCCTCCAGGTTGGGCTCCATGGCTGAGGTTGTCCTTTACCTTGTCCGTGTAAAGTCTCTGTGTGTGTGGACATGGGCTTTCCAAATGCTCTGCTCCACCCACACTTTGTCTGGTTTCTCGCCTGTGATTTTGTTTTTCAGGGAAGCGTTTACTATCCAGTGAAATGCTTGGCAATATCCTCCCCCACCACCACCACCACGTGCGTAGGCTGTGCTTTTAAAAGACCTCAAAATAAATGAAAAGTTGAAAACAAATGATCAGTCCAGACGGTAGCACAGTAGATAAACATTGGACTCTCAAGCTGGAAGTCTAGAGTTTGATCCCTAGCAGTGCATGTACCAGAGTGATGCTCTGGTTCCCTTTCTCTTATTTTTCTCATTAATAAAACCTTTTTTTAAAAGTAAAACGAGGGGAGTCGGCCCGTAGCACAGCGGGTTAAGCACAGGTGGCGCAAAGCACAAGGACCGGCATAAGGATCCCGGTTCGAACCCCGGCTCCCCACCTGCAGGGGAGTCGCTTCACAGGTGGTGAAGCAGGTCTGCAGGTGTCTATCTTTCTCTTCTCCTCTCTGTCTTCCCCTCCTCTCTCCATTTCTCTCTGTCCTATCCAACAACGACAACAACAATAATAACTACAACAATAAAACAACAAGGGCAACAAAAGGGAATAAATAAAACAAATATTAAAAAAAAAAAAAGAAAATTAAAAAAAAGTAAAACAAGCAAGTGAAGAAAAGAAAAATGAAAAAGCTTAAGTGTGTAAATGGCCATCTAGAACCACCTTGGGCCTACTTGTATCAGATTCACTCACCCCATACCCTCTAGGCTAATGCCCTACGCTGGGAGGCCAGTGGGTGGCTGCCTCCTGCAGTGGACCAGGTGGGAGGCTTGGGTGGGGATGATCACACCAGGGGCACTTACAGGCCTCTGGGCAGCAGCATTTGTCCGGGCAGCAGGGACACCGGACGTAGCAGCAGCAGGTATGGGGGCAGCACTGACACCAGCAGATGCCCAGGAGGAGGAAGACGAGGAAGCCAGCCAGGGAGACCATGACCACAAACAGCCAGTCTGCAGAGAGAAGGGAACCAGTCCTGAGGAGGGGCCCGAAGGCCTCAGGGACACAGGCACAGGAGTCGGGGTGGGAGCGAAGCTATTTGCAAAGCTTGTTGGGAAGCCACAGCCCTGGCTGGATGTTCCAGGCTAGGGAGCTGGGGTGCAGCAGCAGAGAGATGCCCAGCCCTCTGTAGCCCCAGCCAGTCCCGAAGGGAGGGGGCTCACCCTCAGTTCACCCTGGTCAGGCCAGAAAGGAGAGAGGCAACAGGCAAAGCCTCAGAGAGGGGACAGAGTACCAGCTGCCCAGACCCCCCACCCCTAGAAGAGCACTGCAGGCACCAGTCACAGGAGCCTCCTGTCTGCTACACCCCAGCCACTCCCAGAGCCCGGGGCCACGTCCCTTGATGCCAGCTTGGGAGTCACATAGGGTTAGTGGGGTTCCACAATAAGTGGTACTTGGATACTTAGACTGAAGCAGTTAAGTAGTGTGTATGTGGGGGAGACTATATCCCCGTACCTTCCACAGGCCCCGCCTGAAAACCAGGTAAGAGCTCAGCCACCCCTGGGGACTTGCCTGGAAGGACAAAAGAGAGACAGATTATGCTGGCAAGGGCCAGCCCAGGTCACCCCTCCCGAGTCCAGTTATAGTCTGGGGAGGCCCAAGGTAAGAGGCGCTGTTGGCCAAGGGGAATTCGTGCATGGCTTCTGCCCCCACCCTGTTCCCAGAAGGTTCCCATCTCCTCAGTCACCCCCTTTCACACCACCAGGGATGCTTTTGCCTCCAGAGGCTTCAGTAGACACACCCGATTAGGTTCGGAAGATCCATCCTCTCTATACACACAGCCTCACCCCCACACACACACACACCCCACCTCACAAACCCACTTCCAAGCCATGTGATAGGGTAGAGCACACACAGGGTCCTAGGGTGCATGAGAATGTTTGTACTTTAAATCTGAATGCAGCTGAGGGAATGAGCACAGGACTTGTATGCCTGAGGAGGCTCCTGGCTAGATCCCTGTCAGAAGAAAAACTGCAGGGAAAATGTAACTTTCAATATAATAATAAAGTTGACTTTATACCAAACGTAACAATGTGTTATTTTCAGTGGGGGATAGACTAATGCCTGTGAAGGATATAGCCTATGTCAGGTGCTAGGTCTGTGAGTCATGAGGACTGGGTCTGGCTTCACAGTTTTGTCCCAACTGTGAGTCTCCTAGTCTAGCCATTGGCATTCCTTGGGTGCTTCCAGTTGCTCTGCACCCCACATGTCCGCTCCTCTTCTCGACAAGCCTCCCCAGAGCTCACATACTCTGCACACATGCTGGGACCCTCACCCCTACCCCGGCCACCAAAGCCACATGCTGGGACCTGCAAAAGGGCTTCTAGCATCTAATCCAGGGCTCTCAAAATACAGTCCCACCCACCAAGCCAAAACCACTGTCCCATAACATGGAGCCATCTTTCCCTTTCTCACTCTCACCCTCTCAGGAGTGGATGGCAGTGTTTTCTAGAGGCTCTGTGATGTAGGGAAGCCATCACTCTGATGACAACAGGTTATGTGTGTGTGGCTTGTGCTTGAAATTTTTCCCTGGTATTGATTTTTTAACATGTTAAAGTGGCTTGAGACGTAATCCACAAAATCTACAACACTTCAAACCCTGGGTGCCCACCTGTAGGACAGAAGCTTTACTATATTGAGGGTGTCTCTCTGGTTCTCTCTCTTACCTTTTATCAAAAAGAATAAGTACAAATTAAAAGTCTAAACCAAACAAACAAGAAACACAGAGCCGGTTTGACAGCTCAGCTGGGTAGTGCACCTGTTTTGTTATGTGTGCAACCTAACCTAGGTTTGAACCAGGACCCCAGTATGCTGTGGCAAGTGCTAGGGGCTATGGGATTTCTCCCAGTCTCTCTTCCTATTTTTTTTTTTTTTTTAAAAGCAAACAAAAAAACTCCACTTGGAGCAGTGAAGCCCCAGCAACAACCACCACCACCAAAAAAAAAAAAAAAGAGAGAAAAAAAACAACCCACCATGCTTAAGACCGTGCATTTTTCCCAAAGGCCATGAAGGGGTTCTTGGGGTCACTGGCACGTGTCCTGTGCCCCCAGCAGCAGACTCCCAGATCATGCGTGCTTGCCCACACATGCCTGTCCTTGCATCATACGCGTGATGATGGCAATGGCGGCTCAGTAGCCCCTCACACAGAGCACCCGGCACATGCGGCTCTGTGCGGCTTAGAGTGAGGTGTCTAGCTCACAGTCCCACAGCCAGCATGACCCCCATGCACAGTGGGGTGGCTTCACAGGCAGCCAGCTGCTGCAGGCGAACACCCCCCCACCTTGGGTATGCAGAGTCCCCTTGTTTGAGGGGACACCCACAGTATAAGTCACATAGCACCATCCCAGCAGGGCAGAGAGCAAAGTCCCTCCTCTTTGGCTGGGGACTGCGGGTAGATTGTAACCAGAGTTGGGTCCAGCCCCCACTCAGTTACACACGGCTCTCCCTCCTCACTCCCTGCCAATCAACTCTGGCCCTTTCTTTATTAAAAAGAAAAAGCCTGGGAAGAGGTAGAGGCCCTGATTCACGCCATTCTTCAATCAACTCTGATTGATCTGAAATACTGTTGTCGGGCGTGGGGAGTAGGGGTGTGTTGGGGGGGGTGTCTTGGCTAGGGTGCAGGGCTCAGGTCAGCCCCAGTGACTGGCAGCAGCGTTATAAGGGGGAAGCAAAGCAGGCGACAGAGCCCAGAGAGAAAGAGCTGGAGGGCAGAGGAGGAAGCAGGGTTCCCTTTCTGGTCTCAGGGCCCTAGGGCCTCACCACTCACCAAGGACGATGAGCTCAGCATAGGCCTCGTTGTTTCCCTGGAGGTCCTGGGCTGAGACCACAGAGCAGTAGTACACACCACTGTCCCCCCAAGCAGTCTGCTCAAAGGTCAGGTCAGCATCTGCAACAGGAGAAGTATGGGGGGGGGTAAGTCACCCCCACCAGGAACATCAGGGCAAGAAAAGGGAGAGAAAATAGTAATTAAATCATTCATGCCAAGGTCATGCGACCTGGATCCTGAGGCTCAGTTCTAAACATTTCAATCTGGGGGGTTCAGGAAGCTAGTGAGGGGCCGGCAAAAAACAGCTCACCTGGATAGTGCACCTGCTCTGTAGTGGGTAAAACCCTTGGTTCAAGCCTAGCCTCCACCACACTGGAGGAAGCTCTGGAGATGTAGTCTCTGTTTCTCTCTATCTGAAAGTCAGTCCACAGTGACAAATCTCGGCAACAACCAAAAAGAATAAAAAGGGCCAGGTGGTAGTACACCTGGTTGAGTGCACACATTGCCATATGCAAGGACCCAGGTTCAAGCCCCTGATCCCCACCTGCAGTAGGGAAGCTTCATGAATAGTGCAGTAGTGCTGCAGTTATCTCTCTCTTCCTCTCTACCTCCTCCTTGCCTCTCAATTTCAGAATCTAATAAGTAAAATTTAAAATTAAAAAAGAAATCGGAAGGTGAGTGGGATGGGGGCTGTTAATCTTTCCTAGTATGTTGATGACTTAAACAGGCGTGCAGGCCGGCAGTGCCGGAGCTGGGAATCTGACCCCAGAACTGTTTCTACTCATTATCACTTTCTGTACCAGCAAGTCACCTCCCCCGACATGAACCACCCAGGGAGCTGTGGATAGACACATGGCATGGGTCCAGAGCCAGGAGGTGGAGATAACTAGGTCAGATTCCAAGAACTAGGAGCCACCCAGGCAGAAGGGGAGCACATGAGAAAAGACTCAGATCATCCACCCCTGGCAGCCCCCACATTCCAGGTCAGGCAGAGGGCTTGGGGACGCTCTAGTCTGAGACAGCCCCAGGCAAGGAGGCTGTTAATTACTCAGTAATGAAAGCCTTCTAGCACTTCCGGTTTCCTTCACTTGGGTCCTAATTAGTTAAATGCATCAAGTCCAGACTGGGTAGGTATCCACCTGTCACTGCCCTAGGCCCAAGAAGGAAGACAAGGGGACAGGCTAGAGAGGGGCATCCCTGGCCTCCCACTGGCATGCCTACCCACCTAACCCAGGGTACCCTCTGCCCTTTTCAGTGACAGTGACAGCTGAGGGCAGAATGGGCCATGTGCCCAGCCTGCAGGACCTGTCACCCGCCAGGATCTGCCAGTCTATGCAGCCATTATTCACTGATTTGCTGAAGGAATGAAAACAAAAGAAACTTCAGCAGCAGGATCTCCAGCCCTTGGAACAGAGTACCTCACCCTGGCCCTCCAGCCTGGGCGCTATCAGGCCCCTGGCTGCCACACCAGCTGTATCCCCACTGCTCTCCTTTGATCACTGGCCTCAAGAGACAGCCTTCCTTGGTGTCTTCAGTGGCCCCTGCCCAACACTGAGTCACAGCACCAGCATCAGTCGGTTAGGGGCTAGGTGTCCACGTATCCACTCCCCAGAGAATGTGGATTCCACACAGGTAGCAGCTGGCCTATCTCCTTCCCTCCCTCCTTCCTTCCTTCCCTCCTTTGGCAGAGGCAGAGAGATGGAGACCCAAATCTTCCTGCAACGCAGTAGGGGCTGAGCTCAAATCTGAGTTGCACACATGGCAAAGCAGAGCACTATCCAAGAGAGTTATTTTGTTGGCCCTGGGTTGATCATGTTCATGCTGCCACTAAGATGTTGTGTGCCCGGCCACTTCAATTTCCCATGTGTACTGGAGTTTGAGGAGGTCACATGGCAGAACAGACTAAATGCACAAACAGCTCTGAGAATCTGGCTGCTACTCAGCCAGACATTATAGAGGACCTGCAAAAATACAAAGTTAACACCATGCTTTTCATTAAGCCTTGGTGAAAGTAAAGAGGATTTGTTTTTTCATTAAAGGGTACATTAGGGTGGCCCAGGAGGTAGCAAGCTCATTAGAGCACATGTTACCATATGCTAGGACCAAGGGTCAAGCCCCTGGTCCTCACCTGCATGGAGGAAGCTACACAAATAGTGAGGCAGTGCCTCTCTCTACCTATCTCCCTCTTCCTTTCCTCTCAATTTTTCTCTGTCTAAAACAAAACAAAAAAACAAAACTCTCAACTCATCTGAAAACCACTGTATCAGCAAGCAGGCTTAAATTCTTACTTCCAGAACTCAGCTTCTAGCTGGGGGAGACAGACAAGGACACTGAAAATGTATCCCATGCCAGCCAGCAATAAGCAGTATGGAGCAAACCAACAGGGAGGTCACAGGATGTGCCAGTGTGAAGGGTGAGGTGACCTTCAGAGTAAATGGGAAGGTTAGAGAGCAAGGGAGTTGGGGGTGGGGGGTGGAAATGTCCACACACCCATCATCTGATTATTGAGCTCTTACTGTGTGCCAAGTTCCTTTACACAGTGGATAAAGGGTGTTGGACTCTCAAGCATGAGGCCCTGAGTTTGATTCCCAGCATCGCATGTGGCCAGAATGATACTCTAGTTCTCTCTTATTAATTAATGAAATTTTTACAAATCTTCATTACTGTCTCCTCCAGCCTCCAGATTCTCCATAACCCCATCTGTATCTTTAAGTCAGACACTGACCGTGCGTGTAAAAGCAACAGAACCCTGAGAGGAGGGCCGGGACCCCCTGCTGCACCAAGAGCTCACAGGCCAGGCATGCTGAGAGCTCGGTTCCTGTGGGCAGGGTTTGGGCCTCAGTGAGTTTTGTTTGGCCTGCATAATGTTTTTCAAACTAGTGAAAAATAGGATTTTCCGGCTACTTTTGATCAATTCTAAGGCCCAGGCCCACCTCCTTCCTGCATGGCACACCCTGTTTCAGCCTCTGGTCCTGACTGGGCTGCTCTAATTGTTCTGGGGGTGGGGGGTGGGGTAGAGAAGAGCCCTGGTGGGGGGGGGGGACACGAGGTGGGGTTCCCCTACCCAATGTGAGTGCAGTCTCTGTGTCTTAGTCTGTATACACTTAGGCAGCCCTTGAGAGCTCGGGTGCACTGGGCTTCTGCCATGGGGCTGTGGAGCTGGGGGTGAGGGAGGACTAGGGGATATATGGGCCCCATGCAGCACAAGGAGATAGGGACCCACCCCGAGCTTAGGGGGTGCCAGGGTGGGAAGACCTGGGGATAGCAGGGGAAGTCCCCTTTGCTCCAGCCTCAGAGCCACTACGGAGAAAGCTCCCACGGCTGCCCAGCTTCCTGAGAGGACATGCGCACAATGAGGCTCACAGATCACAGCTGCCACCAAGTTCGGGCCAAGGGCAAGACCATTCCAGAGAACCTGTCCCAAGAGCCTCAGTTGGCCCTGGCTCAGAGACTCAGCAGAGCAGACATGGGTCCAGCCAGCTTGCAGGGTGCTCAGGCTTTGGGTTGTCCCACCAGGACTTCTGGGCAATGAGGCCTGATCTGCACTGGAGAGGTTCCCCCCATTAAAGGGGGTGGGGGAGGGTCTATGCAGGCCACACAAAGCCCACCAACCTCGGAAAGGGCAGGAGGCTTTGGGGCTGAGCTCCCTCTGGAAATTTAGGCCAGGTAGGTCCCAGCCCTCCCTAAACAGGACTGACAAGCTGGGTCCCTGGAACTCCCTGCCTTCTGTATGCCTGTAGTCCTTCCACAAATCACACGGGGGGTGGGGTGGGGGGGCAGGAGTTGGCTCACCCAGTAGAAACACGCATTGCTAGGTGTGAGGACCCTGGTTCGAATACTGGGCCACCGCTTGAGAGCACCTACACAGAGGGAGCTCCACAGGGAGTGAAGCAGTGTTTAGGTAAGTCTCCTTTTCTCTGGCTCTCTTAACCTCTAGCTAAAAAAAAAAAAGAATTCACTGGGAGTCATGGAACACACAGGCATGAAGCCTCAGTGATAATCCTGGTATCAAATAATTTTTACAAACATACTCAGGGGTTGGAGAGAGAGCATAATATTCACGCAAACTAACACTAATGCCTAAGGCTCTCAAGTCCCAGATTCAATCCCCCACACAACCAAAAGCCAGAGCTGAGCAATGCTATGGGGGGGGGGGCATACTCAGAGGTTTCAAGGTGTATGTCCCCACAAAACACATGGCCCAGGCCTGTTCCTTGTAGCACTGACTAGATTGGGAAATTCCCTTTTTCTTTCCTGACCTGCGCGTTTACTGCCTGTGTTGCCTCACTAGAATGTCATGACCCCAAGGGCAGAGACCTGGCTGTCCTGACCAACTCTCCCCCAGCACCTACCAGGCATTCAGCAGCTACTCAATAAATACCCAGTGAATGAATGAATGAATGAATGAATGACTCCCTGCTGCCCCTTACTTAGCCCCACCAGGCACTTCCTAGCAGCTGGCAGCATTATGGTTCGAGCTGCCTGGGCTCACACCCCAGCTCCAGCCCCATGTGCAGTGTTTCTTGGGGAGCTACTTCCCCTCCCTGCACCTCTGCCCTCATGAATACAAGATGTGGTTGAGGATGCAGTGGGAGACTACGTGCAAGCACTGGCAAGTCACAGGTTTCCTCTTTTAAAATCCCTCACAGAAAGGGCTGGGCAGCGGCACACCTAGTTGAGCACACATTACCACGCACAAGGACCCAGGTTCAAGCCCCCAGTCCCAACTTGGAGGGGGGAAGTTTCATAAGTAGTAAAGCAGGGCTACAGGTTTCTTTCTCTCATTCATTTTCTTTCTC
This sequence comes from Erinaceus europaeus, assembly GCF_950295315.1. NCBI lineage: Eukaryota > Metazoa > Chordata > Mammalia > Eulipotyphla > Erinaceidae > Erinaceus > Erinaceus europaeus. The sequence goes on from NC_080163.1 coordinate 183,537,449, forward strand.
TCTCCTACCCCTCTCAATTTCTTTCTATCCTATTAAAAAATAATAAAGGGGAGTTGGGCGGTGGCGCAGTGGGTTAAGCGCACGTGGCGCAAAGCGCAGGGACCGGCGTAAGGATCCTGGTTCGAGCCCCCGGCTCCCCACCTGCAGGGGAGTCGCTTCACAGGCGGTGAAGCAGGTCTGCAGGTGTCTATCTTTCCCCTCTCTCTCTGTCGTCCCCTCCTCTCTCCATTTCTCTCTGTCCTATCCAACAACAAAGCAACGTCAACAATGGCAATAATAACCGCAACGAGGCTGCAACAGCTAGGGCAACAAAAAGGAGGGAAAAAAATGGCCTCCAGGAGCGGTGGATTCATGGTGCAGGCACCGAGCCCAGCAATAACCCTGGAGGAAAAAAATAATAATAATAATAAAGAAAATAAAAATCCTTCACAGTTGAATTAGGGAAAGCATACCCTGTGAAAGCACTGACTTCCATGTCTGAGGTCCTAAGGGTCACAAATTCAATCCCTGGCACCACCTTAAGCCAGAGGTGAATTAAAGCATGCTCTGGTTCTCTCCCTATTTCTCATGGCAGATAAATAAACACAATTTTTGAAAAATATATAAACACCTCAAGTAACCTAAGAGATTCTGGACTCAGAATCAGAATTCTGACTTAAAATCCCACCTATGAGACCCCATGCAAATTGATTCACCTCTCTGGGCCTCATCAAATTGACAAAAACCAAAAATCAACTCACACAACTACCATATGGTCTGGATGAGCTTAGCTGTGTAAACCCAAACCAAAGCCTGGCACAGGGGTGGCCCTGGTGAGCTATTACACATATCTGCCTTTTCCTTCCCATTACTGGCATTACTAGTACTCCCCCTAGAAACCTCCCACCTCTATCTCCGTTGCCCAGTTTGCTTTATCTTTGGGCGCTTGGCGGTCTGTGCTGTGTGTCTCACTTGTCTCCCTCATGGGAAGGAGAGAGGGGGAGGTCCCATGAGAGAAAGGGCTGGATGATGGTGCTCACTTCTCTGCACTCAGGGGATCAAATAGCACCTGGCATGGGTCAGGGGCACAATAAATCCCTGGGAATTAAAAGGATGAGTGCAGGAGCCAGGTGGTGGTACACCTGGTTAAGTGAACACGACACCATGCTCAAGGACGCAGGTTCAAGCCCTGGGTCCCCAGCTGCGGAAGAAAAGTTTTACAAGGGGTGAAGCAGTATTGCAGGTGTCTCTATGTCTCCCTTTCTATCCCTCCTTTCCTCATAATTTTTCTGTCCTATCGAATTAAAGTTTAGAAAAAAAAAAGGATAAGAACATTAACAGTACAGGCTAGAAAGGAGGATGTGTCCCTACACAGGGACTCCAGTCCTACCATGCCTACCGCCCACCTGGGCCAGCCTACGTACTGCCTGTGATGGTGATTCTCCGGCCCTGGTAGTATTCCCCCAGGGTCACAGCGTTGCCTTGCTTGGTGGCCACCACCCTGACAGTGCGCACGCTGTCCTGGCACTCCACATAGGGGTTGTAGCCTGGGTTGCCAGCCGCCAGCTGGGCATTGAGCTGGTTGTCCACACTGGCCGGAGAGAAGGCATCGGCAACACGGTCTCGGCAGAAGGACTTGTACTTCCAGATGACGATGGGTGCCGTGGGGGTTGTGGTCATCTGGTAGGTGCAGGGCAGGGTGACGGGCTGGAACAGGATCACCATGTGGAAGGGGTCAGACACAGTCACCTGAATGGCACTGGCTGGGACTGAGGGTGAGAGCAAAGGTATGAGCTAAGTCAGTGCCTGGACATCATTTGCCAACTGTACACATTGTACTTTAATCCCCAGGGCAGGCAGCAGGCACATCTCAACTATTTTACAAACCCACAGGGCTAACGTGGTGAGTGCAGGATCCCACTGCCAGATTCTAAGGAGGCTCACTCTCTCTACTCCCCACCAATCCCTGCATGGCCTCTGAGCAGGGTCTCCCTGCTCCCTTTGCCATCCCTGAAAGGACCTCTCTCCCAGGCCTGGACGGGCCAGCCCAGATGGCCAGCAGAAAGCCCACAGCACCCAGGACTCCATTTCAAAAGCCACCACCCAAGAGTCACACAGGGTTTTGTTTGACCTAGAGGGCTAATCTGGTAGTTTAACTGAAACTGATTTACTTTGAAGTAACTAGATCTCCAGTGCTCCAGCTCCAGTCCAGCTCCACGGAGAGAGCTCCCCCAAAAGATAGAATCGCTCTCCCCTGCTCAAACTCCCAGGTTTGAAAACTTTCCGGCAGATGTCGGTCTCAAACAGAGATCCTAAATCCACCTCACGCCCCCCCCCCCCAGACCCTCACACACAGACACTTCGGAACCGGCCAGGTCCAATCCCAGCCAAGGCCCGGGCGCTGCTTCCTCCTCCAGGAAGCATGGGATTCAGCCTTCCCGTTAGCCCAGAACTGAGCTGCCTCAGGGTGCGCCCAGGCCCCCAGCCCAGTCTCCCCTTTTTTCCCCCGGTGGGCGGGGGTCCTCAGCAGCCGCCACACAAAGGCTCGCCTCCTCCCTGTAGCCCGGGACTTTCACTTCCTGCTGGGATCCAGGGCAGGGGGTGCTTCCCGCTGCCCGGGGCACTGCCCTCCCCACCGCGGGGTCACTGCTTGGGGTCCCGGGGGCTCCCTCTGCGCCGCGCGCACCTCAATGCCCCGTGGGGTGCGGATAATCACCCCCCCCACACACACACAGTGCCGTCCCGCGCGCTGACCCCGCTCCTCGTACCTGTGCACAAGGTGCCGAGGACGAGCCACACCAAAGCCGCGGCGGCCCAACCCGAGGGGCACAGCCTGGAGAGCCCGCCCGCCGGCGCCATCAAGGCCACTCGGCGCGCTGGGCCCCGCGTCCCTCCCAGGTGCGCTGGGAGTAGGGGGCGCGGCGCGCACCACCGCGCGGAGGGGTGCACACTCCTCCCCGTCCGCCCAGCGACCTTCCCCCGCCCGGCTCCCCACACCCGCGGTCCGGCCCCGAGGTGGCAGAGAGCGGTCAGAAGCCGGGAGCACCGCGCGCGTCCAGCAGCCGGAGAGGTACGCGCGGGTCCTTGGAGACCTCCACGCTGTCCCGTCCCCCCCGTGCTGGGGAATGGACCCGCCCAGGTACACAGGGAGCGCACGGAGGGCCGGGCGCGGGTGAGCGGTGGGGAGGGGCTCCTGCGCCTCCCTCCCCGGAAGTGGGCTGACCCAGGTGCTCCTGGCTACCCGGGGCCGGAACCTAGTGACCAGCAGCCAGGAGGGCGCCGGCTGCCCCGGGAGCCTGTGGGGGCCCCTCCCGCCCCGGCCCAGCGGAGCCCATTGTGACTCACGGCGGCGTGACTCCACCACGGTGAATCACCTGTCGAGGGGGCGGGCCCCGCCGAGCACCTGTGCGCTCACGGCCCACACCCCCCTCCCTGGCTGGCGGTGGACCCGCCTGGGTGCACCCTTAGGGGGACGGCGAGGCCTGGCCAGTGCAGGCCGGGAAACACGCCCCCTTTCTCACTGGTTTGGGGGTTCCTCTCGTCCCGTACCGGGGCGGTGTGGTCTCCTGTGACATTAAAGAGCTAAATGCCGGGCAGAGGTGGATAGCATAATGCTTCTGCAAAGACTTTCATGCTTGAGGCTCCAAAGTCCCAGGTTCAGTCCCCCGCACCACCATAAGCCAGAGCTGATCAGTGCGCGGGGAGGTGGGGGGGGGGCACGGGGAGCCACGTGTCATTCCGAGAGGGGAAGCTCAGCCCCCCGCAGAGGGACCCCAGAAAAATGGGCCCAGGAAAAGTTGGTGTTTTACTTGGGAAGTTTCCCTCCCTCCCATTCCCAACTACCGGTTTGGTCCCTGGGCATCCCTCGCCTGAAGGTTGGCCTCCGGAAACTCGGGTTCTTAAAGGGGCCGCATGGAATCGCAGGCCCTGGACGGGTTTCAGCCGGAGGACAAGGCCACCTGAGCCCCTGGGTGGGGCTGGGCGAGGGCTGGGCGAGGCCTGGGAAGGCGGGCCCTCGGCATGGCTCTGCTGCCCCTCGGTGGCGTTAATGGGAAGCGCACTCTGGCTAACGCTTTGGAGGTCTCAAACTGGCCATAGGGAGAGTTCTGTCCGCGGGTAATATATTGGATATGACCGGACAATGTTCGAACACTTCCTGTGGCTCTCAGCAGAAACCAGCACACAGGCCTGAGCCCACACTGGCCTCAGTTCCTTCAGTGGCCACCACCCCCCCACCCCTCATTCAACTTCAGCTATGCTGGGCTCCACTGCAAATCCAGAATGTCACGCTCCCGCCTCTTTCTGGGCTTTACTTCAAGGTCAAGTTTGCTGCAACACTGCCTGCTGTTTATAAAGTTACAATTCTTTTCCGCCCTTCTCCCACTTTTTAAAAATATTTATTTATTCCCTTTTGTTGCCCTTATTTTATTGTTGTAGTTGTTGTTGTTACTGATGTCGTTGTTGGATAGGACAGAGAGAAATAGATAGAGGAGGGGACGACAGGGGAAGAGAGAGATAGACACCTGCAGACCTGCTTCAACGCTTGTGAAGCGACTCCCCTGCAGGTGGGGAGCCAGAAGCTCAAACCGGTCCTTGCGCGCTTAACCCGCTGCACTCTCCCACTCTTTTTTTAAAAAAATATTTTATAGTGGCATGCTTTTTCTTTCTTAACATTAGCCCCTTTAACCGGTTGTGTATAATTCAGTACAATCCCTGGCATGAATCAGTGTCAGTCACTACATTCACAAGGATGCTTGCAAATCCAGCACTCAAGCCACCTTGTCATCATCACCAGTCACTGTAATTTTCTTTCCTTCTGATGCCTTTCATCTGGCTTCTGTATGGGGATAATACTCGCTGTTGTGTAGGATGAGTTAGGAAATGTTTCCCCTCTTCAGTTTTGGCGGAGAATTTAAGGATTTGTGTTCATTCTTTTAAAAATATTTGCTTGCACTAATATGTAAAGCCATCTGTCTCAGGACTTTTCTCTGCCAGTAGGTTTTTGTTACATAATAACTTGGCTGGCTTGTTATGGTCCTGTTGGAATTTTAAGTTTCTTGTTTTATTTATTTATTTTTTATAGAGACAGAAACTGGGGGGGAGGGAGCAGAGAGAAATACCTACCGTACTCTTCTACCACTTGTGGGCACCGGGGTCTTGTACCAGGTCCTTGTGTGTGACAACGTGTGTGCTGTGTGGGTTTTTTGGTTCCACTGATTTTCCTCTGTTTTTCTATCCTCTGGTTATCTCTGCTGTACTCATTGTTTTCTCCTTCTGCTAATTTTGAGTTTAATTTCCTTTTTTTTTTCCTCTTAAGGTACACAGGTAACATTTGAGATCTACTTGTAATGTAGGCATTAAGCATGACTCTTTCTTTGAGGTATTGTTTAAGGGAATATTACTCCACTTGCAGTCAGGTGGGCCCAAATGATTATTTCTAGTTTATGGTCTATACACAAGAGAGATTAAAATGTGGCTCTCTGTAGGTGCCTAACAGATTAGAAGGTGGCTGCAATGACACAGAGAGGAAAACAAAAGAAAAGGAGCATCTTTTTAAAAATATTTTTATTTGTTATTAACAGTTTGTTATAAGATTGTAAGATTACAATGTATAGCTCCACACCACACCCACCACCAAAATCCTGTTACCCACCCTCCCACCCAAAGATAATCACCATAGTTCTCACAAGCCCTACTGTTTGCTTGCTTCTGTTTCATTTGGATTTTATTTTTTGCAAGTTCATGTGAATCAGATCTCTAGATTCCTCCACATCTCCACTCTGTCACTCATCTCTTTACTTCTTTCACTAAGCATGACCACCTCCAGTTCCATCCATTTTGTCCCAAAGGACACAATATCATCTTTTTGGATTGCAGAGTAGTAGCATTTCATTAAATATCTATCCCATAACTTTATCCAGTTATCTGTCAACAGGCATTTAAGCTGCTTCCACTCTTCGACTATTGTGAATATTGCCGCTATGAATATAGGGGTGCATATATTTTCTTCTAATTAGTATTTGAATGTCTTTTGTCAGATGTGTGATGTGCAAATATCTTCTCTCCCACTTACTGGGCTCCCTGATCATCTTTGTGTAGAAGCTTTTCAGTTTTGTGTAATCCCATTTATTTACTCTCTTTGTCATTTCCTATGCCCAGAGGGTTGAGTCTCCAGATATATCTATTTTTTTTGTAAGGTTTTTTTTTTTTTTTTTTAACTATCTTTATTTATTGGATAGAGAGTCAGAAATCCCAGATACAGGGTCCGGGTGGTGGTGCACCTGGTTGAGCGCATGTATTACAATGTGCAAGGATAGAAGTTTGAGCCCTCAGTCCCCACCTGCAGGGGGAAAGATTTGCGAGTGGTGAAGCAGTGCTGCAGGTATTTCTCTGCCTCTGTCCCTCTCTATCACCCCCTTCCCTCTTGATTTCTGGCTGTCTTTATCCAATAAATAAAGATTTAAAGAAAAATCCCAGATACATCTTTGATGTGAAGGACCTGCAAAGTTTCACCAAAATTTTGAGAAGAAGCATTTTAACTAGTGCTGTAGCTACAGTTATTTTGCACGTGGACTTAACTGGAGACTTACAAGAATTTGTAGGTTCTCACACTTTGGAAGACAGGAAGCAGACTGGGAAAATGACTCTGAGACCAAGTAAAGCTGGTCTTCTAACACCATCTCCGAAGTAGCTGAAGAGGGTGGTGGAGAAGGAATACCCCCCTGGACAATGGAGAGTTGGGCCACAGAGAACAAAGGTCTGAGAAACCTCCCTTGCCCCAGGAGCTGAAGAGATGTTCTGTATATGCAAGATAGGAGGCCCTATGGCAGCTCCCCATTTTGCTTTTAAATTTTATTTATAATGAGAGAAAAAGAGACAGGGAGGGATAGAGAATGAGAGCATCACTCTGGTACATGTGATGCCAGGGATCAGATCCAGGATTTCATGCTTGAAAGTCCAACTTGGGGCCAGCTGATGGTCCACCTGGCTGAGGACCCAGGTTCTTCAAGCCCCTGGTCCCCACCTGCAGGAAGAAAGCTTCACAAGTTGTGAAACAGTGCTGCAGATATTTCTCTCTCCCCTCTCAATTTCTCTGTCTCTATCCAAAAATATACCTGGGTTATAATTATAATTACAGAAGTAATTATGCAAAGAGACTTTCAGTGGTCTGGGAGGTGGCACAGTGAATGAAGTGGTGGAATCTCAAACATGAGGTCCTGAATTCAATCCCTGGCAGCACATGTACCAGAGTGATGTCAGGTTCTTTCTCCTCCTATCCTTCTCATTAATAAACAAATCAAATATTTAAAGAACACACACACACAAAAAGGCAAAGACACTTTCATACCTGAGGCACCAAAGATCTCATGTTCAACCCCCAGCACCACCATAAGCCAGAGATAAAGCGATGCTCTGGTAAGAAGAAAAAGGAGAGGGAGAGAGAGAGACCAAAGTTCAATGCTTTATTATTCACTGCGCCACCTCCTGGGATGCCCACTGTGTTTCTGATATGGTACTGACCATTTTTGTGTGTCTTTCTTTCTTTCTTTCCTTTCCTGATAGGCCTGAAGCCACCTGGTCTCATTATGTCACTTCAGATTCTATAGGTGGATGGCCAGTGGTGTTGTGTCTGTCTGTCTGTCTGTCTGTCTGTCTTTTTAATTCACTTGTTCTGACTTGGGTTTCCCACCCAGCTGCTGTGAGTTTCTCATCCTCTGCCTCCCAGCCAACTGCTGTGTAAGGACAGGAGCTGAATTGTCTTCCCCACTCCCCACCAGAAGTGCAGTGGGGCTTCCTGGCCCAGGGCTGACACCTGCGTTCTGTGGGTGACGTCACAATGACTAGAGCAGCCCCCCAGCCTCCTGTCCTCACTAGATATGATGCTGTTTGCCTTGTGGCTGCTGAGCCTCGGCCTCCCCACGCTGTGGACCCAGATACTGATCAGGTGCAGCTACAAGAGTCTCTGCCGACGGGCGCTGCTCTCGGACAATGATGTGGTCCTGCAGTGCGAACACCCTGAGGCACTCTGGTACTTCTCTTCCATTCAGGAGGAAGAGGAGCCCCTGCTGGTCTCCTCACTGCCCAACATCAGGAAGCTGCCGGGGGGCAGCCTGCAGCTGACCAGCCCCCAGCCCACCCAGTCCGGTGTCTACCACTGCCAGGACAGTGCCGGGGCCCTACTGGTGGAGTATGAGATTGACTTCCAGGATGTGGGCGCCCTGCACATCACACACCGGGGTCTGGGCCAGGTGCCCCTGCAGAACGAGACGGCACAGCTGGGCGGCAGAGTCCTGGTCTTCACCCACTGGGAGCCCTGGCAGGAGTGTAACCGCTGCGGGGAGCCGGGGGAGCGCAAACGGCTGGGGTACTGCTATTTGGAGGAGGAGCCCCTCGAAAAGCCCATGCCCTGTGGGCTCTACCTTCGGGGCATCGTAGCCCACAATGGCCGCCTGCGGCCCGAGCTGCAGGTGGAGGCCTGCCATGTGCCCTGCAAGCACAGCAAGGAGACCAGCCAGCCCTACTTCATCTTCGACATCTACCAGCTGGGCACGCTGACCAGAGACACATGGCTCACCTGCCCCTTGGCCTCCATTTACAGGTGATGAGACCTTTTCGTTGTTGCTTTTATCATTAGGATAGAGACAGAGAGAAACTGAGAGGGAAGGGGGTGATAGAGAGGGAAAGCGAAAGAGAGACACCTGCAGACCTGTCCCACCATTTATGAAGCTTCCCTTTGCAGGTGGGGAGTAGGGGCTCAAACCCAAGTCCTTTTGCATGGCAATATGTGCAGTTTACTGGTTGTGCCACCACCCAGCCCTAACAGGACCTTTTTTAGATCACCAGCCAGGTACTTCCACTGCCCGCTGGGCTGGTATACTTGTGAGTGTGTATGCATGTGTTTGGCGGGAGGGGGCTGGGGGGAACTTTCCAGGGGCAAAAGGCAGCTCTGTCTCCTAACTTTTGTGCCTGATCTACACAGGGCTGGGCCTGATCTACACATGGTCTCACTCATTAAGAATCCTCCAGTGCTCCTGCTGAGTCAGGCAGTTGACGTTGAGGACACATTAAGGACCAATGAAAACCTAGTCCTTATTCTCATAGACTCCTAATGTTTAGGGGAGATCAAATGTAAAACTCAGAGATCAGGGTCCGAAGAGATGTTCTCTACAAGTCATCTTCTTTGCCTCATCGTGGATGGAGCTTGAAGGAATCATATTAAGTAAGATAAGCCAGAAAGAGAAGGATGGATACAGGATGATCTAACATATAGGCTGGACTGCAGAAACAGAAAGCAATACACGAAGTAAAACTTGGACTGGGTCCAAGTAATGCACCAAAGCAAAGGACTGTGGGGAAGGAGGGCAGGGAAGGAGCTTGGTGGTGGTTGGGGGGTGGGGGGAACATAATTTGAGATCCTGGTTTGTGATGGTGGAAAAAGACCTAAGATCAGGGAATCAGGCTTGAGTGCAGTGGGTTAGGCGCAGGTGGCATGAAACACAAGGACCGGCATAAGGATCCCGGTTCAAGCCCCCAGATCCCCACCTGCAGGGGCTTTGGTGCTGTGGTTCCTTTCCCTCTCTGCTTCTCTGTCTCTGTTAAAAAGAAATAAATACAATTTTGGGAATCAACTTGTAGTTTCCATCATTAAAAAACATCTCTTCTTTAAAAATTGTGACTAGGGGGCACACCTGGCTGGGTACATGTTATCATGTGCAAGGATCTCTTTTGACCTCATGGTTATGTGGGGTTTGTTTGTTTTTGGTATTTCATTTTATAATTTTCAGCTATCTTGGATGATGATATCTTTTTGTTATTTATGGCTAGCTTCAGTTTACTGGGGAGGAAAAGCCCTTTAACATTTGCTGAGATGTATGCCCTTACTAAAATGTTGAAACAGACCAATCCATAATGGAACATGGAACATGTAAAGAAAGATGAGGAAAAACATAAAAGATTTCAAACATGAGTTATAAACATGACTTAATTCACATATATGGAACATTACATTCAACTTCAAAATAGACATCTTTTCACACTTGCATGAAATCTTTGTCAAAATTAACAGTATCCAAAGTCATCTCAGACAATGTTAAAAGACTTTTTTTCAGTGAAATTAAACTAGCCATAAATAACAAAAAAAATAATAAATTGGTTTAAACACTCAAACACTAACTTGAAGGGGACATATGCATTATTCGTAATAGCCAGAGTGGAAGCAGCCTAAATGCCCATTGACAGATGACTAGATAACAAAGTTATGGGATAGATATTTAATGAAATACTACTACTCATATATTTAATGAAATGCTACTACTCTGCAATCCAAAAAGATGATATTGTGTCGTTTGGGACAAAATGGATGGAACTGGAGGTGGTCACGCTTAGTGAAAGAAGTAAAGAGATGAGTGACAGAGTGGAGATGGCTCCACTCATATGGGGAATCTAGAGATCTGATTGACATGAACTTGGGGGGGCAGCTTGTGAGAACTATGGTGGTGATCTTTGGGAGGCAGCAGGGTAGGGGGCACAGAACTTTGTTGGTGAGTGTGGTATGGAGCTATACTCTGTAATCTACAATCTTGTAACCCACTATGAATCACAAATTTAAAAAAATTGGTTTGGTGGTAATGGATTCCTTTAACTGCTGTTTGTCTTAAAAAGTTCTATTTACCACTCCTTCAAATCTGAGTAGTATATTAAAAGAAAAAAAAAAAGTCCTTCTATCTAACCTGACAGAGTCTTCTTGGTTGGAGGTTGTCAAAACATTTTGCAGTTTAGTACATCTTCTTTTCCTGAATGAGACACGAGAAATTACCTGAGGCCTGTACTCAGTGGTTTGGTGGGTGTAGCAATGCCTTCCTGGGATCAGCCAAACTGTCACAGGGCTTGTTATCAGCCTTGCTGATAAGAACCCCAGGCCTCAAGTCAGTGGAAGCTATGTAATGGGACCCTTTTTGATATAACATATTTCTGATAATATTTTTTATGACCACCAGGGTTATTGTTGAACCTCGGTACCTATTCAATGAATCCACCACTCCCGATGTCTATTTTTTTCATTTATTTGTTACCTATTATTTTATTTTATTATAGAGAAGGGGAAGATAGATACTTATAGCACTGCTTCACCGTTCGTGAATTGTTTCCCCTACAGGTGGAGATTAGGGGCTTGAACTCGGATCCTTGCACATGATTACCTGTTCTCTAGTGGGTGCACCATCTCCCAGCCCCTCCTGCTAACATTTTTCTGACATGCACTGTGAGGTCATTCTACTGAGTGTGCCTGCCTCCTTCTTCATAAATATGCATGATTTTTCCTGGTAAAACTCATAAATAGTTATAGACTATTACATCACCCCGACTGTACTTGGTATAAAGCCAGACTTCTTGATTCCTCTTTTTGGAAGCTTGCCATCAAGCTTCCCAACTTGAGTTGTTTCTTTCAAGCCAATAGTCTCCTCCATTATACAGCTGTTCTTGTGAATTCTTTGACAACAAGGTCTGTTCCTTTCAAAATGTTGAATACATCATGCCAGTCTTGTCTGGTCTTTAAGATTTCTCTTGAGAAATCAATTGGATAGTCTCATGTGACTCCTTGTTTTTATCTTGCTGCTTTTTGGATTCTCTATCATGTAACTTTGTCATTTTAATTTCTGTGTGTCTTGGCATGCGTTGGTGTGGGTTTATTTTATTTGGAACTCTTAGAGCTTCCAGGATCTAAGTGTCTGTCTCCTTAGTTTGTAGATATTCAAATAAGAGTTCTCACACACACACACACACACACACACACACACTCTCTCTCTCTCTGGTACCTCTATGATAAGCATATTGTTCCTGTTAATGTGTTTCTGATAGAGGGACTTTATAATGTCCTGGAAAGGGGCAATGACTAGATTGTTTTATAGATCTGAGTTTGTATGTGGTGGTAGGGGGAGGGGAGATAGTGGTACACCCTAGAGTACACACATTACCGTATGAAAGGACCCAGATTCAAGCCCCCTGGTTCCCACCTGTGGTGGGGGGGGGGAGGGAAGCTTCATGATTGGTGAAGCAGGACTGCAGGTCTCTCTCTCTCTCTTCCCCTATATCTTTCCCTCCCCTCTTAATTTCCCTCAGTTCTATCAAGAAAAAGAAAAGGAAGAAAATGGAGAATGGAGGGGATATGACCTGCTTCTGAGTGGAGGTGGCAGCAATATACCAGAGAAACAATGATTCTGGGATCTTAAACATGCACCGTATGCCAAATATAGCATGGAGAGGCCCTCACATAGGGCAGAGGCATGGATAAGAGAGCCCCACCTTTAAGAACCAGGGAGATCGGAATGTAGGCTGTTTTAGCAAAGCCCTAAATGTTCCTCTGACCTGGTGGGTGTATTGTTATGTGCAAAACTGAGAAATATTATGCATGTACAAACTATTTACTGTCAAATGTAAAACATTAATCCCCCAATAAAGGAGAAAATAAAAATAAATTTTAATTTAATCTCCTCATGAAAAATGTTCCTGTGACCCTCCCCACTCTCCACTGCCCCCTTTGTCCACTCCTTATTTATTCACTGTGGCTTCACAGCCTATAAATAGTCTAACCAGGCAGCTACATCAGCCCACTCCTGGGAATATTCTCCCTTTGAATATCTCCCATGGCTCTTTATCTCTCTTCATTCAGGCATGTATGAAACATCACCTCCCCAGAGAGAGCCCAAACAAGGCTTGATCATCCTCCCTAATATAACTCTCTCCCACACACCACCCTTTTGCTTTCTACCCCTCATTTCCCTGTTCTGTTTACTTGTCAGCAATTATTACAGTCAGTCTTCACCAAGGACGCCAAATTTGGGAACCCACCTACTCAGTAAAATGTACTTGGAACCTCGTCAGTACCCAGAGTGCTTCTACAGTTATTAGCTGAATTATGGGGCTCTTGTGGGACCATTCAATGAGGGTGTGTGTGGAGGCTTCCCTGCAGCAGACACAAGAAGGGAGTCTGAGCATTCACCTTATCTCTGCTCAGCTCAGTCACTGTCTGCCCCAGAGACACTGTGATAGTCCTCAGAGAAAGGCTCATTGCCTCTCAGGACTCTTTGCCTCAGAGATGGGTTACAAGCCCAAGCTGATGCCTGTATTTCTGGCTGACTTGCTATAAACCAGAGGTTCCACATGGGCGGCAGCATAATGGTTATGCAAAAAGATTTTGATGCCTGACACTCCAAAATACCCACATTTAATTCCCAGCACCACTGTAAACCAGAGCTAAGCAGTACTCCGGTAAAATAAAATAAAATAAAATAAAATAAAATAAAATAAAATAATCTAGGGTGGTGAGCTAGCACAGTGGTTTAAGCAATAGATCTTCATGCCTGCTATACCAAAGGTCACAGGTTCATTCCTCAGCACCACTAAAAGCCAGAGCTGAGCAATGCTCTGGTCAAAAATCAATCAATTGGCCTGGGTGGTGGCACACTCATTAGACCACATGTGACAATGTGCAAGGAGCCAGGTTTGAGCCCATCTAAAGGGGAGAGTTTCATGAGCAGTGAAGTAGCGCTGCAGGTGTTTCCTTCTGCCCCCCTCTCTCTCCCCCTTCCCTCTGGCTCTATCCAATAAATAAATAATAAAATATTTTAAAATCAATCAATAAATCAGAGGTTCCCAGGACCCCCTCCTCAAGTGTGATGAATTAGCTGGAGCAACTCAGTACTGTACTCAGGAAATGCCTTTACTCACTGTGGTATCTGACTGGGGCCCAGGGGAGTGAGAGAAGTTGTGGCTCAAACCCAAATTCAGGTTCTTGTTGGTGTCACAGGGAGGATTTTGAGGACAGAGACAGCATCAGGAAGTGGCAGTTGATTCAGATCCATTGTGACAGGAAGGTGGGAGGAAGCAATAATTCAAGAGGAATGTGAGTGGGTTCCAGTGTGAACAACAGCACTGATTTCTTCAGGGGGTGGTTATATGGGGCCTGTCAGGAAAGGTGAGCTAATTGCTATTCACTGGGGGCTGGGGTCAGTGGGAATTTCTTAGAAAAGCTGGGGTTTTCCCAGAATCCAGCGCCCACCCCTGGTTTGACTGTATTTATCCTTTTTGGAAGTGTCATGGAGTCAGGGGCATGCTGGGTCCCTGCCCAACTAGCATGGGGATGTTATCATTATGGTGGTAAAGGAGGCTCAGGGTCATGGAGTGGCCATTCCAGGCACCATCTTGGGTCCAGCCAGTTCCCTTTTACTACATGGACCTAAGGAAGTGGTCAATCTCATGCTCAACAAACTTTCATGTATTTTTTTTTTGTTTTTGTGTTATTTTTATTGATATGACATTATACATGGGCCTCTTCCCTCCTGGTCAGTCTAACCTGCCTTAATCTAAATGACCAAATACATTTTTCTTTTTTTTAATTTTTTAAAATTATATTTATTTATTGGATAGAAACAGCCAGAAATCGAGAGGGAAGGAGGAGATAGAGAGACATCTGCAGTCCTGCTTCACCATTTGCAAAGCTTTTCCCCTGCAGGTGGGGGCCAGGAGCTCGAACCCAGGTCCTTTCACACTGTAATATGGTGCTCAACCAGGTGCGCCACCACCCGACCCCAACCAAATACATTTTTCTTTCTTATTTTTCTTTTTCCCTTTTATTTGATAGGACAGAAAGAAATTGGGAGTGAAGGATGAGGGTCCAGGTCCTGATGGCAGATGGGGACCTAGAGGGGGTTGAATTGTTATGTGGAAAACTGGGAAATGTTATGCTTGTACAAACTGTTGTATTTTCTTTTTTTTTTTTTTTTTTTGCCTCCAAGGTTATCATTGGGGCTTGGTGCCTGCACTACAAATCCACTGTTCCTGGAGGCCATTTCCCCCATTTTGTTGTCCTTGTTGTTATTGTTGCCATTGCTGCTGCTACTGTTGGACAGGACAGAGAAATCGAGAGGAGAGAAAGATAGACACCTGCAGACCTACTTCACCACTTGTGAAGCCACACCCCTGAAGGTGAGGAGCCAGGGAGCTCCAACCTGGATCGCTGAGCCGGTCCTTGCAATTCGTGCCATGTGCGCTTAACCCACTGTACTACCGCCCAGCCCCCACACTATTGTATTTTACTGTTGACTATAAACCATTAATCCCCCAATAAAGAAATAAAAGAAGAAAAAACCTGTCTTCATGGGGCACAGCCCAGTTTTCTTACACTTCAGAACACTGAATAGCACTTCAGCTGAGTTTACAATGGGGGCCCCTCTCTCTTTTTCCAGAGCACTGTTCAGTACTGGCTTATGGTGGTGCTGGAGATTGAACCTGGGACTTTGGTGCCTCATGCCTGAAAGTCCTTTTGGGGTCAAGGCAGTAGGTGGTGCACCTGTTTGAGTGCACATACCACAGTGTGCAAGGACCTAGGTTCAAGCCCCTAGTCTCCACCTGCAGGGGGAGAGCTTCATGAGTGGTGAAGCAGGGTTGCAGGTGTCTCTCTGTCTCTCTCCCTTTCTGTCTCCCCTCCCCCTCTCAATTTTTGGCTGTCACTATCCAATAAATAAACATTTAAAAAAAAATTTTAAGTTGGACTTTATACTTTTTAAAAAAGAACTATTCTAAAAAAAAATCTTTTTGCCTAACCGTTATGTTATCCACGCTACCCAATAAATAAATAAACAAATTTTTTTTAATTTTATTTATTTATTCCCTTTTGTTGCCCTTGTTGTTTTATTGTTGTAGTTATTATTGTTGTTGTCGTCGTTGTTGGATAGGACAGAGAGAAATGGAGAGAGGAGGGGAAGACAGAGAGGGGGAGAGAAAGAAAGACACCTGCAGACCTGCTTCACCGCCTGTGAAGCGACTCCCCTGCAGGTGGGGAGCCGGGGTTCGAACCGGGATCCTTATGCCGGTCCTTGTGCTTTGCGCCACCTGCGCTTAACCCGCTGCGCTACAGCCCGACTCCCTAAACAAAATTTTTTTAAAGTTTTAAGAAAATGATAGTCTTTCAAGAAAATGCTAAATGGAAAAATGATGCTTTCTCCTTCCCAGCAGTGTGTGTGTTGGGGGGAGTAGCCTAGACATGAAGCAGGGCTGTTGTCACAAAGCAAAAGGAAGCACTACCTCACATAGCCCTAGGGAGCACTACTGTCCCTCCTGCTACCCAAGGAGGGGTGGAGGCTGAGTGACCTCACTATGACAGAGTGGGCCAGCCCACGGCCATTGTCACAGTCCAGCATGTGGACCGCCCTGTGGCTGCTGGCCACCTTGGTGGTCCCGGCGCTGGGGACCTACGAGTCTATCGACTGTCCTCTAGGCCTGCAGTGCCAGCGGGCCCTGCTGTCACACAACGACATCGTCCTGCGCTGCAACTTGTCCCAGGAGGCCCAGTGGTTCCACCACTCCCTGCATCATGGGTCCCCGGGTTCCAACATCACCACCTTTCCCAACATGGAGCAGTTGCCCGAGGGCCACCTGCTCATCCGGAACCCGGAGCCCTCGCAGTCCGGCTTCTACCTGTGCACGGACCGGAGTAGCGGCTTCACGGCCACCTATGAGATCGACTTCCAGGACGCGGGCACCCTGCACGTCACCCACAGGAACCTGAGCCTGGCGCCCCTGCGCGAGGAGGTGTTGAGCCTGGGCAGCGGCACGCTGGTCTTCACCCGCTGGGAGCCCTGGCAGGACTGCAGCCGCTGCGGGCGGGTGGGCGAGCGCCGGCGCCTGGGTTTCTGCTTCATCCGCGAGGCGGAGCAGCAGGCCGTGCCCTGCGGCCTTTATCTGGGCACCGCCAGCGGCCTGTGGTCCCGGCGCCTGCGCCCGGAGTTGCAGGTGGATGCCTGCTACACCCCTTGCCGCCCGGGCGCCCAGGCCCCCCTCGTGGTCTTCAGCAGCTTCAAGTTCGATGAGACCACCGAGTCCGTGTGGCTCACCTGCCCCTTGGGGTCCATCTACAGGTGACAGGAGCCGCGCCAGCCCTGCCTGAGGCCCCCTCCCCAGCACCCCCCCACCCCCGCCCCGCACTGGGTTTCTATACAGGTCACACCCCCAGCGCCCCAGGTTCTGGCCACTGGCTTCTGCAGTTTTGTTTATTTTTTTTTCACCAGTTTTTTAAAAAATTATCTTTATTTATTGGATAGAGACAGCCAGAAATCGAGAGGGGAGGGGGAAAATAGAGAGGGAGAGAGAAACAGACACCTGCAGACCTGCTTCACCTCTCCTGAAGCTTTTGCCCTGCAGGTGGGGACCAGAAGCTGGAACCCAGGTCTTTGCACACTGTAACATGTGCGATTAGCCAGGTGCTCCACCACCCAGCCCCCAGTTTCTTTTTTTGGCTGGGGGTTTACACCTGTATAGTCCCACCACTCCTGCCAGACTCCCTCCTTACTTCCTTTTTCCTATTTATTTTTTATTTATTTATTGGATAGAGACAGAAATTGAGGAAGGGAAGACATAGAGAGAAAGACACCTGCAGCACTGCTTCAACACACTTGTGAAGCTTCTCCCCTTCAGGTGGGGACTGGGGGCCTAAATATGGGTCCCTGAGCATGGTAACATGTGCACTCGACACCTATGCCCCCATCATCATCGTCATTGTTTTTTTCTTATTCTTCTCTTCCTCCTCCTCCTCCTCCTCCTCCTTTCTCCTTCAGCTCAAGGATGAGAGGCCTGGGTTTGAGTCCCCCTAGGAGTTGCTATGGCAATGGAGGAAGCTTTAGTGCTGTGTCTTCCCCTCTCTGTCTCCCTCTGTCTCTCTCTTGGCCTGGCTAAACAAAAAAGTGACACATGCACAAGGCTCTGCGTACACACACACACACACACACACACAAACACACACACACACACACACACACACACACACACACACACAAATACACACGTGGTCATTGATTCTTGGAGACTTGCCCATGTCTCCAGGGAACTGACTAAAGGAGTATTTCATGTAAGATTTCTGTCCTGGGCTCAGGATTCAGCCAGGCCTCAGTTGTGCTAGTTTCTCAGGGCTGCGCTAACAAAAGACCATGGGCAGTGCGGCTAAAACAGCAATGTACTTTCTTCCACTCCTGGTGGCCAGAAAGCAAAGGTCAAACTGTCACCAGGTCTAAGTGTCCTTTGGGATGCTGAAGACAGTCCCTCCTAGTGCCCTGGGCTCACCAGCCCCTGCCTCCACCATTGCCATTGCTGGTCACTTTCCCTTTTTGTCTGATTTCTCCCTGTAAGAATTTGGATCCTATTGGATCTG
Organism: Erinaceus europaeus; assembly: GCF_950295315.1. Classification (NCBI taxonomy): domain Eukaryota; kingdom Metazoa; phylum Chordata; class Mammalia; order Eulipotyphla; family Erinaceidae; genus Erinaceus; species Erinaceus europaeus. The sequence goes on from NC_080163.1 coordinate 183,555,627, forward strand.
GGCCAACACTCCTCCAGTGTGACCTCATACTAATTAATCACTTTCTGCACAGACCCTATTTCCAAATCAGGCCACATTCAGAGGCTCTCATTAGCATGAAAATTGTGGAGGGGAACACAGAGGGGTATTGGCAACCATTGGCTTTGTCAGCCGTTTCTGTAATCCACAGTATAGCATATCCATGTTACACACTCACCACCTTCAGTGAGCCCACCTGGATTTACAACCCAAGCATTCTTCCAGGCACCTGGAGCCACAGACTAAAGCTTCAGACTGTTCCAGCCCTCATGGGGCAACAAGGCATTATGACTAACAAAAGCAAGAATCCATCTGTTATTTGATTTGTTTGTTTATATTATTATTATTCTTTATATATTTTTAATCAGAGCACTTGTTAGTTCATAGTAGTGCTGGGGACTGAACCCAGAACCTTAGAGCCTGAGGCATGAGAGTCATTTGCATAGCCACTATGTCATGTCCGCTGCCTGACTTATTTATTTTTCCTTAAACTTTACTTATTTGTTTTTAATTTTTTTAATTTGTGGTCACAAGATTGTAAGATTATAGTGTGTAGTCCCACACCACACCCACCACAAAAGCTCTATATCCCCACCCTCCCACCTCCCAAAGATAAGCCCTATAGTTCTCAGAAAGTCTTAGAAACAATTTGCTTGCTTCTGTTTTTTTTTCTTTCAAGTTCATGTATATCATCAGTTCTTTAGGTTCCACACATGAGTGAAACATTCTGATAGTTTTCATCTCTTTACTTATTTCACTAAGCATAATCACTTCCGGTTCCGCCCATTTTTGTCCCAAAGGATACATCATCTTTTTGATGGCAAAGTAGTATTCCCTTGAATATATAGCGCATAACTTTGTTATCCTGTCATCTGCTGCTTTACTTTTTGATTATTGTGAATAATGCAGCTATGAACATAGGGGTGCATATGTCCCTTCTAATTATTGTCTCAGTGTCCTTTGGTGACTGGTTTATTATTAAATATTTCTTTGATTAGTTCCTTATGAGGGAAGGAGGAGAGAGACAAATCAGAGCACCACACCAGTACATGGGGCACCAGGGATTGAACTGGGAACCTCAGGCATTCAAGTCCCATGCTCTATCAGCTGAGCTATTTCCCCAGCTGCAGACTGTGTGAGAGGGAATAGTGCAGGCATGAAGTCCCAGAAATAATAGTAATAATAACAACAACAATAACATCATCATAATAATAATGAGCTGTCTTCCTTTGCAGGCCCATCATCTGGGAAGCAGATGGTGTCCCGCTGACATGGCAGGGCCAGCTGTCCGGCCAGGACCTCAGCACCATGCTGGACCCTTCCAATGGTGGGCGGCGGCTGCAGGTCTTCCAGCCAGCTATCTACAAGTGCTTTGTTCAGCAGGAGCTTGTGGCCCGCTTCAACCCCAAGGCCGACATGGAGAAGCTGGAGAGTCCGTGGAAGGTGGGGGCCCGTCCCCGGCTGCAGCCCCACAAGGGCAAGGCTGACTTGGTCCTCCAGGGGCTGAAGCTCATGCTGCTGGTGGGCCTGGCCCTGGGCCTGCTCGGGGGCCTCTTCAAGTTCCTCTGTCCGGCCCGGGGCAAGTGGGGTGACCAGGTGCTGCTGGTGAAATAAAGCCTATGTGGCTCAGGAGTCTCAGCCTCCTGTCCCTTTGTGACTTTGTGGGACCTTGTATCCCACTCTGACTGAGTGTGGCCCAAGTAGCCTGATACTACAACTAACTGAGCTCTGAGATCGTCCCTCTGCACCGTTCACTCATTAGCAGTTCCCATTCCACAAATAGGAAAACTGAGACAAGTCTGGTCTATCCAGTAATTGGGGGTGGGGAGGGTGACTGGGGCTCTATTCAAACCCACGGGGCCTGAGGTGTAGCTCCTAGGAGGAAGGGGAGGGGGGTGAGGCCATCTTTGGGGTGAATCACAACTGAGGTCACTTACAGCCATGGCAGTTGCCTCACTCCACCAAAGGCCAGGGCTCAGACATGGGGAGTGGGAATGTGTAACCCCAGGCCCCTCAGACCTGTGCTGGGTGGGGTGGCTGCCATTTCTGGTCTGCCCCTTCTTGCCCCAACCCCCCCCCCCATGGTGCCTATAACTTCCCAAGTCTGAAGACTCTGTCAGGACAGTGACCCTGGGGATAGCAGGACACGTCACCCTTCCTGGCTTCTGGAGTAGAGTGAGTCCCCTTGACCCTGATCAGGGAGACCGTCCTCCCTCCACCCCACCCCACCCGCACTGGGACAAGACCTTGCCAGACCCAGCCCAGCTGTTCCCAGAAGCTCTGTACACTATGTAACAGTGCAAGTGGGGGCGGGGGAGAGATGAAATATTAATGCCTTGTAAAATTCATCACCCTGCTGTTCCACTGTGGAGCAGCCATTGGATCTGAAACATCCAGAACATAACTTCCACCCCCAAGGGAAGGACAGAGTTCACACAGCTCACACAGCCACTGCCACCAACACATATGAGGCAGAAACAGAGATTCCTGCAGCCCCAGAGACTCACATGGAGAACTAGGATGGATGATCAGAACCCACACCCTTGGCAAACATTTTGTCCTCATCTGGGGGTCAAGTATAAATTTCCTCTTTAAAAAAAAAAAACCTTTTTATTAGGATACAAAAATTGACAGGAAGGGGAGACACAGAGAGAGAGAGAGACATTCGCAGTGCTGCTTCACCATTCATGAAGCTGCCCTGCTGCAGGTGGGGAGTGGGGACATGAACACATGGTAGTGTATGTGCTCAGCCAGGTGCACCAATGCCTAGTTCCTTTTAGTTTAGTTTCTCTGCAGAGATGACATTTCAGATGAGCTTTGAGTAATAAGTCTGTAGGAAGGGTGTATTGGTTCTTCTATGGTTACTGTAACAAGTTACTACAATCCTGATGACTTCAAATAACCCAATTTCAGGCTAGGAGAGTGGCTCATCTGGTAGAATGCACAAATGACCATGGGCAAGGGTCTGGGTTCAAGCCCCTCACCACTACATGGGAGTACCTGTAGGGGAGAAGCTATTTGAGTAGTGAAGCAGGGCTGCAGGTGTCTCTCTGTCTCTTTCCCTATCTGCACCTTTCCTCTCGATTTCTGAATGTCTCTATCCAATAAAGATTTAAAATTTTTAAAATTATTTTTCAGTAACTTTAGTAGACACACACACACACACACACACACACACACACACACACACATTTTTATAACCTTCCAGTTCCAAAAGCCTAAAGTCCAAAATGGGCCTCAGTTACCTAAAGTCCCAGTGTCTGCAGGACTCTGTGGGGAGAATCCATTTGCTCACAGTCTCCAAGTTCGTCTTCGCAACCCACAGTGGAGCACCATCCAATCTTCCTGTTCCACCATCTCCCATGTCCTCCAGGGGCCACACCTCCTCCTCTGGAGCTGATCGCCTGCCTCTGTCTTCAGCTCACCCATTAATCTGATACAATCTCCCCATCTTCAGTTTATTACCTGAGTCCCATCATATTCTCAGTTCCCTGGGGAATAGAAGCAGACTTCTCATGGTGTTGGTGGTGGTAGTGGTGGTGATGGTGATGGGTGTCTGTGTATTTCAAGCAACCCCAGAAAAATGGCAGCATTTATAAAGACTGTGAACCAGCTTGTTGGAGGGAGCTGGTTAGGACAGGGACACACTATGGAGGTAATAACGGACAAGATCACGTAAAGCTCTGTAGCCAGTGTGAAGGATTTTATTTTTATTTTTCCAGATAGATCAAGACAGAGGGAAAGGAAGAAGGAGGGGTGAGGCAGTTTTGAGTTTAATCATTCTGCTTCTTTCTCTGTTGGTGTGAAATCCAGCCTGACTCACTAGCAACACGACCTTATGTTTTCCCTCTGGGAGGGACCTGCCAAGATTCCAAGACCAACAGTTCCTGAGCTGTGGTTTTCCCCAGTAAGTGGAAATCTTAGCGTTTAAATGACATTCCACTCAGGAGGTAGTGCATCGGTTCTCTTCTTCCTCTTACTTTTTTTTTATTATTGATTTAATAATGATAGACAAGATTGTGGGATAAGAGGGGTCCAATTCCATACAATTCCCATCACCAGAGTTCTATATCCCATCCACTCCATTGGAAGCTTTCCTATTCTTTATCCTTCTGGGAATATGGACCAAAGATCTTATGGGGTACAAAAGGTGGAGGTCTGGCTTCTGTAATTGCTTCTCCTCCAGACATTCTTCCTCTTAATTTTTAAGGTGTACATGTTGGGCCAATAAAATGGTTCACTTGGATAGTGCACTGCTTTGCCATGTACATGATCCAGATTCAAGCCCAGCTCCCACCTTATTGAAGGAAGTTGTGATTTCTTTCACTTTTTGCCTTTTTATCAAAAATGAATAAATTAAAGTCAATTAGAGAGAGCGAAAGAAGAGAGAGCAGGACTGAAGCTTCCTTCAGTGCAGTAGGGAATGGGCTTGAACTCAGGTCCCACACATAGGCTTTAAATTCTATTTTAAGGGAGACAGGAGTCATTAGGTGGCTTTTGAGGAGAGGAAGGACATGGTCTGATGGTCACTGGAAAAGGTGATCTCCAAAGCACATAATTACATTCCCTCAAACAAGCTTCTTTGTGCTTTGCAGCATAAATGACTTTCACCCAAGTGAGTCTTGTTGGCTTTTTTTCCAGAAGTCTCTACCTGAGAAGCTACGTTCTCCCTGGACACTTTCTTCTATAGTTCCTGTGCTGTAGTGTACGTCTCAGTAATAAGACACTGCTTAGGAGGGATTGGGTGGTAGAACCACTGGTTGGGCTCATATAATCCAGGGTTCAAAGACCTTGGTTAAAGCCATTGGTCACTACTTTCAGGCGAGAAGCTTCACAAGTGGTGAAACAGGTTGCAGGTTCTCTCTCCCTTTCTCTCTCCCTTTTTCCCCTTTCTCTTTCCCTCTCTCTCTCTTTCCATGTCTCCTTTCCCTCTCAGTCTCTCTCTCTTTATATATATATATGACACTTTGTGACATCATTTTTTAATTTTTTATTGATTTCCCTCTCAGTCTCTCTCTCTCTCTCTCTCTCTCTCTATATATATATATATATATATATATATGACACTTTGTGACATCATTTTTTAAAATTTTTTTTATTGATGTCGTCATTGTTGGATAGGACACAGAGAAATGGAGAGAGGAGGGGAAGACAGGGAGGGGGAGAGAAAGACACCTGCAGACCTGCTTCACCGCTTGTGAAGTGACGCCCCTGCAGGTGGAGAGCCAGGGGCTCAAACCGGGATCTTTACTCCGGTCCTTGCGCTTTGTGCCATGTGTGCTTAACCTGCTGCACCACCGCCCGACATCATTTCCCTGTGACATCATTTTTTCCCAGGTAGGAATGCAATTCAGTGGACTAGCTACAGACTAAATATGCACCCCACTAACTACTCTAAAGATGTTCACAGCCAAAAGGCTGAGATGATTGGGCATAAGGCATCTCTTCTACTTCGTTTGTCTTATAATAGAATAGTATTTGTCTCTTAGGGTGAACTAATTTCCTTTCTCAATAATACACATATATGTCCTTGATATGTAAGTAAAGCACTAAACAGTTATACATCCAGAATTTCAAGCTACCACTGATTTTCTGTCTTCTTTCTTTCTTTAATTTTTCAAATTATCTCCAGAGTTATTACTGGGGCTCAGTGCCTGCACCATGAATCCTTTGCTCCCAGCAACCTTTTTTTTTTCTTTTTCTTTCTCTTTTTGTTTTCATTCTGATAGGATGAAGAGAAACTGAGTGAGGAGGGCAAGATAGAGAGGAAGAAAGTGAGACACCTGATACACTGTTTCAGTACTCATGAAGCTTCCCCTTTGCAGGTGGAAAACAGGAAGTTGAGCCCAGGGCCTTGCACATGGTAACACGTGGACTCTACTGGGTGTGCCAAGGCCCCACTACCATTGATTTTTTCTAGCAAAAAAAAAAAAAAGGGAGGTATGATGGGCAGAGTAGAGTGTGCTAAGTGACTCCAGAAAATTTAACTATTTCTGTTTATCTTATCCTTCTCAACCAGTTATTCCCACAGAAGATAAAAGTGAAACCTGCCAGTCACAAAGGCAGAAGTGTTGATTATCACTGATGCACACTTGACATCTCTATATCCTCATTTTATTTTATTTTTTGCCTCCAGTCACTGGGGCTCGGTGCTAGCACTGAGAATCCACTGGTCCTGGTGGCCGTTTTTTCCTTTCTTTTCCCATTTTATTTAATAGAGAAATTGAAAAGGGGAGATAGGGAGAAGGAAAGATAGACACCTGTAGACCTGCTTCACCACTCATGAAGTTTCCTCACTGCAGGTGGGGAGTTGGGGTTTAGAAGCCAGATCCGTTAGCTTAGTACTATGTGCTCTTAACCGGGTATACCACTGCGGGGCTCCCACATCTCTATACCCTTAGAACACAATCACACTACAATGAACAAGAGACAAAGGTGTGTCTGACAAGGCAGGTTTAGTTTCTTGCAGGGAAAGGAGGGGCCTTCCCCAGCTTGGAAGAGAGAGTAGTGGCCACTCTTCAAGTGGGCAGCTGGGAGGGCTTTTATCAAGAGTCAGAAGAAACGGTAAAATGATTCAGGCTAGTTCCTCCTGCATACACACCCCTCCCCAAGACAAAACTTGACCCATATTCCATTTTTAACCAGGCTGCCCTGCCCTTTTCCTGTTCACATTGTAAATTTTTTTTTCACATTGTAAATTTTTAAAAGGCTTTACTATTATTTTCAGAGTGAATTTTGGTTCAGAGGGAAATTGAACAGAGAGGACAGAGTGTTCTGTCTACAACCTGCTGCCCATCACCCCAGCACACCCTGCACCCCAGCTGGGCCATTTGATGCAACTGAAGCACCAACACAGACATACTACTGGCACACAGACCTCCTGTCTCCAGCAAGGCGCTTTCCTGGTGGTGTGTACTCTGTGGGTTTTGGCCATCACCATCATGTTCTATAGAGTAGTGCCACTGCCCTAACAGACAGAGCCCTGTGCCCTACCACTCACCTCTCCCTAACCCTAATTCTTCTTCTTCTAGCGTTTGCCCTTCTTCCGTAGCCAGTCAACAGCGTCAGGTTGAAAGCTGTCAGGAGCTGCTTGTTGCTGGCTTTGAAAGTGACTGGGATCCATGTGGATTCAGTCGGCTAGGAAGGATCGTCAGTTTCCCCAATGAATGGGTACTCACGGGATGCACCACGAGAAGGTCGATCCAATGCATCCCCCTAACCCTAATAACATGAGCCCCTTCTTTAAAATATTTTATTTCAGCAAGAGAGAGAGAGATACAAGAGATCAGAGCACTGCTCATTTATGGCTTATGGTGGAAGAGAGGCCAGTAAAATAGCTCAGTTGGGTAGTATGCCTGCTCTGCTATGCATGAGTTTTAGGTTTAACCTCTACTCCTTCCAAGTTGAAGGCAACTTTGGTGCTATGGTGTCTTTTCCTCTATCTCTCTTTCTGTCTCTGTTTCTCTCTTATTTGAAAAAAATCAGACTGGAACAGTGAAGCCCTGTTAATACACACACACACACACACACACACACACACACACACACACACACACACACACACACACGGCCAATCTGAAAAGGTGGCACACAGCATGATTTCCATGACGTGACATTCTAGAAATGGCAAAACTATGGAGACAATAGAAGGGTCAATGTTGGCCTGGGGAGATAGCAAATGGTTATGCAAAAGATTTCCATGCCTGAGGCTCTGAAGTCTCAGGTTCAATCCTCAGAAGAGGACCTAGTGGGGGTTGAATTGTTATGTGGAAAACTGAGAAATGTTATACATGTACAAACTGCTATATTTTACTGTAGACTGTGAATCATTAATCCCTCAATAAAGAATTTTTAGGAAATTTTTTTTTAGAAATGTGTTTAGTTTTGTAACAAGGTTTCAGACTGTCTTCTCTGGTGACTCTACTGTGTTTGCCTTCTTACCCACAGTTAAAGAGATTCCAATGGCTCCACCTCCTCTCAAGAAGTTAGTGGTGTCGTGTCTGGGATTTTCTCCACTCTGATAGGTGTGTGTGGTGGGACCTCATTATTGCTTTAACCTGCACTTCCCTGAAGACATGCAATGTGGGACTCCTTTTATATGTTTGCCATTTGTATGTTTTTTTTAGTAAGATGTATTATTTTTAAGGTTCCCAGGCCTGTTTTCTTAAATTATTTTAAAATTATTTTTATTAATTTATTTATAGAATAAGGGTTATTGACAAGACCACAGGATAAGAGGGGTACAATTCTACACATTTTCCACCACCATAGTTCTGTATCCCATCCCCTCCCATTTTTTGTATTATCTTTATTTATTGGATAGGGTCAGCCAGAAGTTAAGAGGTAAGGGGGTTGTTGGAGCTTAAAGAAATCATGTTAAGTGAAATAAGTCAGAAACAGAAGGATGAATATGGGATGATCTCACTCTCAGGCAGAAGTTAAAAAACAAGATCAGAAGAGAAAACACAAGTATAACCTGGACTGTAATTGGTGTATTGCACCAAAGTAAAAGTCTCTGGGGTGGGTGCAGGGGGAGAGTACAGGTCCTGGAAAAGGATGACAGAGGACCTAGTGGGGTTGTATTGTTATGTGGAAAACAGAAATGTTATGCATGTACTAACTATTATATTCACTGTCAAATGTAAAATATTAATCCCCCAATAAAAAAAGAGGTAAGGGGGTGAGAGAGAGAGAGAGAAAAACAGAGAGAGAGAGAGAGAAACAGAGAGAGAGAGAGAGATACCTGCAGTAATGCTTCATCACTTGTGAAGCTTTCTCTTTACAGGTGGGGACTGGGGGCTTGAACCTGGGTCCTTGTGTACTGTAACATGTGCAGGTGTGCCACCACCCAGCCCCTAAATTTTTTTTAAAGGTGTATTTATTTACTCATAAGAGAGATGAGGTGAAATTGAAAGGGAGGGAGAGAGAGAGAGAGAGAGAGAGGAGAGAGAGAGAGAGAACCAGAGCATCACTCTGGTATATATGATCTCATTCAGGACTTCATTCTCCCAAGTCCAATAATTTATCCACTGTACCACCTTCCAGGCTGAGACTTTTTCAGGTGGAAAGAGAGAGCAGGAAAAAAAGCACCCAAGCTTCCTTCAGTGCAGCAGGGGCTGAACTTGAACGTGGGTCATGCATGCAGCAAAGTCGGCAGTCTCCTAAGTGAGCTATCTTACTGGTTCAAGGTGTCCCCTTGACAGGAAAGATGATAGTCATATCCACCTGCAGCCACTCCCCACAGTGAGTCAGTGAGGAATGCACTGGGGTTCTGGTTCAGGAAGACACTCCCTCCGTGCTATTACCAGTGCTGCTCCTCCCCTTCTCTCCCTCACCTCCAGGCACAGCTCCCCTGTCCGTTCTTGGGATCTTCCCAACAAACAGCCTTTTATCTAAATCAGAACATCTGGCTGCAAATCACAGAAATCCAAGCAAAGTGGATTGGATTGGTGGCTGGAATGGAGAAGTCTAAGAGTAGGTTTTGCATCAGGCCAAATTAGATCCAGGTGTTCATGCCCTGGCCTCCACAATTATTTTCCTTCATCTATCTCTCTGCTTGGTATTGTTTTCCTCTGCAGATCGATTGATTGATTTCTTGCTTGATTGATCATGATGCCAGGGCCTCGCACATGAGCAATTCCACTCCTTATAGACTAGTCTTTTTCACCTTTTTATTTCCGGGTGAGAAGGAAGACCACAGCACTGCTCCAGCACCTCTGGAGCTTCCCCTGGTGCCAAGATGCTCTTCAGTGGTGTTTGGGGGTGGCACCCAGAGCCTTGTATATGGTAACCTATATGGCTTTATGGGTGAGCTATCTCCTAGTATTCCTGCATTGACTTAATCCTCAGACACATGCTGACTGTGCGCACTGGGCAGGTGGTAACTTATGCCCCTCCTCATTTTCCAGATGTGGAAACAAGGCACAGGGAAGGTAAGGTGCATGGTTCAGGCTGTGTAGAGAGCAAGTGATGGGGCTGGGAACTCCACCCAAGCAAGCAGACTTCAGAGCCCTGGCTCTTATTTTAAGGTTGATTTTTTTTAATTTAATTTAATTTATTTATTTTGGATAGAGACAAAGGTAAATAAGAGGGATGGGGGAAGACGGGGAAGGAGAAAGAGAGTGTGACTTGCAGCACTGCTTCACCACTCATAAGGCCTCCTCCCCTCTGCAGGTGGGGAGTGGGAGATTGAACCTGGCACTTTGTGTCCAGTAATAAGTGTGCTCTACCGGATATGTTACCACCCAGTTCCCTAGAGCCCTGGATCTTCTAATGCCTAGCGAGTGCTGGCAGAGAGTAACTAATCATCACAGCAAACAGATATGGGGTGGGGCCAGTAAGTGGTGATAGTGGGGAATAACAGTCATCAGCATCATTCTTTAAATCATTCCAGCAGCCTACAGAGGGCAGGCATGGTTATTATAGACAAGGAAACTGAAGAACTGAGAAGGCAGATTAATATACAGAGGAGCTGGGACTTGAACCCAGGCAATGGAGTTCAGAATCAGCCCAGGAAGTAATGGATGCAGTGGTGGAATTCTGAGCTTGCAAACATGAAGTCCAGAGTTCAATCCCCAGTATTGCATATGCCAGAGTAATACTCTGCTTCTCTCTGTGTGTTTGTCTCTCTTGTGAAATAAATATATATTTTAAATATTTTTATTATTTATTTTAATGAGAGAGAAAGAATACTGCTCAACCCTGGCTTGTGGTAATGCAGGGGATTGAACTGGGACCTCAAAATCTCAGGCATGAAAGTCCTGTTATGCTAGCTCCCATGCCCAAAATAAATAAATCTTAAAAAAAGAAAAAGAAAAAAGAAACAAAAAGTGGCCCAGGAAGTAGAGAAAAGTGTTAGATTTTCAAGCATGAGGCCCTGAGTTTGATTCCTGGTATCACATGTGCTAGAGTGATGCTCTAATTCATTCTGATTCTCTCTCTCATTAAGTAATAAACCTAGAAAGGAGGAGGAAAAGGAGGAGGGGAAGAAGGGGGAAAGGGAAGAACAGGAAGGAGAAGGAAAAGAGGAAAAAGGAGCAAGAAAGAAGAAGAAGAGGGGAGTCGGGCTGTAGTGCAGCCGGCTAAGCGCAGGTGGCGCAAAGCACAAGGACCGGCATAAGGATCCCGGTTCGAACCCCGGCTCCCCACCTGCAGGGGAGTCGCTTCACAGGCGGTGAAGCAAGTCTGCAGGTGTCTATCTTTCTCTCCTCCTCTCTGTCTTCCCCTCCTCTCTCCATTTCTCTCTGTCCTATCCAACAACGACAACAACAATAATAACTACAACAATAAAACAACAAGGGCAACAAAAGGGAATAAATAAATAAAATAAATATTTAAAAAAAAAGAAAGAAGAAGAAGAGAGGAAGAAGAGGAGGAGGATGAGGAGGATGGAGGAGGAGGAGGAGGAGGAGGAGGAGGAGACTCCACATCTGCTGTCCCAGACTCCACTCCTGAGCCAGGGGTGAGGCCAGCCTCTGAGACCCTCACGAATTAGCTGGAGGTACAGTGAGCCTCTCTACCTCCCCTCCACCTTGGCCTGGCACAGTCTTCCCGGAACCCATCTGTGAGCCACCTGCCCTAACACCGGGCCAGACAGCTGAGGCCAGACAGGCTGAGACAGACATGAGTCACCAGCAAGGGCTTGCTGACTAGGAGGGACCTGGGTGGTGGGGACAGAGCCCAGGGTCCTGGGGCAGCTCCCAATCTTCACACGCATTAGGTCTCTATAGCATGGCTGTTGCCACTGCCCTGACAGGAAGCCTGGGTGAGGCACCAGCTCCTGCTGCAGGAGGTTACAAGAGCCCAAGAGGGGGCTATTTATAGCTTTTTGATTAGTCTGCCGAGTGAGAAGTGGGTGAATGTAATGGCCTCTCACAAGCTGCATCCAGCCTGTGCCAGCTGCACCTTCTTCACAAGACAGCAGCATCAGCCCATGGCATGGGGAAGCCAAGGCTCTGAGGGGGAGGCAGTAGTCAACAGTCTCATTGCCAGGGCAAGGCAGGATGGGGAATAGCACACAGGACTTTATTTTTTGTTTTGTTTTGTTTTGTTTTGTTTTGTTTTGTTTTGTTTTATTTTATTTTATTTTATTTTATTTTTTAGGAAGATACAGAGAGAAAGACCAGAGCACTGCTCAGCTCTGTCTTATGGTGATGCTGGGGACTGAACCTGGGACCCTGAAGACTCAGACATGAGTCTTTTGCATAACTATTATGCTGTCTCCCCAGCACTACCCCCATATATATTTTTTAATTATGTATCTATTTATTAGAGAGTGAGGTGGACCATCACTCTGGCACATGCAATGCTGGGGATGGAATTCAGGACCTTAAGCTTGAGAGTCCAATGTTTTATCCACAGACCCACCTAGCAAAAGCCTTGGCTGAGCAGACAGAAACCCTCATCAACCCTGTAACTCTCTCCACCAACTCCCCCATTGTTCATGGGAACCTTTCTCATTCCTGCTTTCTTCTTCATCCCCTGCTCCCATCCCTCCTTCCTCATTCCCTTTCTTTCTCTTTCATATTCAAATGCTTTCTTTTCTTTTCTCTTCATCCCTTCCTCCGCCTTGCTCTGTCTTCCTCTGTTGCATGTCTGTATCAAGGCTGTATCCCTAGCATGGACAATAAGCATCAGATTGGGGTCAGGTGCCCCCTGTTTTCTCCACATACAGAAACTCCTTGCTCTCAGCTGACTCTTGTAAATTCCATCCTTGCTACCTTCACTTTACAGAAACAGGCAAGTACCATGTTCACATCAATTAAAACGCCAAGGTGAGGAGCTAGGAGATAACCCACTGAGTAGAACGCATACTTTGTCATGCAGGAGGGTCTGGGTATGAGCCCCAGCACCAGGAATGGCACCATGGGGAAGCTTCATGAGTGGTGGAGTAGTGCTATGATGTCTCTCCTCTCTCCTTCCCTCTCTGGCTCTAACTCCGTCTATGAAATTAAAAAGAAGGGGGGTGGAAAGAGGCTGCTAGGACTGGTGGAATCACACAGATGCGAAACCCTGGAGAAAAGAAAAAGAAGAAGAAAAGAAATTTCAAAAGAATGTTGCCAGGGTGGGCTCCATTGAACACTCTCAGAATGTTCCCAGCTGGTGTTGTGTGTTGTGTTTACTGTGACTGAAACTGAAAGGACAGAAGTGAGTCAAGATAGTATCCATTGGCGGGGGAATGGGGAAGGGGGCAGGGGGACAACAAGTGCACAAATTCTCATGCTGGAGGACCTGAGTTCAGGCCCTGGGTCACCATATAGGAGCACCTGCAGAGGGAAATATCCTAAGTGGTGGAGCAGTGCTTTGGTATCTCTCCTTTTCTCTGTCTCTCTCTTCCTCTCTAGTTCTCTTTATTACTCACCTCCTATCGAGTAGGAAATAATGATGGTTCCTGGGAGCAGTGTAGTCATGTAGAGAAAGAGAGGACCCTAGCAATAACCTTGATGGGGGAAAAATATACCTGTCAGGGAACCTGAATTTTGCTGTTCCCAGTTCCCAAAGGAGTTTCTAGTGCAATGGTCTTTCATGGACCACCTCTTGTGCCTCAGTTTCCCACTCTGTCTTTCTTGTTAGGAGGATCAGAGGCATCAGTTATTAAGAGTGGAGTGTGAAGAACAGTGCCAAGGAGAATGTGCTTCCGGGGGTGCTTTATTTGTTTGCTGGTGTTGTTTCACTAAACGGTGGCTCTGGAGAACAGGAGCAGGGAGCCCCAGCCCTATGGCTGCAGCCATGTGAATTGCTCCCAGGAGGTGCTTCTGGGCTGGACCACCCCTGCAGGTGCAGTGAACAAGCTTCAGTCACGGCCTCTATCCGCCATGGCAGAATCTGATTTAGTTGCCCTCATCCCACACTGACGTTGCCACCCCTACCTCACCCCCCACAGGCTTTTTGTGCCACTGGTGTTTGAGTCATCAGTGCTACGCACAAAGCCACAGGCTTGTTGGCTTCTTGTCCTGGGAGATGAGAATTCCTGCCGCAACACTGTCCTACCCCCCCCCACACACACACCCCTCTGATAGAATGAAATTCACCAATCTCCCTGAGCCTCAGTTTACACAGCTCGAAAAGTTGCTCTGAAGACTGAATTAATTTGCATGGGGTGGGGGAGATAACATGTTAGTTATGGGCAGGGGTGCATAGCATAATGGTTATGCAAAGAGACTCTCATTCCTGAGGCTCCAAAGTCCCAGCTTCAATCCCCTGCACCACCATAAACCAGAGCTGAGCAGTGCTCTCGTAAAAAAAAAAAAAAAAAAACATGATAGTTATATAAAGACTTATGTACCTGAAGCTGAAGCTGAGGTTCAGAGGCCCAGGTTTAATTCCAGGCACCGCTATAAGCCAGAGCTGAGCAGTGCTCTGGTTACAAAAGAAATTAGAAGTATTTAAAAATAATTATTATTATTTGCATGAATTCCTTAGAACAGGGTCTTACTCTGGATAGTTACTGTTATTGTGTTACCATCTTCTTCACTGGTTCTGGCTACTCTGTTATCTATCTTTGGTTCATTTTTTTGTTCATTTGTTTCTTTTCTCTGCCTCTAGGTTTGTCACTGGGGCTCAGAGCCTGCAAGACAACTCCATTTCCAACAACCTTTTCTTTCCTTTTCTTTTTTCCCTCTGATATATAAAGGAGAGAGAGTGAGAGAAAGAGAGACACTTGCAGCACTGCTTCATCATGCATGAAGCTTCCAGGCTCAAACCTGAGCTGTACCCCAGGAAAAGCAGAACACTAACCAAGTAAGCAATTTTGCTGGCCCTACAACTTCACTTTTTATGATCAAGTGTGATGATACATATATTCTTGGGCATGACCTTAATAAAATTCTGTAGGTTAGTGGCTAGAGTTGAAAAAAAACTGGGGGGCCAGGTGGTAGCACAGCAGGTTAAGTGCACATGGTGCATGGACCGGCTCAAGGATTCCGGTTCCAGCCCCCTGCTCCCCACCTGCAGGGAATGGGGTCGATTCATAGGTGGTGATGCAGGTCTGGAGGTGTCTATCTTTCTCTCCCCCTCTCTGTCTTCCCCTCCTCTCTTAACCTCTCTCTGTCCTATCCCACAACAACAAGAGCAACAAAAATGGCTTCCAGGAGCAGTGGATTCATAGTGGAGGCACCAAGCCCCAGCAATAGCCCTGGAGGCATAAAAAGAAGAAGAAGGAGGAAAAGGAGGAGGAGGAGGAGGAAGGAAGGAAATGGGGAAATGGGATGGACTCACTCATAGACAGAAGGTGAGAAATAAGAACAGAAAGGCAAAAAAAAAAAATGTACTGTTCCCTTCTGCAGTCTATGGGGACCAACATCAACTAGGGCCCAGGGGCTCTCAGTGCTGACAGCTGAAGCCATGTCCACTGAGGCCAGTGGCCTGAGAACTGAACAGACAATGCTGTTTAAGTCCCTGTGCTACTTCAAATGTATTACCACTCCTGGGTAAGGAAAGAACAAGAGTAAATATCTAATAACTAAGAGATTTTATTATTTTATAAGTCAGCCCCACCAGGATAGGGGGGCATCTGCAGTAGTCAGTGATGCTGGACTATGATTCCTTGACATATTTGGAGTTTCATCACTCAAGGTGCCAGCAAGACTGCCACAGCTGCAGCCATCATTTCCTTTAGATGAAATAAATAAATAAATAAATAAATAAATAAATAAATAAAGCACGTGGTGCAAAGTGCAAGGACCAGCGTAAGGATCCCGGTTTGAGCCCCCAGCTCCCCACCTGCAGGGGAGTTGCTTCACAGGTGGTGAAGCAGGTCTGCAGGTGTCTGTCTTTCTCTCCCCCTCTCTGTCTTCCCTTCCTCTCTCCATTTCTCTCTGTCCTATCCAACAACGACCACATCAATAACTAACAATAATAACTAGAACAATAAAACAACAAGGGCAAAGAAAGAGAATGAATAAATAAATAAATATTTTTAAAAAGAAAAGAAAAAAAACACATTGCAACCCTCTGCTTCCTTTTGCTAAAATTCTGCTCTGCCCATTCTCTTTCCAAAATGTTGTGTCTCTATTGATTTGTCCTTGCTACTAACTCATGGAACTCAAGCTCTTGGCATTGAGGGTGACAGGCTATTCTGGGTACGGGTAGAAAACACTACAGAAAAATGGATATTTGCTTTTTCTTTGCAGCTAAAAAAAAAAATCTGGCACACCTATGCATCATAAAAACTCTCTTCACAAATACTCATTTTAGGCCACAGGGACTTCAGAGAGGATTGGTGCATCTTGTGAACCTTCCAAAATCTATAATTCTGATTTATTGTCTAACTTAATAATTAATTGCCCTGGGAACACTATATTGGCGTGCAGGTTCTGCAAAAAAGTCAGTCTCTCTCTCTCTCTCTCTCTCTGACAGGGAGGGGGTTCTTTGCCAAACCAAAAGGATGTTATTTGCAGCCCCTTTCTTCCTTGCAGATGGAGAGGAAAACAAACATAGAGCCTATTATATTCCTGCTTGTTAATTTTTTTGCCACCAGGGTTATCTCTGGGATTTGGTGCCTGCACAACACCATTCCCAATGGTCTTTTTTCTCTTTTTATTTTGATAGAGGAGAGACAGAGAGATAGAAAGGAAGAGACAGACAGACAGGAGAGACACCTGCAGCACTGCTCTACCACCTGTGAAGCTTCCCCCTTGCAGGTACAGTCTACCAAGGAAACTAACACTCAGCAACTCAGACCTGCTTTGGACTAAGAGTTCTGCAGAATCAAAGATCAAACCAGTAAATGCCTCTCCACATGCCATACTTTCTGGAGAAGCAGGAAAAAATTAAAGTTTATTTCACATGCACTACTTTTTAAGAATAAAAACATTTTACTTGGGGCCAGGTGGTGGTGCACCTGATTGAGCAAGTTATGGTGCGCAAGGACTCAGATTCGAGCTCCTGGTCCCCACCTGCAGGAGGAAAGCTTCACAAGTGGTGAAGCAGTGCTGTAGGTGTCTCTCTGTCTCTCTCCCTCTCTATCACCCCCTTCCCTTTTAATTTCCGACTGTCTCTATCCAACAAATAAATAAAGATTAAAAATTTTTAAATCTGTTCAAAAATGTTTTTTTATCCCAGGGCTGGGGTAGATACCATAATGATTTTGCAAAGAGATTCTCATTCCTGAGGCTCCGAAGTCCCAGGTTTAATCTTCAGCACCACCATAAACTAGAGTTGTGCAGTGCTCTGATAATTTTTTTTACCCCAGAAACTGCCCACCGACCACACACAGCTGAGCTGATGTCCCCTGGTGTCTTCTTGCCAAAAGAGTGCCACACCCCCTCCAGAACCCACCGCTGACCAGGAGATTGGAGGACTGACTGTGCAGACACATGCTGGAGACAGGGAAGAGCCAATCCAGTAAGCCCAGGCTCCCCAGACAAGGGCCCTGCTGCCACAGGAGAAGAGCACAGGAAGTAGATTCTGCTTATGAACAATGCAAGTTCCCAGGTCTGCTCCCAGTTCTGTTGTGCAGCTACATCTGCAGTTAGCCAGCTTCTGGCCTGGTGCTTTGCATCTGCTTCTCAGCCTCCACCAAAACGAAACCTAAACTGGCAGGTGTATTGGAATCCCAGCCTGAGTGTGGATGTGGGTGGGGGGGGTGTAATTTCTGAGTGAAGGAAGCACCTGCCCACATTCTTCCATCAGAAATTGCCTGAGCAATACCTACAGGGCATCACTACCCACCCAGCCTTCTATTGCTGGGACATAAAGGAGCCATGTATGTTCTTGAAATGTAAACATCTGGGAACAGTTTGGATTTCTTTTCTTTTTAAATTTTACTTATTTATTTTTAATGTATATTCTTTTATTTGTTTGAGGATGAGAAAGAAAGAGAAGCTAGAGCACTGCTCAGCTCTAGCTTATGGTGGTGCAGGGGCTTGAACCTAAGGCATAACCACTATGCTATCTCCCCCACCCTTAAGTTTTTTTTAATTTATTTTATTCATTTTGGATAACGACAGAGAGAAGTTGAGAAGGAAGGGGGAGACAGTGAGGGGGAGAAAGAGAGACACCTACAAGCCCCCAGTCCCCACCTGCAAGGGGAAAGCTTCACAAGCAGCGAATAGTACTGCGGGCATGTCTGTCTCTCTCCCCCTTCTCCCTTTCCTTCTCAATTTCTCTTTGTTCTATCCAATGCGATACATAATGTTTTAAAATCAAGAGAGAGAGAGAGAAAGAACCCTGGGAAGTGCCAGCCTGTCCTAATTTATGATGAGTAGTTAAGTGCTCAGGGAAGGTTAAATTCCCAGGGGAAGGGGGGAGGTCAGGAATGGCTGTTTGGAAGAAAAGGAACACAAGAAGGGTACTAAGCAGAGTGACCTGAAAGAATAAAATCAACATGTGGTAGGTGAGTGGAGAAATACTCACTAACGAATGACTCTGAGAGGACAGTATACATCTGAAGAAACCTGTGAGCTCTCACAGAAATGGAGAACTGGGCTGAATCCAGAGACCTCTCAGGGGAGTATCTGGACTCACTCCCTCCTCCATCCTGGCAGGCTACACCCCACTTCCCTCCCTCCACCTCAAGGCTCCCCAAACCCATCCAGGGTTGCAGGGAGCCCCACCCCAACTCCCAGCCCAAAGCTCCCCCCCCTTCCCTTCTCTCCCACTCATTTTCATTTCCCCTTTTCTGTTCCTCATATCCACCAATCATCTCACTTCAGGGCCTTGGTCTTGCTGTTCCCTCTGCCCAAAACACCCTTCCCTTGAAAATTTTGCAAGATGGGCTCTATAACTCTCAGGACCCAGCTATGGACCCTCCTCAGGGGAGCTCTTCCTGACTACCTGGCTGAATCACTCACCCCAACCCCCACAGAACCATTGTATTCACACCACCCCCACTTGGCTTCCTCTCTTTCTCTGAAACTTCGTGGTTTGTGAGCCTGTTGTGGTCACAGCTGCTGTCTCCATCCCCACAAACATTGGAGCAGAGAAGACACTCAGAGCCCCTTGGTGGCAGGGACTAACTTCACCCTGGCTCCTGGTCTGCTCCTCTGGACTTGACAACCCTTCTCTGTGCCTCAGTTCCTTCTTCCTTAAAATAAGCCTAGCAGGCAGGGGAGACAGCATAATGGTTATGCAAAAAGACCCTCATGCCTGAGGCTCCAAGGTCACAGGTTCAGTAACTTTTCGGATCTCTCTCTCTCTCTCTCTCTCCCCCTCTCCCTCTCCCTCTCCCCCTCTCCCTCTCCCTCTCCCTCTCCTTCTCTCTCTCTCTCACTTTCTCTCTGTGTGTGTGTGTGTACTTTTTTCTTTGTATCTCTTTATCTCTCTATTAAAAGGAAACAAACACACACACAGGGCCTAGCTTAGGGGACCAGGTGGTGATGCACCTGATTGAGCGCACATGTTACATGCTGCCATGCAAAAGGACCCAGGTTCAAATCCCCAGTCCCTACCTGCAGGAGGGAAGCTTCATGAGTAATGAGGTAGGGCTGCAGATATCTCTCCTTCGGTTTCCCTCTCTACTTGCCCTTCCCTCTCAATTTCTTTCTATCCTATCAAATAATATAAATAATTAAAATTTTAAAAAACATGCCTAGTGTGTTTAGGAAGATGGTTCAACTGGTAGAGCACTGGACTTGCTTGCCTGAGGCTCCTGGTTTGATCCCCTGTACTGCATGTATCAGAGTGGTGCTCTAACTTCTCTCTCCTTCTCTCTTCCTCATGTGACACTGTCCCTCTCATATATAATAAATACAATAAACCTTTTTAAAAAAGAGTCTAGCAAAGTACGCAGCATGGGGAGGTGACCTAGCTAACATATTTGGGGTGACAGCTGAGCATGGAGTCAGGGCCTCATAAGGGTCTCTGTCACTATTGTTATTATTATTATTATTTTTCTCGGAGTACTGTTCAGGTCTGGCTACGGCAGTGCTGGAAATGGAACCCAGAACCTCAGAACCTCAGACATTAAGGAATTTTGCAGAACCACTGTGCCATGCCCCCACCCCCAACATCATTATTACCTCCCAGAGCTCCTATAAAGTCTAAGACAGGTGAGCCCAGAGTCCAGCTGGACTGTGGCTTTCTGTTTGTGTCACCCTGTTGAAGTCACCTCCCTGCTCTGAAGCTGTTTCTTACTCTGTAACTGGGGCTCAGTTGCAGCATTGCCATGCTACTCATCACACGTGCACACAGTACATACATTCACATCCATGTACACACACGAGCATGCTGCAGGTATAATAGGCTCATGCTGATGAAATGTCTAGTGCCGAGCTCCAGGTTGCAGACGGGCAGTGATTTATTTGTTTGTTTTCTCTCTCCCTCTTTTGTCCCCAGCCTCAATTTCTCTCCACTCCATCAAATAAAAAAATAAATAAATAAATAGAGCTGGATGGTGGTGCACCTGGCTGAGCACACATGTTACAATGTGCAAGGACCTGGATTCAGTCCCCCAGTCCCCACCTGCAGGGGGAAAGCTTTACGGATGCTGAAGAAGGGATGCGGGTGTCTCTCTCTCTCTCTCTCTCTCTCTCTAATTTTGATTATCTTTATTTATTTATTCATTTATTGGATAGAGACAGATAGAGAATGCTCTGTCCTCTCCAGTTTTACTGTCAAACAGAAGTCACTCTCCAAAATTAAGTTTATTCTTTTTTAAAAAAGCACTGCTTTCAACCATAATAGCATCAAACTGTCTTTACCCCACAGCCCCAGAGGAAACTTGCTTCCTGATGACCCCAGACAAGCACTGGCAGGCACCCTGAAATTCCTCTCCTCTTCTCTTCCATGTCATTAAACAGCACGCTTGGTGTGGCCTCCTGAACTGAGCTCATGAACCACTAATGAGTCAGGCTGCTCAGCTCACTAAACTCTAATTACAAGCTCGAGAGGCTGTCCTAACGTGGGGGTGAGGGGGACAGTGGAGAGGTTGGGGCTCACAGAAGGTCCCCTGACACTGAATGCATTTTATTTGACCACAGAGAGGCCACAATGAGAACTGCAGGGCCTCCATTAGAAGGAAGCAGCCATCAGCCTCCGATGGAGAAGGTCTTCCTCCACACCCCTATTCCACAACACTAGAGAGAACAGGCCAGTCATTGTTCTCAGGGGAACAATGTTTCACCTGTGCCAGTGAGCTTGGGGATGCAACCTGCCAGTCTCTTGTGCCACTCTCCCACACAGTCCTCTCCTGACAGCCTGGTATGCATTCCTGCCCATGCTCCTTGTTTATTGTGCAGCTTCAAGGGGGGCTACCTACACCCTTGGGGCCAAATATAAAACATGGGGCAGTGAGGAGATGGCATAATGGTTATACAGAGAGACTTTCATGGCAGAGGCACCAAAGGTCCCAGTTTCAGTCCCCAGAACCATCACTGAGCAGAGGTCTGGTGAAAATAGGCTAGGCTGGGCTAGGCTGGGCTCGGCTGGGATGGGATAGGATAGGATAGGATAGGATAGGATAGGATAGGATAGGATAGGATAGGATAGGATAGGATAGGATAGGATAGGATAGGATAGGATAGGATAGGATAGGATAGGATAGGACAGGAAAGGATAGAATTCATGAGGTGATGGGTTAACTGCTTCCAGGGTTATGTCCATCCTAAGGATTACAGGACTACAGGAGATAATATGTGTGCCATTTTAAGAGCGCCTGACAGGGGCTAGGCAGTGGCTTACTCACTGAGTATACATATTGCCATGTGTAAGGACCCAGGTTCATCAAGGCCCAGCTTGAAGCATCATCAGGACAACATCGGGGTTCTGCCTCTGTCCCCTGTTAGCTCCATGCATCTCTGTGTTGTCACCATTCACAGGCTAATATTCTATCTCCCTAGCCCCTTAATGAATATATTAAAATGTTATAAATGATACAAAGGTAACAAACTATCTAAAGATGATTGAGGGAACTGGACAGTAGTGCAGCAGGCTAAGCGCACATGGCGCAAAGTGCAAACATGGCGTAAGGATCCTGGTTCAAGCCCCCAGCTCCCCACCTGAAGGGGGGTTGATTCACAGGTGGTGAAGCAGGTCTGCAGGTGTCTATCTTTCTCTTCTCCTTTCTATCTTCCCTTCCTCTCTCCATTTCTCTCTGTCCTATCCAACAACAACAACAGCTATAACAACCACAATAAGGGCAACAACAAGGGCAACAAAATGGGAAAAATAGCCTCCAGGATCAGTGTATTCATAGTGCTGGCACTGAGCCCCAGAAATAACCCTGGAGGCAATAGTAATAGTAATAATTATAATAATAACTGACAGCGCATCAGGCAGTGGTGCAGCCAGTTGAGCCCACACATTACCATGCACAGGGACCCAAGTTCAAGCCCCCAGCCACCCTCTTAGGGTGAAATCTTCTTGAGTGGTGAAGCAGTCCTGCAGGTATCTCTCTTTTTCTTTCCCTATTTTCTCCTCCTATCTTGATTTCTCTCTGTCCTATCAGATATAAGAAAGGTGTAATAAAAAAATGTTTGACAAACCCACTGCCAGTATAATGTATTATAATGAAATCCCAGTGAGAAACAGCTCCTCATTTAGTGACAAATTCATTTTTCAAGTGGGATTCAGGAGCAGAGCCTGGTCACTAAGTGGGCACCAACTGTCTAGATAGAGAAGTGACAGGACTCTCTCTCTCTCTGGATTTTGATATCATGCAAACTGGGGCACTGATTAAACAGTGTCTGCTGAGTGTTGTCTTTGAACCTGATGTTGGAACACGAAGAAAGCAGGCAGGAAAAGAAGATGTGATAAAGTCAAAGAAGAGTAAGAACAATCTGGTACACACAACACAAGCTGGAGTCCCCCAAAGAGACTGAGCCCCAGGTCAGTTCTTGTTATTGTTAATCTTGATGACTGACAGAGTCCTTGATCCTAGAGCTGAGGTCATGGCTAGTCTGGGAGGTGGAGATACTGAAGGAGATCCCAGGGGAGGCAGGGCAGATAGAACCAATGAAATAAACTGGCTGAGAGGGGGTGGAAGGGGCACACCGGGTTAAGTGCCCATGTTATTGTGCACCAGAACCCAGTTTTTTAACAAAAAATTATATTTATTTATTCTCCCTTTTTGTTGCCCTTGTTGTAGTTATTATTGTTGTTGATATAGTCATTGTTAGATAGGACAGAGAGAAATGGAGAGAGGAGAGGGGAAGACAGAGAGGGGGAGAGAAAGATTGACAGCTGCAGACCTGCTTCACCACTTGTGAAGCGGTTCCCCTGCAGATGGCGAGCAGGGAGCTCGAACCGAGATCCTTACGTTGGTCCTTGAGCTTTGCACCATGTGTGCTTAACCCGCCTGCACTACCGCCTGACTCCCCAGGACACAGTTTTAAGCCCCTGGTCCCCACCTGTAGAGGGGAAACTTCATTAGCGGTGAAACAGGCTTGTAGATGTCTGTCTCTCTCTTCTCCAAATGCCTTTCCTCTCAGTTTCTCTGTGCTATCAAATTAATTAAATAAATGAAGTTTAAAAAAACTGGCTGTTGCTCAACAAATTGTTTGGCTTCATATGTTAACTCTCTTTTCAATCACCAGGTTCCAGATGCCACCAGGATGCTGGCTAGGCTTCCCTGGATTGAAGACCCCACCAATGTGTCCTGGAGCTCAGCTTACCCAGAGACACACCCTACTAGGGAAAGAGAGAGGCAGACTGGGGGTATGGACCGACCAGTCAATGCCCATGTTCAGCGGGAAAGCAATTACAGAAGCCAGACCTTCTACCTTCTGCAACCCTCAACGACCCTGGGTCCATGCTCCCAGAGGGATAGAGAATGGGAAAACTACCATGGGAGGGGGTGGGTTATGGGGATTGGGTGTTGGGAATTGTGTGGAGTTGTACCCCTCCTACCTTATGCTTTTGTTCACTAATCCTTTCTTAAATAAAAAATTAAAAAAAAACAACTGGCTGATAAGAGGCTACCTGTGCCACTAGACAGCAGCCCTGAAAGTTGAGGGAACAGGCAGTCTGGGAGGTGATGCAGTGGATAAAATGTTGAACTCTCAAAAATGAGGTCCTGAGTTCAACCCCCAATAGCATGTATGTCAGAATGACATTCTGGTTCACCTCTCTCTCTCTGTCTCTCTCTCTCTCTCATAGTTCTGTCATTAATAAATAAAATATTTTAAAACTCACTTATTTATTGGATAGAAACAGAGAGAAACTTACAGGAAAAGGAGGAGATAGAGGGGTAGAGAGAAAGAGAGACACTTGCAGCACTGCTTCATCACTTTTGAAGTTTCCCCCCTGCAGGTGGAGACTGGGGGCTTCAGTCCCAGGTCCTTGCACATGGTAATATGTGTGTTCAACCAGTTACACCACCGTCCCACCCCAATAAATAAAATATTTTAAAAAACAGATGAAGTTGGGAGAACAGGCAACATTTTATTTTATTTTATTTTATTTATTAGTGAGAAATGTAGGAGAGAGAGAAAGAGAACCAGAGCATCACTCTGGTTCATGCCTTGCTGGGTATTGAACTTGGGACCTCATGCCTGAGAGTCCAAAGCACTGCCTCCCTGACTGCAGAAGCAATTTAAAAAAATATTTATTTATTTATTTATTCTCTTTTGTTGACCTTATTGTAGTTATTATTGTTGTTATTATTGATGTCATTGTTGCTGATGTTGTTGTTGGATAGGACAGAGAGAAATGGAGAGAGGAGGGGAAGACAGAGAGGGGGGAAAGAAAGATAGACACCTGGAGACCTGCTTTACTGCCTGTGAAGCGACTCCC
Source organism: Erinaceus europaeus (assembly GCF_950295315.1). Classification (NCBI taxonomy): domain Eukaryota; kingdom Metazoa; phylum Chordata; class Mammalia; order Eulipotyphla; family Erinaceidae; genus Erinaceus; species Erinaceus europaeus. The sequence continues at coordinate 183,580,314 of NC_080163.1, forward strand.
CTGCAGGTGGGGAACCCGGGACTCCTGGGACCCTTATGCTGGTCCTTAAATTTTGCGCCACGTACTCTTAACACGCTGTGCTACTGCCCGACTCCCAGAAGCAATTTTTTAAAATCTGCTCATCCCTGGCTTATAGTGGTGGTGTTGGTGTGTGTGTGGGGGGTGGGGAGGGTTTTGAACCTGAGACCTCGTTGTCTCAGACATGAAAGTTTCTTTGTATAACCATTATGCTGTCTCTTCCGCCAGCAGCAAAAATTCTGAATGTGAGGGGTCAGGCGGTACAGCAGTGGGTTAAGCGCACGTGGCTCAAAGCACAAGGACCGGTGTAAGGACACCGGTTCAAGCCCCCTGCTTGCCACTCTCTCTGTCCTATCCAACAACGAATGACATCAACAACAACAATAATAACCACAACAAGGCTACAACAACAAGGGCAACAAAAAGGGAAAAAAAAAAAAAGAAAAAAGAAAAAAAGAATGGCCTCCAGGAGCAGTGGATTCATGGTGCAGGCAGTGAGCCCCAGCAATAACCCTGGGAGCAAAAAAAAAAAATTCTTAATGTGAATCAGCAAGAGTAACAGGTAGCAGCAACTCTCTTTTCCATCCCTTGCTTCTTGAGCCCTTGAATGATATTCCGGGGGGAGAGATCATCTTCCAGCCACTGATGGCCCTGAGGTCCTAGCTCTACCTCTACAGGCAGCACCACCACGCCAGAACTGGAGCAGATTCTCAAGTGTTTGAGAATCTGCTCAAGTTGCAGTTCTGGGTTAGAAGGAGTAAATACATGGTATTCCTTCTTCCCTGCCTAAATATACATCAGGACAGAATATGTGAAGCAGCTGTTTGAAGATACTGAAAAACAAATTACAAGAGGTGGGTTGGGGAAAGACATAAGAATTTGATGTAGTGCTGAGTCACTGGTGAGTTCACCATTTTCTTTTTCTCTTGTACCCCATCATCTGAACTGAACGAAGTCCAACACCCAGTAAGTGCTATGGTGCAGACAGAAAAATCTAGAAGAAACTGACTCAAGAAGTAGACAAGGACATTCTTGGTTTTTTTCTTTCTTTTTTCTCTCTGTTTCTTCCTGTGTTGTTTCTAGGGCCTCATTTATGTATGATTTCACTGATTTTGGTGACTTTTTCAGAAAGAGAGAGAGAGAGAGAAGACGGAGAGAGACACCACTGAAGAAGCTTTCCCCCAGTGCCACAGTGCTCCCATGTGGTGTGCTCAAGGTGTCTGACCCTGGGCTACGGGCATGGCAGACAGGTGCCCCCAGGTGAGCTGACTCATCAGCCCCAGAAAAAGGAATGTTGTTGCTGTTGTCATTAGGATTTCACTACTGTGGTCTGACTTTTTTCAGATAGACAAGAGACAGAGAGAGGGAAAGATACAGCTAACACAGCACCAATGCTTTCCCATTGCAAGGGGTGGGGAGACAGTGGGTTCAAACTTGAGCCATAAGCATGGCAAGGCAGGTGCCCTTTCAGTTGAATGATTTTTCCAGTCCCAGAAAAGGGAATTCTTAGCACTCAGAGTAATTGTGGAGAGCAGAAACAGAAACACTTATGGGTGAGCAGAAACAGAAACAGACCCCACAAAAACAGCTCATGACAGCAAGTGGCTGGTAGAGACCAAAATTTTCCAGGAGATGGAACTTTCTCCCCATTCAGTGGATCCCAGAGGACAGCTCTAAGTCCCACATCTTGTTTTCTTCCTGTTTATTGTCCTAGTTTTTGGTTCTAGAGCTTACACTATCATGGAAAGAGAGAGACCATTTCTGACAGGTCAAGAAAGGAAGCTCCAGAAACCAGGAAGTGCCAAGAAGATAGTAGAGGAAGAAGTCACCTGATAAAGTTATTTATAAATTCCTGTGTTCGTGGGTCAGGTGGTGGTGCACCCAGTTAAGTGCACATAACACTAACCACAAAAGATACATGCAAATATCCAGCTCCCCACCAGCACTGGAGACACTACACTTCAGGAGTGGTGAAGCAGGTCTACAGATGTCTATCTTTCTCTTTCCCTCTCTATTTCCCATCCTCAGTTAATTTATCTCTGTCCTATTGAACAAAAAGAAAAAAAAATGGCTGCCAGAAGTGGTGCATAGCCCCAGTGATAACTCTGAAGGCCAAGAAAAAAATATATAATTCATTCATTCATCCATTCCTAGGTTCATCTGATCCTGGTTAGCATAGTGAAGACATGGAGAACTGAGTGGATCTTCAGACGTCTGCCCAAACCCCAGACTAACCATGGAGTGACACATGAGTGAGACCAATCAGAATAACAACACAAACACTTCAGCAGGTGAGCCAACACAAGAACCACAAGTTACAGAAGGCAGGTGGGAACATGCACTCTGTGTTGACACAGATCTTTTGGCCACTGAAACACACAAGTATGATCATTCTTCTTAAGAGTTAAACAAGACCCACAGTACCATAAGATTATGTTCCAAATAGGTAGGATATACTCCAAAATTACTTGGCATATGAATAATCCACCAAATCTTACCTCTCATGGGAATATAGATTTCATTGTCATGACACATGTGTTGGAATTATATTAAAAAAGGACTTGTGAGAAGTTCTTATAGAAGTGTTGAAGGCCAAGAGGTAGCTCACCTGATTATGTGTGTGAAAAAGGTCTGTGTTCTAGCCCTGGCACCACAGGAAAGCATCATGGGCAACATCAGGGGGAATGCCAGGTGGAGTTGTCTTCAGAAACCAGTCCCCATCCTGAAGCTACTGACCACGATCCATCTCATCAGCATAAGTTCTGATGAGACCGAAAGGGCATATTATGAATTCTTAAAGAAACTTCTTGGTCCCTATCACTCAGGAGATTCCAGGAGTTTTAGAAGTTCTGTGCCCCACAGAAATCAAGATGAAGACCCCACATATATGTTTTATGGTGTCCCAATCTCACACACATTGAAACACAGCAACAAAAGGAAGACAATTGGGTGAATTAGATTTTGTCAAAAATGAAGAAACGTTTTTGCTTCAAAGGGCACCATTAAGAGAGTAAAAAAGAAAACTCACATAATGGGATAAAATATATATCTGGCAAGGGACTAGTATCTAGAATAAAATAAACAAATAAATATGTTGATACAGTAAGGACAATCTGTTTAGCCTGGGAGGTGGTGCAGGAATTAGAGCAACTAAGAGCAGAGAACTCCTACTCCTGAATTCAGTCCCCAGCATTGCATGTGTCAGAATGATGCTCTGGTTCTCTCTCTCTCTCTCTCTCATTCATAAATAAATAAACTTTTAAAAAAGAAAGATAGGAAGTAAGAAAGGAAGGCAGCCAATATGGTGTTCCTGAAACTATTTCTAATACATCTTTTCTTTCCTCAGTGGGGAGAGTGATGTCCCTATGCCAACAAACACCAGACACCTGCTGGGGACAGTAGATCAGTGCAGGGCAGGTGACCATAACCTAGTTGCTGTTTCTTGCTCTCTCTTGAATTTTTTTTGTTGTTTGTTTATTTTTGGTTGTTTGTTTAGAGAGAGACCAGTACTGAAGATTCCTTCAATGCAGTGAGGGTTGAGTTGAACCTGGGTCATACAGATGGCAAAACATCATGGTTGTTAAAAAAGTCATGATGCATTTTTGTATAAAAACATAGAAAAATATGTCATGACTTTTTTGACAAGCCAATACTATCCAAGTGAGCTATTTCCCTGGCCTACATATAAGTATAAATTATTATTATTATTATTTAACCAGAGCACTGCTCAGCTCTGGTTTATGATGGTTTAGAGGACTGAACCTGGGACCTCAGATTCAGCCTCAGACATGGAAGTCTTTTTGCATAACCCTTATGTTGTCTCCCCAATCATGGCTGTTGTTTCAACCACTGTTGAAACTTCTGTTTCAGCCTCTGTAAATAACCCACAAGAACCTCTCTTGGGGCCCACCCTGAAAAGAAGCACTATGGAATACAGAGAGGAGTATTCTGAGAAATGAAGCTTGACCTAGTCAAGCAGATACAGAACAGCAATTGCATAGGTGTTTCAAGTTCAGTTTAATCAGCTGGGGCTCATCAACTAGCCTCTTTAGAAGCAAGCATACCTAGCTGAAGCAAACGCTGGAGGACCTCTCCACACCCCAGATGAAAAATCATCTAGTCTTGTGGCCTGGGGGTGGGCATAGTGGATAAAACATCGGATTCTCCAGAATAACGTTCCGAGTGTGTACAATGCCATGTGCCAGAGTGATGCTTTGGTTCTATCACTCTCATTAATAATAAATAAGCTGAAATAAAAAAATAATAATAGCCATCTAGTCTTAAATAAGAAAAGCAGGTTTCTTCCAGTTAATGTGACTCGGCCTTAATTCTTCTGGAATAAGCACTTCATCAGTATTGTACAGAGGAGGAGTCTGGCTGTCTTACAAGGCCCACTCCATTAGCACTTAGCAAGAAGTCTCTCTCCCAGTGTAAAGTGGTACAGACACTATAAAAGAAGAAAGTATCTTCTATCACAAAGGGGTTGGATGCTCAGCCTTTGGGAAACATTGGGGGCATAATTGGAGCGATTTCTGAATGTTCCCATGGAGGTCTTAACAGCCTCTAGTCTTAATAAAGAATTACTGTGGGTCAAAAAGATAGCTCACCTGGATGGTGTGCCTGCTTTGCTGTGTGTACTACTCAGTTTCCAGCCCAGCCCCCAGCAGTCTGAGGGGAGCTTCAGTATTGTGATGTCTCTTTCTCCCTCTGTCTCAGTCTCTTTTTATCCATGTGAAAAAGTCAACCCTGACTGGTCAAGTTAAATGATGATAGAAAGGAATGATTCCCTTATATATACAGTATATAATAATACTTTAAAAAAAAAACAGAGGGAGTCAGGCAGTAGTGCAGCGGGTTAAGTGCAGGTGGCACAAAGCACAAGGACCAGTGTAAGGATCCCAGTTTGAGCCCCTGGCCCCCCACCTGCAAGGGAGTCGCTTCACAATTGGTGAAGCAGGTCTGCAGGTGTCTATCTTTCTCTCCCCCTCTCTGTCTTCCCCTCCTCTCTCCATTTCTCTCTGTCGTATCCAACAACGATGACATCAATAACAACAACAATAAAACAAGGGCAACAAAAAAGGGAATAAATAAATAAATATATTTAAAAAAAAACTAGAGCACTGCTCAGCTCTAGTTTATGGTAGTGCTGAGGACTGAACCTGGAGCCTTTGGTGCCTCAGGCATGAAAATCTTTTTGCTTAACTTTGTGCTATCTTTCCTGCCCATAATAATACTCTTACAGTCTATAAAACACCTGTCTTTCTCTCTCTCTCTGGTTAGTTCTACACTCTACCTGCTGAACTACACTTTCTGAGTATCTTTTCATCCACCAAATGGGTATGAAGGAGAAAGCTTCTGTGCAGCAAGGTATTAATTTCAGTCAAAGAGATATCTGGTTTTTACCCTCAGTTCCTGAAAGGTGATCTCTAAAATCTGAGAACATCTTCCTCAGAAGTTTTCCCTGAGGGAGCTTGGGTCCTCTTGGGTAGTTCCTCCTCCTCCTCCTCCTCCTCCTCCTCCTCCTCCTCCTCCTCTTCATTCTCCCCCTCCTTCTCATTCTTCTCCTTCTTCTTATATTTTATTTATGTATCTATTTATAGAATAGAGACAGGGAAATTCGGAGAAAAGGAAGAGATAGAGACGGCTCTAGAGAGGCAGACACCTGCAGACCTGCTTCACCATGCATTAAGATTTCTCCCTGCAAGTAAGGACTAGAGACTTGAATCCACGTCCTGTCACATGAATGTGTACACGCTACAGAGTGCACCACCACCCAGCCCAATGAGTAGTTTAGAAACAAGGTGACTGATGGTGGAGTTTGGGACCCTCTGGAGGGGCTAGAACTAAGGCACTACATGGATGGACAATCATGTCCACAGCTCCACTGGGAAGAAAGGCTGGAAGCACTGTGCCTGGCCCTCTCCTGGACTCTGTCCCAAACATCTTGGCTAATTTTAACCTGGTTGTTTCCACTGTAATAATATGTGTGCTATTAATATGTTGCTGTCATATAATCAACACGGCTGTGGACAAAACAGCTATCCATGGGTTCCATGGCTCTTGACCCCAGGGTGATCTTGGGGACCCTGGAGCTCACAGTTAGTGCCAGAAGTGAAGCCTAGACTCCTTGGGTAACTGGGTGACTGACAATCACACCCCTGACACTAGATTGTCTCCTCTAGCTGGGTAAACTCTGGCCTCTGGCTCATAGCCCTGGCCAGCAGCTGCTTATCAGTAAGGATTTGCTAGTTTTTCCTTTGTTTGTTTTTCATTGGGTTTATCTTTAAAATGTTCTCTTGTTTATTTCAAGCAGTGCTGCTTATTACATATTATTCTGTCTTCTTTCTCTTTCAGACAGAGAGAAATAGAGAGGGAGAGGGGGGTGGGGAAGAGACATCTTCACCACTTGTGAGGCTTCTCCTAGGTGGGAATAGGGGGCTTGAACCTGGGTTCCTGCACATGGCAATGGGTGTGCTCAACTGGGTACACCATCACCTAGCCTCTTGTGGGTTTTTTTTAAAAACAGATATAATGGCTTAGGAGGTAGTACAGCAGGTAAAACAACCTCAAGCATGAGGTCTCAATCCCTGTCACTGCAATGCACCAGAGTGATGCTCTGGGCCTCTCTCTCTTTCCCCATCACAAATAAATAAATAAACCTAAAAAAGAACTTTTCTAAATGTATTTAAGTTAAAGGAGAATTGACTCAAGGAGCCAGACCTTCCACCTTCTGCAACCCACAACGACCCTGGGTCCATGCTCCCAGAGGGATAGAGAATGGGAAAGCTATCAGGGGAGGGGATGGGATACGGAGAGCTGGTGGCGGGAATTGTGTGGAGTTGTACCCCTCCTACCCTATGGTTTTGTTAATTTATCCTTTCTTAAATAAAAAATAAATTAAAAAATAAAATAAGGGCAACAAAAGGGAATAAATAAATAAATATAAAAAATAAAAATAAATAAACTGAATAGTAACAGGGGTGGGATGGAAATGTGGAAAATGTATATTTACATATAGACCACGATCATATTACATAGACTGAGATTTTCTCATTTCACGGTTCGTTTTATTCTTCGTTCTGCTCCCCACAGTCCACTGATTTTGTAACCCATCCTCAGGCGGTGGAGCCTGACGTTTGTGAAACACTTATGCAACCACCTGTGGCCAGAGCTTTGTCTCTTTACTTTGGCTGTGACCCTGGATGTGAGCAGAGGTCCCTGTCCCGACCTGCACGTCAGAGGCCCACTCTGGCCCATCTGTCTGAGCCCTCCTGTGGGTGCAGAACTCGAGAGCCTTCTGGAAGGGCCCACCAGAACTTGTGCCTTTCTTAGCTGAGCCCTAGGTCTCTGGAATTTCTACCTACAGCTCCCATAAATAATTTAAAACCAGGTCACCTGTGGATTGGGGTGGGGATAAAGATGAGAAGTGCACTGGAGTGTCCACACTGGTGGTGACACCCCTCAAGGTACTGAGGGGAACCAAAATTGGAAGGAAGGAAGAGACAAAAGATAGATTGCTCAGCCTCTTAAGAGCACCAACTTGCATGTCTGATGTCCCTAGAGGTTGTAGGTTCAATACCCAGGACTACTTTACACCAGAACTGAGCAGTATTCTAGGGTCTCTCTCTCTTCATATAGAAATAAATTATACCTTAAAAATCAGTGGCCTAGGAGTCGGGTGGTAGCGCAGCAGGTTAAGCACAGGTGGCGTGAATCACAAGGACCAGCATAAGGATCCTGGTTTGAGCCCCTGGCTCCCCACCTGCAGGGGAGTCACTTCACAGGTGGTGAAGCAGGTCTGCAGGTGTCTGTCTTTCTCTCCCTCTGTCTTCTCCTCCTCGCTCCATTTCTCTCTGTTCTAACAATGACAACATCAATAACAACAACAATAATAACAACTACAACAACAATAAAGAAAAACAAGGGCAACAAAAGAGGAAAAAAAAATCAGTGGCCTGGAAAGTAGCTGGAGCACTGGATTTAAAAGCATGAGGTCCTAAGTTTAATCTCTGATTCTCTCATTCATGCTATAAACTTAAATTTTTTTAAAATTTTTATTTATAAAACAGAAACACTGACAAAAAAACATAGGATAAGAGGAGTACAATTCCCACCACCAGAACTCCATATCCCATCCCCTCCCCTGATAGCTTTCCTATTCTTTATCCCTCTGGGAGTATGGACCAAGGGACATTATGGGTTGCAGAAGATGGAAGGTCTGGCTTCTGTAATTGCTTCCCCGTTGAACATGGGTGTTGGCAGGTCAATAAACTTTTTTTTTAAGGGACTGAGGAGAAAAGAGAGCATAACGGTTCTGCAAAAGACTTTCATGCCTGAGGCTCTGAGTTCCAAATTCAATCACCTGCACCACCAGAAGTGAGAGCTGAACAGTGCTCTGGGAAGAAGGAAAGGAAAAGGATGCCACAGCAAGCCAGGAACCTCCATCTGTGCTCTCTCAGTTTCCAGGGACTCTGTGCACAGACCAGACCAGGGGTCAAACTGTGGGGGTGGGGGTAGGGTGGTAGCAAATCCAGAATCCAGCTCTGAGCCCATGAGAAAGCCCGTGCAGCCTTCCTCAGCCCCTCCCACCTCGCTGCAGGCTGGCCTAATTCACAATGAATGTAACCCCCTTATTTGACTGTTACCTTCCTGTGGAACGACCAGAGACCACAGAGCAAGGACCACGGTAGTTTTACTTTTTGTCTGAGCAGCATCAATAACTTGGGGGGCAGCACCAGGGGTACTGGGCAGCCATGAGGCCAGGGTCAGGGACTCTGACCCAGTTCGGGATCCATCTGCTTCTGTCTCCACAGTGGGGCTTCACTGTCCACTCTGTAGTTTCCAGGTGAGGGAGTGGTGGGGGACAAAGGGGCAGCAGGCACGGAAGGCGGTAGCGGCTGGGTGTCAGGGCTTCAGTAGGTCCTCTGCCCCCACTTCTGATGGGCTCACCTACGGTTCTTCTGGCATAACTGAGGCAACTGCCTGCACTTGCCACCTGCAGGAAGAGGGGCTAAGTCACAAGCAGGGATGGGGGTGAGGCCCTGCAATCCCGCCTCCAGGAGGCACCAGCTCTGGGAAAAGCACTGGGGGGGCAGCCCAGTCTCCCCTTACCCCGACCCCTCCCACACACACAACACACACACACTCCCCTCAGGGAGGAGACTCCAATTCCCACAGAGCAACCTTTTGTAAACCCATGCTGGGCCAGCCAAATACCTCATCTGGCTAGTGCACTACTTGACTATGTGAGAGGGCCAGGTTGGAGCCCTGTCCCCACTACATTGAAGGAAGCTTTGGTACTGTATTGGTCTCTCTCTCTGAAAAAAAAAAAGTCTGAACTCTATGTCATTCACCACTCAGCAAATACAGATCTTGTACCTTCTGTCAGAATGTAAACAGAAACCTTGCTGGGGTGACTTTCTCACGGAGGAGACCAGCGATGAGAACAACAACTAAGGCAGCAGTGGGTGATGGGGAGATAGTACTACCGGCAGGGCACCAGGCTTACCTGCCTGTGGTGGCTTCACATGTATTGGGTAAACCCCTCACCTCTCTGAGCTTCACCTTTCCCATAGGGGAGAATACCACCTTACACAAAGACAGATGCACTAAACACATGCTGACCTTGACAGAGGTCAACCCAACCCTCAGTGTTTTACCCCAGATTCAAAGCAGATCAAAAGTGGGTTAACCACCTCCTCATGTCCATTAATGTTTCTCCCTCGCCTCTGCCTTAGGGTAAAAACACACAGCAGTGCCAGTGTGCCTGATAAGGAGGTTGGACCAGAGACGAATGAAACTGAGTGTAGTTACAGTTTAACAGACAGCTTGCAATCGCAGGACCCTCATGTGCCTTACTTAATCTGTAACAATAAAAAACTGAGTATTGGGCTAAGGGAGTAGCTCACCACACAGGGTGTCTCTATTACCTCACACAGGACTCAGGTTTGAGTCTCATTCACTTCTTTCTTTCTTTCTTTCTTTCTTTCTTTCTTTCTTTCTTTCTTTCTTTCTTTCTTTCTTTCTTTCTTTTCCTTTCGTTGCCCTTGTTGTTTATCGTTGTTGTTGTTATTGCTGTCATCATTATTGGATAGGACAGAGAGAAATGGAGAGAGGAGGGGAAGACAGAGAGGGGTAGAGAAAGATAGACACCTGTGGACCTGCTTCACCGCCTGTGAAGCGACTCCCCTGCAGGTGGGGAGCCGGGGGCTTGAACCGGGATCCTTATGCCAATCGTTGTGCTTTGCGCCACCTGCGCTTAACCCGCTGAGCTACGCCCGACTCCCTCTCATTCACTTCTTATGTCCTCTACCAGGGTAGTGTGCAATGTATCCCTGGCGTGGAATGTTGACTACAGAAATGGCCCCCTCCTTGTTAGTGCCCTGCTCCCTTGCAATATGACTTTGCCCCTCTAACTATCAAGAGGTGGTATCTACTTCCTGACCCCTTGAATGAATCTGGCTTATGAGACCTGTTTTGCCCAACGAAAGTTACAACGGCAAGCTCTGAGCCTGCATGTCTCTTAGACCCTTGTCACCACCAGGTGAACAAGCCCAGGCTAGCCCACGGGAGGATGAAATCACACCGTGAGAAAGAACCCCAGATACCCTTAGAAGCAGAACTCCCTGCTAACCTTTGTCCTATGAATAAAACTATCATGTGGCTGATCCCAGCCTACATCTCCAAACTATAGAATTGAGAGCTAAATAAGATTCTTCTATGGAATCAGGATTTCTAGGGTGGTTTTGTATAAATGCAGGGCTAACAACCTTGCTCAGCAACTATAAAGAAGTTACCTCTCAAAAAAATGTGCCAGAGAGCTGGTAAGATATTTAGCTCACTTGAGAGTGTTTCTTTGCCATGTGCTTGACCCAGGTTCGAACTCAGCCCTCACTGCACTGAAGAAAGCCTCGGTGCCATCTTTTCACTACTCTCTCTTTCTCTCTCTGCTTCTATATAAAAATATACTTAAATAAATAGAGACAAATAAATAAATGACTACCCCTCACTCAGAGATCAAACCCAGGCTCCCCCTCCTGTGCCTCCCAACTTGTTGCCCCTCTGCTCTGCCCGACTCCCTTCTCACTGGTGAGGATGACAATGCCCGTGATGAACAGCACAGCTGCAATCAGCAAACCCCGTTTCCGGAGCGTGTACACATCTGTGGAGAGAAAAGCAGAGGAACTTGGTGAGAGGGCCCCTCGCTCTTTCTCCCCTACTTCCAAATCACCCCCCACCCCAGCCTTACCTGGGAACTTACCATAGTAGAAAGGGTTCTCCTCATTTGAACCTGGAGGGTAGAGACAGGAAACAAGTAGGAGATCAGCAACAGTTTGTGGAGTGAGTCTCAGACTGAGAGTCAGGGAGGAGACCAGGTGGTGGCACACCTTGTTGAGCACACGTTATAATACACAAGGAAGGACCTAGGTTCAAGTCCCATGGTCCCCACCTGTAGGGGGAAAGCTTTGCAAGTAGTGAAGCAGTGTTACAGGTGTCTCTGTCTCTCTCCCTCTCTTTCATCCTCTTTCCTCTCAATTTCTTTTCTTTTTTTAATTATTGTTGTAATTGATGTCGTCATTGTTGGATAGGACAGACAGAAATGGAGAGCGGAGGGGAAGACAGAGAGGGGAGAGAAAGATAGACACCTGCAGACCTGCTTCACCACCTGTGAAGCGACTCCCCTGCAGGTGGGGAGCCAGGAGCTGGAACCGGGACCCTTACGCCGGTCCTTGCACTTTGCTCCACGTGAGCTTAACCCGGTGCACTACCACCCGACTCCCACGAATGAACTTTCTATGTGACCTGTGGGCTTATCATTTCCCTTTGTGCACTGTTTGGCTGGGCAAGAAGTGAAGACCTTGAAGGGACTATCAAGATGCTATCGAAGCAGACCTTCCTGCTGCCCCCAAATTGAACCAACTAAGAGCAGACAACCACCCAGCTGGGCCCAGGATACCACTTCCAACTTGCAGTCAAATGCATGGCTACAATTTGTTTTGAAACTGAGTTTCTTCACAGTGGTTGGTATTTAATCATCTACTTGGACATTTAGTGCATGCTTACCCTATACTCTGCTTCCAGCCCCTGCCAAGCTGGAAGCCATGTGTTCACCCAACACATGTTTACTGAGGTCTGTTCTGTGCTGGGCAGTATTTCAGAAGCTGGAATAGAGAGCATCCCAGGTACTACACAGACAGAAGGAAAGGGTCTATTTCTTATCTGGGAGGGAGTTACTCACCAGTTGATCCATCTTGTGGGGCAGGGTTCATCCTGGAATCTTTGTCTGGGGTTTGTTTCTTGGAAGGTGTGGTGCCTTTTGTGGGATTGCCAGGGAGTGGCCAGCAGATGATGGGGTGGCAGGAGTGAGCAGTGGGAACAGAAACAAGGGGACACCATTGAACATCTGTATCTGGGAGAAATCCCTCTCCCGTGCCTACACATCCAATGTGCAGGCTCAGCTACCCACCCTCCAACTCCAGAAGTAGGAAGTAGCAGGTATGGAAATATTGAAACAAGACTGGACCCTCTGGTTGAGACCAACAGCATAAACCCTTGAGGAGCTTCTGGTTCCATTCCTGGGGTTTTCTGGCCAACTCCTTAACCCAGGAAGTAAAAGGTCCTCCCTGTTACAGGGTAGGTGGTACTCCAAGGCCCAGGGTCCAGTTACATAGACTGAGACTATTTGCCACAAAACATTTTGAGGGCCTGACAGCGACACAACTGGCTACACACACACATTACAATACTCAGGGACCAGGGTTCAAGCCTCCAGTCCTCACCTGCAGGCAGAAAGCTTCACAAGTGGTGAAGCAAGGCTGCAAGTGTCTCTCTTACCCTCTTGATCTCCCCCTTCCCTCTCAACTTCTGCCTCTATCCAAAAATAAAAAACAAACATTTTGAATATCGCCTCTTCTCCCAGGCCAAAACACCAGAGAGTTCATCTAATTTATTATTTTATTTTATTATTTTATATTTATTTATTTCCTTTTGTTGCCCTTGTTTATTGTTGTAGTTATTACTGTTGTTGTTGGATAGGACAGAGAGAAATGAAGAGAGAGGAGGGGAAGACAGAGAAGAGGAGAGACACCTGCAGACCTGCTTCACCGCCTGTGAAGCGACTCCAATGCCGGGGGCTCCAACCGGGATCCTTATGCCAGTCCTTGCTCTTCGCGCCATGTGCGCTTAACCCACTGCTACGGCCCAACTCCCTATTTCATTTTTAAATGTTTCTCCTGCTTCCCAGGTAGGTAGTCTTCTGCTCTAGCCCAGCCACAAGGGGGAGCACACAGCCCTGCTCTGTGGAAGACAAGCTCAGCATTGGGGAAACAACAAAGGTGGGGGACGCAGAGGTGCGGGAGGAAGGGGCACTATGGGTGGTGTCTTTTGTGCACAATCTTGGGAGATTCCGAGCCTCTCAACACTCTTGGCAACCTCCACTTAAGTGAATCTCTGCTACCAATGGCCAAAAAGAGCACACAAGAGAAATTCAGGTCAGCAAGAACCAAAAGTCAGCAAATTCAGAGATGAGAAAATAGGGCTAGTAAAATAGCTCATTTGGATAATGTGCTGCTTTGCCATGTGCACCACCCAAGTTTGAGCCCAGCCCCTACCACATTAAAGAAAGCTTCAGTGCTATAGTCTCTCTCTCTCCCCCCCTCCTCATTCTGACTCTGTCTCCATCTAAAAAAGATGGGAGGAAGGGAGGAAGGGAGGAAGGAAGGAAGGAAGGAAGGAAGGGAGGGAGGGAGGGAGGGAGGAAGGGAGGAAGTTAAGGAAGAAAGGGAGGAAGGAAGGAAGGAAATATTTTCTCAGTTTGGAAGTGCAGACACCTCCCTTCAGAAGCACTTCTGTGCAAAACAGAATAACTGCCATCTTTCAAGACAGATCCATTTTGTTTGTTTTTGGCACTAGGTTATCTCTGGGACTCTGTACCTACACAACAAACCCATCATTCCTGGCAGCCATGTTTCCCTTTTTTTTTCTTCTTCTTCTTTCTTTTATTGGATAGAAGCAGATAGAGAGAGAGAGAGAGAGAGAGAGACAGACACCTGCAAACCCTCTGCTTCACTGCTTGTGGGGGTTGCTTCTCTAATAGGAGTCATCAGAATGACACAGGAGATACTGGGGGCACTCCCACTCAGCCCCCTCTCCCACACCTCTGGTAACATTAGTGCCGTGGTCCCCAGGGAGCCATCTTTCTCCAGACTCTTCTTGGTTTGTGTGGTTCTGGTTCTGGCAGTCTGGATCCCATTCCTTAGATCCCTGTTCCCCAATCCTCATGGTTGGGGCCTGACGTCCTGTTAACAGTCCTTGACTGCCTGGCTCCCATTGGACAGACTTGGGCATGTGAACCCAGGTGGACCAATAAGAGCCAGTGCTAGGCCTTGAGCTGCAGATAATGAGAGACCCACCTGGGTCAGGGGGAAGGAGGGATGGTATGTTCAGGGGTGCAGTGGTAGAGCTTCGGATTTCCAAGCACAAGGTCCCACATTTGACTCCTGGCACTACATATATCAGAATGCTGCTCTGGCCTCTCTTTCTCTCTCTCCCTCCTTTCTTTAACTATCCCTTGCTTTCATGAAATAAATGAACACCTTAAAAAAAAAAACAAAACTGCAGGACAGAGATAGATAGCATAATGGTTATGCAAAGAGACTCTAATCCCTGAGGCTCCAAAGTCCCAGGTTCAATTCTCTACCATAAGCCAGAGATGAGCAGTGCTCTGGTAGAAAAAAAAAAAATAGCTGTGAAAGTTGCAGCCTAAGTTTAGAACTATGAGCCATCTTTGCCATCAAGAGTTGGCAAAAGCTTCCTGAAAGTGTGGACCACAGAGCTGACAGAAAGGGAGCAAATCAGTGATGGTAACCCATGCTCCAGGTCCTTGACCCAACCATACCTGAAATCCACACCTCTGGACTTAACAGTAGATATACAAACAACATGTCTCTTTTTTCCCTTTTTATCGCCTCCAGGGTTATCACCGGCTTGGTGCAAGCACTCCGAATCCACTGCCCCTGGTGGTGGCCATTTTTTCCATTTTATAGGATAAGACAGAGAGAAATTGAGAGAGGAGGGGGAGATAGAGGGAGAGAAAGATAGACACCTGCAGACCTGCTTCACTACTTGTGAAGTGACTCCCCTGCAGGTGAAGAGCCAAGGGCTCAAACTGGGATCCTTTCGCAGGTCCTTGCACTTTTGTAGTATGTGCACTTAACCCAATGCACCATTGCCTGTCCTCCCCCCCCCCCTTTTAAGTTGGGTTTTCTGTATTTTTGCAACTGAAATGCTCCTGCTTAAACAAAAAGACAGGCCCAGAGCAACACTCACAGTACCTGCCCTGGAGCAATCTGAGCTAGACAGGATTACTGGCTGCCAATAAACTTTATGGAGACTCCAAGTAGCCCTGCTTCCCAGAAATATCTTGTTTTAACTCAGAGCTTCCCAAGAACCTTTGAGCACAGTCCAGACCAAAACAAAAAAAAAGTGCTGGAAAATGTATTAACAGTTCCCCCGTATGGTGTCTGAGGAGACACTCAGGCGGGGCTGACCTGGATGGATTTTTTTTTTCCTTCCAGGGTTATTGCTGGGGCTCAGTGCTAGCACTATTACTCCACTGCTACTGGTGGCCATTTTTAACTTTTTTTTTTCTGTTTTACTTGATAGGACAGAAATTGAGAGGGGAGGAGGAGACAGAGAGGGAGAAAGAAAGATAGACACCATCAGACCTGCTTCACAGCTTGTGAAGCATATCCCCTGAAGGTGTCAAGCTAGGGGCTCAAACCCGAATCCTTGCTTGAGTCCTTGCACTTAATAAGTACTATGGGTACTTAACTGGGTCTGCCACCCTCCGCACCCCCTACCCAGATGGAATTTTTTAGAATATTTTATTTATTTATTGGAGATAGAGAAAAAAAGAGAGAGAGAGACTAGAGCACTGCTCAGCACTGGCTTATGGTGATGCTAGGGATTGAACCTGGACCCTCAGAGTCTCAGGCATGATAGTCTTTTGCAGACTCATTATGCTCTCTCCCCAGTCTCCCAGATGGAAGTAAGAAACCCCCCCTGCTGCCATGCTGAGTCTCAGGTAGTACCTTGCGTGGACTGCGTGTCCTTCCCTGTGGTGGGAGTGAGCAGCACGTCTCTTTCAGTCAGGCTCAGAGTCAGGCTCTCTCTTGGGTTCAGAGTTGTTTCTTCTTCAGTCAGAAAGAGAGAGAAAAGGAGATGCAGGGAAGAAATGGTGAGTCAGGGATGGGAGGGTAGGGGGTGCTCTAGAGTGGCAGGGCCCCTCCCCACCTAGGGCAGAGTCACAGCCACTCATGAACCAAGTGTCACTGTGGGGGCTAAGGAGACGCCCATTGGCACATTTTCCTGAATGGCTCTTAAAGCAAATGTCAGACAGCCAGGAGATGGTTCAGCTGGAAGAGCATCGACCTTGCATGCCCCAATTTCTGTTTCCATCCCTTGATCCCTTGACATTGTATGTACCTGGGTGGTGCTCTCCCTCTCTCTCTCTCTCCCTCTGTGTGTGTGTGTTTACATATAGTATGTTTTGTTAAATAGATAAAATTTTAAAATGAAACAAGGGGCTGGGTGGCGGTGCACTTGGTGGAGTGCACACATTAAGCATATTCGAGGACCCAGGTTGAACCTCCCCACCCCCATCCCCACCTGCAGGGGTAAGCTTAACTAGCAGGACTACAGGTATCTTAACTTTATCTTCCTATCTCTCAGTTTTTCTAAAAAAAAAAAAAAAATCCACCTGGAATTGTGGCATCATTCAGGCAATGAGACTAAATGATAATCCTGGTGGCAAAAAAAAAAAAAAAGAAAGAAAGAAAGAAAGAGGGAGTCGGGCTGTAGCGCAGCGGGTTAAGCGCAGGTGGCGCAAAGCACAAGGACCGGCATAAGGATCCCAATTCGAACCCCGGCTCCCCACCTGCAGGGGAGTCGCTTCACAGGTGGTGAAGCAGGTCTGCAGGTGTCTGTCTTTCTCTCCCCCTCTCTGTCTTCCCCTCCTCTCTCTCCATTTCTCTCTGTCCTATCCAACAACGAAGACCACAACAATAATAACTACAACAATAAAACAACAAGGGCAACAAAAGGGAATAAATAAATAAAATATAAAAAAAAAGAAAGAAAGAAAGAGAAAGAGGAGAAGAAAGAAGAAAGAAGTAAAAAAATGCCAGCAAGTATTCTTCTCCTTTACCTCATAGCATATTGAGTAAAAGCAGGTTCCCAGGGACTGACAAGATAATGCACTTGGATAGTGTGCTGCATTGCTATGTGCATGACCCAAGTTCAAGCTCAGCTCCCCACTTCATTGGAGGAAGTCTCAGTGTTGCAGTCTTTTCACTCATTCCCTCTCTCTCTCTCTCTCTCTCTCTCTCTCATACACACACACACACACACACACACACACACACACACACACACACGAGCACTGATCAGCTCTGGTTTAAGGTAGTGTGGGGGAATGAACCTGGGACTTTGGAGCCTCAGGTGTGAGAATATCTCCTGCCCTCTCACTAACTCTCTATCTCACCTTCCCATCTGAAAAAGTCAGCTGGAAGCAATGAAGCCTCAGAACAATAGCAATAACAAAAAAGCAAAAAAAGCATGTTCCTGGGCCCTGGTCCCAGCTGTGCCACTCACTTGCTGTGACACCTTGGGGGACAGACTCTGAACCTGTTTGCTTCTCTGTGAGAAGCAAAAGTGAGGATAATGGTGGTTTCTATCTCTTAGGGTTTGTGTAAGGACTAAGTAACACAGGGAAAAAAGGACTGTGATCAGCAGTCAGTAAGTGCCCTTAGTGATAAGTGCTGTTTTCTCGGAGGAGGGGGCAAGTGTGCATGCTGTGACATCAGGAAAGACTGGAGGCTGCCAAGACGCTCATTAAAACGCATGTGATTTTACTAGCAGTGGTGGCTTGGGGAATATTTCGCACCAGTAGAGCAAAACTGGTGCTTATACAGGGGTGTGAGAAGATCATCCAAACATACTAGTACATAAAAATAAAAAAGCAAGTTGTAGTGTCCTTAAGCTTATGTCAGCACATCTCCTTGTCAGTATATGTCCTCCAGGGAGTTTACACTCATAGACTCAGCATCACTGGGAACTGCCTCTATCCAATGCTGACAATAGGGAATCTCTCAGAGACAGAACAGAGGAGGACAGAAAATAAACAAAGGCTTTTGTGCCACCTGCAGAGCTTCTACTGTTTCTCAGGAGAATATGTTTATATATGGCCATTGTCACTAAATACAAATGAAGAGCACTTTTGAGTTATTTTATTACTGAAAACAGTTAACAATGATTCAGCAACTTGGGAGAAGGTGCAGTGGATAAAGCAATGGCCTCTCAAACATGAGGTCCTGAATTCAATTCCAATGATCGAATGTTCCAGGGTGATGCTCTGGTTCTCTCTCTTTCCCCCCTCTTCCCTCTCACTCTCTTTCTCCTTCCCCCACTGTTACAAAGAACTTTTTTTTTTGCCTCCAGGGTTCTCAAGGGAGTTCGGTGCCAGCACTATGAATTCACTGTTTCTGGAAGACATTTTTTTCCATTTATTGGATACAACAGAGAAATTGAGAGAGGAGTGGGAAACAGAGAGGGAGAGAGAGAAAGACAGACACCTGCAGACCTGCTTCGTCGCTTGTGAAGCGACCCCCCTGCAGGTGAGGAGCTGGGGGTTCAATCCTGGATCCCTGCACGGGTCCTTGCACTTCATACTATGTGTGGTTAACCCAGTGCACCACCACCCAGCCACCCTAAGCACATCTTCTTCTTTTTCTTTCTTTCTTTTTTTTTTTTTTAGAATTTATTTATGAGAAAGATAGGAGGAGAGAGAAAGAACCAGACATCACTCTGGTACATGTGCTGCTGGGGATTGAACTTGGGACCTCATGCCTGAGAATCCAATGCTTTATCCACTGTGCCACCTCCCGGATCACCCTAAGCACATCTTTTAAAAAACTGTTTTGAAAATTCAAAGAAGAAAAGAGGAGGGTGGAGGGACGACTCCCTAGATAAGATGCCTGACTTCCATATGCACTGCCCAGGCTAAAACCCCAGCACCACATAGGAGGTGCCATGGCACTGGAGGCAGCTCTGGTGCTGTAGAGCCTACCTCTGTGTATATGCCTATTGTCATAATAATAACAATAATAATAATAATGAAAAGAACTCAGCCCCATCAACACACACACCAGAAAAGAGATTAAAGGAAGACATAAGTTAGCAACCCACAGTGACCTGGGTTCCCACAAAGCTCTACTTTTTGTTGTTGAATTTATTTTTATTGCCACCACCGAAGTTATTGATGGGGCTTTTTTTTTGTCCCCCTTTTTCCTTATTTTATAGGACAGAGAGAAATTGAGAAGGGAGGGGAGAGAAAGACACCTGCAGCACTATTTCACAGCTTGTGAAGCATCCCCCGCAGAGGAGGGGCTGTGGGCTTGAACCAGAGTCCCTGAGCACAGTAACATGTGCACTCATGTTACAAGCAGTGTGCCACTGCTTGGCCCCCTCAGCTCTGCTCCTTGACCCAGGTGGTGGCTGCACAGGGGCGCCATCAGAGTCCCCAGCCACACCATGCTCTGAGGGCTTCTGAGCGTGCCCCGCCAGCATGCAAGCTCTGCAGTTCCAAAGGCTTTGCAGGAGTTGGCCAGATGCCCTGCCCCCAAAGGAGCCAGGGGGCAGGCGCTCTGGGTGGCAGAGGAAGCAGGGGAGCCCTGCCCCTGCCGTGCAACTCACCTTCAGGCTGTGGGGGTGGGTTTGGAGGTGTGGACTGCTCTTCCAAGTGGCCTGTGCCTGGAGTCTGGACTGGGGAGCATGGGGGGGGGAGGGTAGAGGGGTAGGGAGGAAGCGAGAAGAAGTCAAGGATGGTCGAGCAGGGCCGGTGCATGGGAGCTCAAGTTTTGATGCAACAGAAGCGACTTCTTGACCCTGGTGGTTGGCTACCCTGCCCCAGTACAATAACAGCAGGGCTCCAGCCTCCCCTCCACCTGCCCTTGAACTCCCCCTCTGGGAACCCCCCCCCCACCTCTCCATCCAGCAGGGCTGGTACCTGCTCCAGTTGCAAGTGAACAGAGGACCTTATTAACTTTTTGTGCCAGCAGGCACAGTAACTAAGTTTTGTGTGGCCAACTGACTCCAGCCTGGTCCTAATCATCAGTTTGAGGATGCCTGCTGGGATTGTAGAAGAGGGAATCCTCTTCTTTTTGGAGTCTTAGCAAGTAGGACAGAAGTCCCGGGCTGCTGGGGCCATCTGACCCCTCTGAGAAAGAAGCTGCCTAAGAATTAAGCCAACACACTCCCAATAGCATCATTGGAACACCTAGATCAAGCCAGACCTGAAGGTCTTTCCCTAGTCTTTTCAGTTGCATGAATTCAAAAATGCTCTCCTTGGGTTCAAGCTTGAGGTAGGTTTCAGTGCTGTTGTCATCAGCAATGACTCATCCCTCTTCCCTTACCTAGGACTGGAGTCTTGTCATAATCGCTCACAGTAATTGAGTCTGTAGGAGGAATGGGTGTGTCCTGTCCTAGGAAACCAAGAATTCAGTCAGGGAGGAACCTCTGGTTTTCCCATTTCTCAACAACACTCCCACCTTGTCCTCCCTTCTGAGATGTTGGGGTGGCTCAGAAGGTCCCGTCTGCTGTTAGCAAGCAGATCGATTGGTTTGGGTGACATCAATCCGTGTCCCTGAAAATGCTCTGAGATGTAAATGGGGCTGCAAAATAGCTCACCTGGACAGTACACTGCTTTGTCATGTGAGTATTGGGTTTGAGCCTGGCTCCCACCACATTGAAGGAAGCTTTGGTGTGGTAACTTCTCTCCCTCCTCCTCCTCCTCCTCCTCCTCCTCCCCACCCTGCTCCACCTTGATCCCAATCAAAACCCAGCCCTCACCTGGCCCACACTTGTCCTCTCCATCCAATCCCCTGTCATCTGCCCTTTCCACCGTCTTAGTACTTCCAAAGCATCCCCTCCACCAAATAAATAAATAAATAAATAAATAAATAAAATAAAACTGGCCTTCCTGCGGCCCCTCCCACTTACCACTAAGCAGCCACCCCCAGTCCCAGTACATCTAGCTATATCTACCACCTTCCGGTGGTGTCTTCCCATCTGTCACCTGAGACTGAGCCTTTCTTGATTGATTGTCACCAGGGTTAGCACAGGTTTGCTTTCTTTCTTTCTTTCTTTCTCTCTTCCTTCCTTTCTTTCAAGATCTAATTTTCTTTTTATTATTATTATTTTTTCTTTCTTTTGCTTCCAGGGTTATTGCTGGGGCTTGCTGACTGCACTAGGAATCCACTGCTCCAGGGGACATTTTTTTATGTTTTTTTTTTCAATAGGACAGAGAGAAATTGCCTGACTCCCAAAGATTTAATTTTCTTATTTATTTATTTATTTATTCCCTTTTGTTGCCCTTGTTGTTTTATTATTGTAGTTGTTATTATTGATGTCTCTGTTGTTGGATAGGACAGAGAGAAATGAAGACAGGAGGGGAAGACAGAGAGGGGGAGAGAAAGATAGACACCTGCAGACCTGCTTCACTGCCTGTGAAGCGACTTCCCTGAAGGTGGGGAGCTGAGGGCTCGAACAGGGATCCTTACACAGGTCCTTGTGCTTTGTGCCACTTGTGCATAACCCAATGTGCTACCGCCCAACTCCCCAAAGATCTAATTTTCTAGAAAATGTTTCTTTGTATTTTATTGGGTTATTGGAAAAGTCATGGCACATTTTTGTGTAGAAAAACTTAGAAAATTAGTCAACAATTTGTTTGGCTTTATATGTTAACTGTTCTTTCAGCCGCCAGGTTCCAGATGCTACCATGATGCCAATTGGACTTCCCCAGGCAGATGACCCTACCAGTGTTTCCCAGAGCCCCTCTTCACCAGAGCCCCAACTCACTAGGGATAGAGAGAGACAGGCTGGGAGTATGGATCGACCTGTCAACGCCCATGTTCAATGGGGAAGCAATTACAGAAGCCAGACCTTCCACTTTCTGTAATGTCCCTTGGTCCATACTCCCAGAGGGATAAAGAATAGGAAAGTTATCAGGGGAGGGGATGGGATACAGAGTTCTGGTGATGGGAGTTGTGTGGAATTGTACCCCTCTTATCCTATGGTTTTGTCAGTGTTTCCTTTTTATAAATAAAAATTTAAAAAAAGGAAAGAAAAACTTAGAAAAAAATATGTCATGATTTTTCCAACAGCCCAATGCTTATTTTGGTAGGACAGAGGGAGATTGAGAGGGGAGGGAGAGATATAGAGGGAGAAAGAAACAGAGACACCGGCAGGCTTGTTTCACCATTCATGGGTTTTCCCCTTGCAGATGGGGACTGGGGCCTTTTTTGTTCTCCTGGTATATATATTTTCTATGTTTTTCTGTATTCTATTTTGGATCATTTCTTCCAGCCTCTCAGTTCATTAATTCTGACAGTCTTTTAAAACACTTATCTATCAGGCCAGGTGGTGGTGCACCTGGTTAAGCACACACATTACACTACACAAGGTACCCAGGTTTGAGCCCCCAGTCTTTACCTGCAGGGGGAAAGCTTTGTGAGTGGTGAAGCAAGAATGCAGGTGTCTCTTTGTCTTTTTCCCTCTCTACCACCCCCTTCCCTCTCAATTCCTCTCTGTCTCTACCCAGTAATAAATAAATAAATAATTTTAATAGAAAAAGAAAATAAATAAAACCTTTAAAAATAATAAAATAAAAACATTTATTTATTTTTGATAGGACAAAGAGGGGAAGAGGAGACGGGGGGGCGGGGGGGGGCAGGGGGGGGAGAGACCTACAGCACTGCTTCATCACTTGTGAAACTCCCTGCCTCTACTAGCCTGCAGGTGGGGACCAGGAGCTTAAATCCTGGTCCTGGCACATGAGAATGTGTGCACTCTACCAGGTATGCCACTACCCATCCCTTAGGTTTACTTTCTTTTTCATAGAGGGAGAGAGAGAGAGAGAGAGAGAGAGAGAGAGAGAGGGAAAGGGAGAGAGAGCACATCAGGCGGTGGCGCACCTAGTTGAGTGCACACACTATAGTGAGTAAGGACCCGGGTTTAAGCCCCTGGTCCCACCTGCAGGGGGAAGCTTCATGAGTGGTGAAGTAGAGTTGCAGGTGTCTCTCTGTCTCTCTCCTTCTCTATTTACCCTCCCCTCTCAATTTCTCTCTGTCTCTATCCAATAATAAATAAATAAATAACAAAAAGAAAACAAAAAAGGGAGAGCGAGCTGGACAGAGAGAAAGCGAGACACCCGCAGCACTACTTCACTGCTCCTGAAGCTTCTCTCCCTGCAGGTGTGGACTGGGGGACTTGAACTCTCACATGATAATGTGTGCACTGAACCGGATGTGAGTCATGGCCTGGCCCTGTGGCCATATATAAATCGTCCTCCCTGCCCTCCTTGGTTTTCTTCTGTGGCACCACCACCTCCTCGCACTTAGTGATGATTTCCTGCCAGGTTGCTTTTTTGTCTACATTTCAAAACTAGCATGTGAGCTCCAGTTTCAAAGCCCCCACCCCACCCCACCACAGCCCACAGAATAAACGCTGGTGCATAGTAGCTGTTCAGTGAACACTTGTCAAATGACTGAAGGACTGTGTGAGAATCATTTATCAAAGAGAAACGTGGGCAGGGAGCCTCACTGGAAAGTCTATTCTGGGTTCTAGCTCCTCTGCTCACCAGCCTCTGGACAAAACCGCCTACCACTGATCCTCAGTTTCCTGATCTGTCACAGAATCTGGACAGAAGCAGAGAGGAGCCAACGCCCACAGCACTTACCATTTAGCAAGGCAATTCCCAGGGCAGGTACTGCCCACCAGAGGCACTATCCAGGTCTGAGGGTGGGGGATATCTCCAACTCCAGGACTGGTCCCAAGCCCCACCCTCTGCCTCACTGCTGCCCCTCTGGGCACCCTGGGAGCTGCTCTGCTGAGAGCCCGGGGTTCCTGGCTGCTAAGGAGAACGTGGACACTAGCCTCCCTGCCAAACCAAACTCCCCAAGTGCTTCTTGGAGGTGAACCTGAGGCTGCTCAGCAGGACAGCCTCAGCCAGACTTGCTGGAAGCAGCTAACCAGGTCTGGGTTGTGGGGGGGGGAGGGGGCAGCCCTACTCCCTGGGAAGGACACCAGCTTCCTGTCACCAGTACAGGCAGTCAGGGCTTGATGGCAGGGGACCCAGCCTCCAAGCACGCCAGCTGGGTGGGAGGGGTGCACTGGAGGAGGGGCTGGGCCTGGGAAGCAAGGTGGAGACAGGTTGGGGTGGGGCCACCTTACCTGTGGCGGGAAGCATCAGAGCCAGCACAACGAGGAGACACAAGCGACCAGAAGGAGACATCTAGGGGAAGAGGAGGCGCCAGGTTAGCCATGATGGCCCGAGGTCCTGGGGTGAGGTCGGGGTGGGGGGGGGGTCTGCAGCCTCCTTCCCTGCACCCCACTGACTTTGGGGACTAACCTCCCCCGACCCCCCAGCCAGGGCTAACAGAAGCTGCCGGGGAAAGAGGAAGGTCTCAGAATCGTGAGTCCCCAGGCACCACGCCCCTCCTCCCCTCTGCAGGTCCCGGGAGACTGCTAGAGCATCCAACCAAATTGGGGTTCAGGTAGCAGCGGCTGCCCCAGTACACCCCGGAGCGGAGAAGCAGCTCGCGGTTCCCTCCGGCGTCACAGACCCTGCTCGGGCCAGCCCGGGTGTGGGGTGCAGCAGAGGAAGAAGGGGGAGCGCTCCCCCGAGGAGCCTCAAAGAGGAAGAGTGAGTAATAGGCTCCTGATCTCAGAGGAAAAAGTGAGTCGGTGTCAGGGGCCTTGCTGCAGGGCGACGGAAGACGCGATGTTGGGGGAGCTGGAGGGAGAAAGGGGTGAAAGGATGGCGCCGAGGAGGGAAACTGAGGCAGAAGGCGGAGAGCAGTTGCAGCCCCTGGGCATGGAGAGACGGAGAGAGGTGGGCATGAATAGGGGTTTGGAGTGGGGAGGCGAAAGGTCAGCCCTCTGCCCCCCTCAGCCAGCAGGGCTAGGAGGAGGTGTGAACCCGCAGGAATGGCGGGGCCGAGTGGAGACTTACTTTCGAGCCGGGGTCGCTGGCGGCGGAGAGAGCAGGGCGACGAGGCTGCGCCGGGCGGAGGGTGTGGCCAGGGGAGCCGGCGGGCGGGACCCAGCCAGACCCAGTCATTTCCTCCTGGGCTTCCTGGCCTGGGTGGGAGCCGGTTGGCTGCGGGGGGTGGGGGGAGTGTGGTGGTGGAAGGAGGACCCTGAGGGCTGCGGGCGAGGTAAGGGAGAGGAAAGGTTGGGGAGGTTGGGCTTGGGGAGCAGGTCTTCCCTGGGTAGAGCTCCTTTGGAGAATGGGGGCGCCGGGGAGCGGGGGTCTCTAGGAGGAGGGAAACATTAAGGGAGGAGAAAGGACTCTGGGGCAGCGAGCACCCCCAAACTGAGTTTCCATCCAGCCTCCCATTTTATCCCCACAGAGGAGAACACACAGACAGAACAGAGGGAAAAACCAAATGCACATTTATTCAGCTCAAGACAGACACCGAGGGTGCAGGGCAGGGTCACTCCTGGAGGAGGCAAAGAAGTGCAAGAGAGCAGTACCCAGAAGACTCTGGGGGTGCTGGGGATGGACTCCTGGAGCCCAGGAGCTGCAGGCCTGAGTCCCTGGATCTCGGGTGCAGATAGGTTCATTGGGGGAAAAGGAGTCATCATTGCCATGGCCTAGGGAGGGGCATTGATGGGGTGCAGTGGCTCCAGCCTCTGGATGGGTGGGGTGGCTCATGTTGGGTGTGGAGTCCCTCCCAGGCACACGGCTGGGGCTCCCACCGCCTCCACCCAGTCCTCAGGCTGCCGCATTCAGGCAGGGAAAGCAGTGGAGGTAACCCGTGCTGGTTCTACACACCACCACCTCCAGGAGCTAGAGAGAGAGAGAGAGAGAGGGAGAGAGGGAATAGAGTGTGTGTGTCGTGGTTAACATGAGGTGGATAGTGGCGGTGGCTACTGGACCCCCAACACAGAAACCAGGATGTCCTCCCAACTGTCAACCTCTAGCTGGCACTTGGGGAGCCCTTTTGCCTCCCTTCACCCTAATATCTGGTTCATCAGGATGCCTGTGCATGTGGCTGTTGCCCTGTCATAGAGGGGGCACATCTGTGATGAGGGTGAGGACCCCTGAACCAGCCTAGGCTTTTCTGAGACCCTGTCCCCCATCCCCCCCACCAAAAAGAGAGTCTCCATCTCCTCCTTACTCCTAGTTTCCTCCTATACCCCCACCCCTTTGGGGACCCCCTAAACCCATATACCTGGATACAGTGGGAATCCCCACCCACTCAGGACTGTCACCCACTGGAGTGGGTCAGATCACATGCATATTCTCAGCCTGTGCCAGAGTTACCCCCCAAAAATCACCCACAAAGTGCTCAGATAATGCTCTTCAATCTCATTTTGAAAGCAAAACAGGACATGTGAATGCCACAGTGCTTGACCACCCCCCCTCACATGCTGAGTATCCCCCCAAAGCCCATTATTTACTTATAAGAACCATTTAAGGGGGAGTCGGGCTGTAGCGCAACGGGTTAAGCGCAGGTGGCGCAAAGCACAAGGACCGGCAGAAGGATCCCGGTTCGAACCCCGGCTCACCACCTGCAGGGGAGTCGCTTCACAGGCGGTGAGGCAGGTCTGCAGGTGTCTGTCTTTCTCTCCCCCTCTCTGTCTTCCCCTCCTCTCTCCATTTCTCTCTGTCCTATCCAACAACGACAACAACAATAAAACAACAAGGGCAACAAAAGGGAATAAATAAATAAAATAAATATTTAAAAAAAAAAAAAAAAAGAACCATTTAAGGGTGGGCAGGCCATGGCACACCAGGTTAGGCACATATAGTATGAAGCACAAGGACCCACTCAAGAATCCCAGTTCGAGCCCCTCCTCCTGCTCTCCACCTACAGGGGGGTCACTTCACAAGCACTTAAACAGGTTTGCAGGTGTCTCTCTCCCTCTTTATCTACCCCCTCCTCTCTCAATTTTTCTGTCCTATCCAAAAAAAAAAAAAATCAAAAGAATGATCACAGGAGCAGTAGATTCAGGCACCAATCCCCAGCAATAACCCTAGAGGCAAAAAACAAGAACCATTTAAGGAGGCCAAGAGATTCCCCACCTCTGGTTATTTTTTTTTTTAAGAACTCTTCCAGAAAGGACACAGTTCCAGTAAAAGCAGGTCGAGATATTTTTACATAGTTTAAATTAACACCCTCAAGGATTTTTCATATGCAAAGCATATCCCCCTCCTGAATCCAACATCTCTGCCTGACTTCCCTCACCTCTGTCCACCTGACCGTCTCTCCTCCCACACCTTACCCCTCCTCCACACCACCCCACCTCCTTCATCTCACCTCCTTTGGTGCTCTTCACCTCCTCTTACACCTTCTTCTCCAAACACATCCTCCAACTACTACAATAATTTTACTTTACTTGTTGGATAGAACAGAGAGAAATTCAGAGGGGAGAGAGAGAGACACCTGCAGCACTGCATCATCATTCATGAAGCTTCCTCTCCCATGCAGGTGGGGACCCAGGGCTTGAACCCAGGTCCTTGCTCATCATGATATGTCTGCTCTACTGAGTGCATCACCGCCTGGCAACTTCTCCACCAAATCTTTTTTTTTTTCCTTTTTGTTGTCCTTGTTGTTTTATTGTTGTAGTTATTATTGTTGTTGTTATTGATGTTGTCATTGTTGGATAGGACAGAGAGAAATGGAGAGAGGAGGGGAAGACAGAGAGGGGGAGAGAAAGATAGACACCTGCAAGCCTGCTTCTCCACCTGTGAAGCAACTCCCCTGCAGGTGGGGAGCCTGGGGCTGTAACCGGGATCTTTAAGCCGGTCCTTGTGCTTTGTACCACATTCGTTTAACCCACTGTGCTACCACCGACTCCCCTCCAAATCTTATCATCTCTGGTCCTCCTGCCTCTTTCCTCCTTCCCTGTTCATCTTTCTAGTCTAGTCCTCCCTATTCTCTCTTGGCCCATTTTTCAAACCTGTGTTCTAGGAATCTCTCATTTTGTTAATACATGCAATTATTCCCAAGCTCTTTCTCCTGCCTTCCTTCTTATTCTCTCCATTGTCTCACATAGACCTCCCTGACCAAATGGTAAAATCTGGAAGGCAATCTATATCTCCCCTCCCCATCCCCTTTCTCTGTCATTTGCCTCTGCTGATTAGCAGAGATTCTGATCAGCAGACATCTTGTCCCCACTAGGACCCTTTCTTCCTATGCTTTGACTCTCCCCCCAGAAGACTGGTTCCATCTTACTCTCAGGGGCTTCTGTCCTTGTGTCTGGGGAGCCTTGAGGCTGTTTAGGACAGTTCACAGCCCACGGACTCCATGCCTCAAAGAATCCAGTGGAGGAATCCTAAGGACACTCCTCTATATCCCCCACCCCCTATAACCACACACTTGTTACTCTCACCTGAGGAAGGCAGCTCGGACTTACAGGATTTGCACGTTGGGCTGTGGAAAATAAAGAGGCGCTTAAAGAGGCTGAATTGCTTTGGGGGAGTGGGGGCGGTGCAGGGAATCCGCTACAGAAGCAGGCCTCCCCCCCAGGCTGCCCAACCCCCTTCCCTCTCAGTTGTGCTGCCTGACCTCTCAGACCTGGAGTCCGCCTTCCTGCACTTCACCTTCTTACCTGTAGGGAGACAGAGAGACAGACCATGAGGGACTAGGGGACTGGATGCAAAGCAGCTGGGGTAGCATAGACTTGGCAGTGAGGGGGGTGGGGGGTGGACTTAGCTCCCTCTTGTGAGGGATGCTGGCACCTGGGAGGGGGTGTCACTTACTGAGGACGATGACAATGCCCAGCACGAACATGATGGTAGCCAGGGTCAGGCCCACAGTCTGCACAGTGTCATAGTCTGAGAAAGAGAGTAGGGGGCATCAAGGCGGGGCAGCACCTCCACCTCCACCTCCACCCTGGGGCCTGCTCCAGACTGCCAGGCTGGGGAGTCAGAGTTCAAGGATGCAGAGAGAGGTCTGGAGGGGGAGGGCCTAGAACAAGGACTTGGGTGTTGGCAGCTCCCCTTGACCTCTCTAACATCCACCCTCTGGATTCACTGACCTTAGAATATAGCATATTGGGGCCAGGTGGTGGCGCACCTGGTTGAGCACACATATTACAGTGCAAAAGGACCCAGGTTCGAGCCCCTGGTCCCCACCTGCAGGGGGAAAGCTTCATGAGTGGTGAAGCAGGGCTGCAGGTGTTTCTCTGTCTCTCTCCCTCTCTATCTTACCCTCCCCTCTCAATTTCTGGCTGTCTCTATTCAATAAATAAATAAAGCTAATATAAAAAAAATTAAAAAAAAAAAGAATATAGCATATCATCAAGCAGTCAAGATTGCTGAGCGGTCTACGGCTCTGCTTTCAGAATATAGCATAGCATATCATGTTACATTATATGCATGACTGAATGCATATATTATATGTATATGGTATGTATGTAAATGTTATGTGCATATATTGCACATGTATTACTTGCATGTATTATATATTAGTGTCATCAAAGAAGCAGGTCAAGCTGTGTAGACAAGAATCATATGTGTATTATATGTAGTATATTAATATACATGAGTATATTATGTTCCTAA